>NC_086322.1:84172578-84530078 GCF_036172605.1 Pelobates fuscus
TTCCTACAAACAGAGGGACAGCTACAGACAACACCATTTCTGGATTACAAATTGAGGGCAACGCTAGTATCCGTACAGCGACCCTATCTACAAAGGAAATCAGGAAAATGGAAAGAGACAGAGTCGCAGCTGCTGCAGCACCTCCGAGGGAGGAGGAGGAATCCGAGTTTGCCAGGGAATATAGGACCAGGATGGCTCTATTCTCACCAGCCCGAGCGGAGCAGATGGCAGACCGGGTCTACAACGATGTACAGGCGTACCTCATGCTGCGAACGACGCAGAGGAACCAACAAGCTGCGGGATTGTTCCCACAGCCAGAAGGACAGCTACAGAACACCAATTCCTTGGAGTTACAAATTGAGGGCAACGTTAGCACTCGTGCAGCGCCCCTGGCAGCAGAGGTATCCAGCGACTTGGAGCAGACAAGTATGGAAGGCTCTGACGCTGAAGATGATTTTATGGCCAAGGTGAGGCAGCAAGTGGCCCAGTATGGGGGTTATATATCCATGGACACATTCCAGGGGATCTGGAACCAGGTCATGGCTGAGCAAAACTCAAAGATGGACGAAGAGTATGATGAGCAGGAAGAGTGGTACAGCAGCAGAGTAGAGGCTGCATCCGAGGAGGTTAGCCGCCCCCCCCTGAGGCGGCAGGAAGAACCCGAAGTAGGGGTCCTCATAGATTGGTCCTGTGAGGAACCACAACAGGCAGGGGGAGATGGGACCGAGGTCTCCCCACCGGGCCCAACGGGATGGTGGGCAGCAGGCCCAGATCCCCAGCGGCAGAGTAAGCCCCAGGGAGATGAAGGTGCCGTCCTTCCTCCCCAGCGGCAGGCTGAGTTACAGGGGGCAGAGGTTGTTGTTCCTGCCCCCCAGCAGCAAAGTGATGTGCCAGGAAGGCAGTGTGAAGTGAAGGGAGAGGAGAGCAGCGTCCTCCCTCCCCAGCGGCAGTGTGTACCCCAGGGAGATGAAGGTGTCGTCCTTCCTCCCCAGCGGCAGTGTGTACCTCAGGGAGCAGAAGGTGCAGTCCTTCCTCCCCAGCGGCAGTGTGTACCCCAGGGAGATGAAGGTGTCGTCCTTCCTCCCCAGCGGCAGGCTGAGTTACAGGGGGCAGAGGTTGTTGTTACTGCCCCCCAGCAGCAAAGTGATATGCCAGGAAGGCAGTGTGAAGTAAAGGGAGAGGAGAGCAGTGTCCTCCCTCCCCAGCGGTAGGGTGTGTCTCAGGGAGCAGAAGGTGCAATCCTTCCTCCCCAGCGGCAGTGTGTACCCCAGGGAGCTGATGGTGTCGTCCTTCCTCCCCAGCGGCAGTGTGTACCCCAGGGAGCAGAAGGTGCCATCCTTTCTCCCCAGCGGCAGTTTGCCATCCAGAGAGAGGAACTTGTTACACCCTCTCTCCCACGGCAACCTAACCCACCAAGGGGAGATGTTAAGCCCCACAACTGTGCAGATGGGACCGTAGTCTCTGCACTTACAGCACAAGGGATAGGGACGGTCGGTCCTGTTCCCCAGCCTCAGTGTGATGGATCCAAAGGGGAGACAGTCGGTCTCCCCCTCCGGCAGTCGAGCTGTGCACCTAAAGTGGAGACAGCCAGTCTCCAGCAACCAGGCGCCCACCAGACTACTCCCGTGGTAGTGCTGGCAACAGGACAGAGTACCGCTGGTCTCTGCCCCCTCAGCAACCCACCAAGGCAGCCTACCCATCTCCCACCCAGCAGTGGTGAAACACCAGAACTTGGACAAAATCCTTCCTCACCCAGATGTAGTAACCGGTTAGTGTGGGTGGGCTGCTCTGTTATTTCTGTTTCGTGGGTGGGTTGCTGGACTAACCAGGGCACTGACCGGCAGAAAGTCAGGTACCCTGTTAGTCTAATTGGCAAAGGGGAGAAATGTGGCGAAACCAGCTTCGCCACTGTGAACTGGAGAGGCCTGGCTGCTAGCCTCCTGCCCTGCGACTACGGCCCATGGACATATTGCTCTATAAACCCTATATTTGGGCATGTAATAATTTATATTGCTGCTACTGGCCCTTTAAAATCAGCGATGGACATATTGGGACTTTTGGGACTAATGTCCCTTTAAGACTTTGTAACATATCACAGTAATACTGTCTTAAATATTATGTAGGTATTTATGTGTTCAGTTAAACTGGGGATATGTAGAAATGTGTGTTTTGTGTGTTAAATGTATCAGTATATAATTGTATGTCTTTTACTGTCTTTTTGCAACCATGTGGTTAATGGAGTCTGACTCTAGTCCTAGATAATTGGATTACTTCTCCAATTATCTCCAGGGCAGAAGGGAGGAAGCCGGGATGCATTGTGGGGGATGTTTTACTTCTGTTTGGGCCAGATTGTGCCATGCTGCAAGCCAGGGCCCAAAAGATACTTTTAGTAACTTTTAAACCCCTGGTCGGATTCATGCCATTTTTTAATATGTTGTTCCCCTGAATGGATTGATTGTGGATATGTATTTTTATGTGAATGTGATGTATGGTTTTAAAGTTATGAAAGTTGTGTAAAAGTATATTTTACTCTGTATGCATAATGGGATTATGTGTCACACTAAGGGGAGGGGATGTGTGGGAGGTAACATCTATGTCATTGGTTCTTTTATGCCTCCCCCTGGGTGTGGCCTGTATGTGTGAGTTGGAAATAAAAGCCAGACTGGGTGTCCCAGTCTAGAGTTCTTGCTTAACCCTCAAAGCGATGTGTCGTCTCGGTCTTTGGGGGAATGGGATTGTATGCTGACTGCCAAGAGTGTAAGCCGATGTCTGCTTTTCTTGTTCAGCTGTTCCAGTGTTCGTGTGGTTCCAGTCGGGAGAATGGTGTCTGCAGTAGCTGCCTGTGCATCTGGAAAGGGGATTATCACCTAAACTGGGTTTTATCCTCTTGTAAGTGAAACGGTCCGTTACAGTTTTATCCCACAATATATATGTATTTCCTTTATTACACAATATATCTGAAAACTCGCATTCACTCCTATTCACATGAGTGCAAATGAGGAAAACAGCTCTTATGCGCAATGTGACCCTTTGGTAAGATGCTTATTTACTAATTGCATCTGACTTAGCTTCAGAAATATTAATATTTGGTATAAATATAAATTTTCTAAAGGAATACTGCATCTTCTGAACAGTGGGTTGCCTGATAATACTACTACCTGTCTGCGGCTTTTGACACTGTTGATCATCAACAGCTTCTTCTCATCCTCCGCAATATTGGTCTACAAGATATTGCTCTCTCCTGGTGCTCCTCCTACCTCTCCCAGCGCTCTTTCGGTGTTTCTTTCACTGGCTCTGCTTCTTCTCCCCAACTCCTCTCTGTTGGTGTCCCCCAAGGTTCAGTCCTTGGTCTCCTACTTTTCTCCATCTATACTGCCTCCCTTGGTAAACTCATTAGCTTCTTTGGCTTCCAATATCATTTCTATGTAGATGACACGCAAATCTACCTGTCCTCTCCTGATCTCTGCCCGTCCCTCTTGACTAGTGTCTCTGACTGCCTCTCTGCTATTTCTAACTGGATGGCTGCCCACTTCCTTAAACTAAACTTGACCAAAACTGAAATACTGGTCTTTCCTCCCTCAAGTGTTGTTACTCATGTGTCTGTCTCCCTCCAAGTCAACGGTGCTACCATCAGCTCCACCACGCAGGCTCGCTGCCTAGGTGTTCTCTTTGACTCCGGCCTCTCCTTCAAGCCTCATGTTAAATCTATAGCCAAATCCTGTCATTTCCATCTCAAAAACATTGCACGCATCCGCCCCTACTTAACGCCAGATGCAACTAAGGTGTTGGTCCATTCCACTGTCCTTTCTCGCCTTGACTACTGTAATCCACTTCTCAGTGGTCTTACGTGCTCCCAACTTGCGCCGTTACAGTCCATAATGAATGCGGCAGCGAGCCTCATCTTCCTGTCAGCCTGCACCTCCCATGCCTCACCCTTCTGTCAGTCCCTACATTGGCTTCCCATAAAATATAGAGCTCAATTTAAAATTCTGGTTCTTGCTTTCAAATCTCTACATAATGCTGCTTCCACCTATCTATCCTCCCTTATACACAAGTATGTCCCGTCTAGGCCCTTACGATCTGCTGAAGAGTTACATCTATCTTCTGTCCGTACTCCCACCTCTGATGCTCGCCTTCAAGATTTCTCGAGGGCTGCACTGTTCCTGTGGTCTGTGGAACTCTTTTCCCTCCTCCGTTAGATGCTCACCCAGTCTCCACTCCTTCAAAAAAATCGTTAAAAACCCACTTCTTCATAAAAGCGTATCAATTAAACTGTTAATAGCTCCTGACTGATTCCTCTTCTGCAACTGTCACAAGTCTAATACTATACTTACCTTTTTGTGTCATTTTACCCCACTCCCTCTAGCATGTAAGCTCATTGAGCAGGGCCCTCAAGCCCTCTGTTCCTGTGTGTCCAACTTGTCTGGTTACAACTACATGTCTGTTCGTCCACCCATTGTACAGTGCTGCAGAATTTGATGGCGCTATATAAATATCATAATAATAATAATAATTAAAAAAAAAAAAACATTATGCACATCCGCCTTGATACATTTTTCATATATGTTTCAAAATCAGTATAATTAAACAATTTGATTCAAAATTTAAAGCAACCTATTGCCCAGATATAAGAAGTTAAATAAAGATTTAAGGTTTTTTACGCTGAGTTGAAATCAGGATGAAAACCAGTTGTATTGAGTAAAGATGGATTTGTCTTTGAGACAAAGACAAACCCTCTGGGCAATGGATAGTGGATACTTTATCTTGTACATCACTGTGGAATATGTTGTTACTTATAAAATGCCAGTAATAAAAAAAATTATTAAATATGAAGTTATGGTTGTCTCACAATATTAGGAGGTATGAATTAGCAAAGTACTTATATCTGTGGTTGTTAGTTTTACTTAAAGGAAAACTGTAGGCACCCAGACCACTTCAGCTTATTGAAGTGGTCTGGGTGCCAACTCCCATCACCCTTAACCCTGCAAGTGTAATTATTGCAGTTTTTATAAACTGCATTAATTACATTGCAGGGTTAAGTCCTCCTCTAGTGGCTGTCTACCAGACTTCTGGCTTCTTAGACAACTTTTGGTTTCAGGTAAGTGTCTAGTGCCAGGAGAATGGGTTTGTTTTCCTGGCTCTGGAGAATCCCTTTAAACAAAAATATGAAGAAACACTTTACTCCCTGTATCGAGCATAAATGTCCTTACTTTCATGTATTTAGTAGCATTAAATATTGTCTGTAAAGCAAATTCTAGGAATGATTACCAGTCTGTAGAAAAACTTGTTTTTCTGCCAGAAGTCATTGACCACATATTTAATGCATGCAAGCATATTGAACAGTCACCTCATCCCCTGCTTTCAAACATTGCAAGTAGTTTTAAAGGTCATATCATTCCTACTGTCAGGAAGGGTAACTAGTGAATGGACTCCACCATTTCACTGCATTCCAGAACTTGATAAAGATTGCTTTCAATACCATTATTTTAGAAGTATATAATAGACCTGTATTTACTGTATGTGGGCATTATGCTAAAATACAAACATTCTTTTACACTTTTTTTTTCCATTTTTAGCAAGCTGTACAGCTAGTAAAGACCTTCAGGGTCCTTACAATAAGCAAGGTAGTTGACCATTTTTATTTATCTAGTTTGTCAAATCTACAGTGTGCAAGGAAACTGGTTTTTTTTGTGCTTTTATACTAATATTGCAGACCATATGTGAAACATTGTAAGGTCAAGGATACAGTATAAATCTCTAAAGATTTTCCTTCCCTATTTTTTTTTTTTATAGAGGCTGTATGAATACTTTAAAAATAAAAAAAATATATATTTATATAATTAAAATGTTTATGTTTGTGTGAAACTCAGTCTCTACATTAAGTTGTTGCTCTATCTATGCATCACTTGCTTCAAATAAATATTATGCTAATATTTTTTTCAAAGTGCTAGATAGTGAAGGGATTAAAAGAGTGAGATTCAAGCTTTGCTTTATCAACTAAAGTTGCTTTTTTGAAATGTAATCAAATAGTTTTTCAATTCAATGACATTGTCTGTTAACAATATACAAATTGATTTATTTTTCATTATTATTGTAAACCTGTCACCTAGATTCCTCTCCTCATTAATCCACTAGACGTAAAATACAGACTGATCCTTGTATTAGTATCAAGCCCTTGTTTTAGGGGGTCAATTATACTACATTTTGTATCACTGTGTGTGATCTTTTTATATACAATGTACATATTTGCTTTCTATAAAAAGTGGAGAATGTGATACACTAGTAGTAGAAGGGGTTGGGGTTTTGAATTCTCCCTCTTTAGTTATTACTATCTACAAGGGATAAACCCAGGGTACATCTAGTGGTATCCGTTAGACTTTTGTTGCATATGCTCTTTGCTCTGGCACAATTTTGTCTAATTATTGTATTAAAACGTTTAAAGTTGTTCACAGATTTTCTACAGTTTTAATTTACACTTTAGCTTCCATGGTAAGTAAGGTGTTACATTAGGCGCATTTAATAAACACACATAAAATCTCCTTACATTTCTGAGCCAATTAAAAAGTAACGCATACTTTATAAAACATCAAAATTGGCAAATGACAAAAAAAATTGGCATTTGATGAAGAAAACACATGCTGGTACATACTATTACATTTCATAACCTTTTTTTTTATACTGAGAAAAGACTGCTTTGGCAGAAGATTACACAATTTTGAAACAGCACACAGCAGTGACATTTAATACAATAAACCAAGACGGCATGCTATGCTTCTTAATTTCTTCGTTGATGCCTATACTTTCATATCATGTTTCATATTATTAGGGCATGGGGTCATGACCTTGATTTGGAAATGTATTGTCTGTGTTTGGTGGTAGTTCTCACAAATCTCTTACTGTTAATGCTATGCTTTCTTGTTTTCACTCTGTCGTTTCCCCTTTTATATTTGTTTGATTGTCATTGTCATTTTATCTATGTTTTCGTGGGTGACATGTGAGTTAAAAGACATCTGTTTTTAAAGATGAAAAGGTTTTTCTTCTAATGCTAACCCCTTAATGTTGTTAGTGCGTACCATGGTGTCCTGAAAAAATTGGGCTTAAACACCGTTGGGGTGGCCATAGTACGCTCTAATGATTGGAGGCCCCTCACGGTATATAAAAACTTACCTAGCAACTGGGATCCACGGTGTTCCCAGTTGGGCAGGACTGCCTGAAACCCAGATAGTCCCCCTGCATCCAGCCCGGCCCTTGCAGACCATGTGATCTCGATGATGTCACAATTCAATGGCCGAAATGTCAGTCTGCTGGGTTGTCAGTCCCCCAAAGTGGAATAAAGTAAAAAAAAAAAAACATTATTAATGGCCACATATAATATATAAATATTTTATATGCCATAATAGGGTTAATGTGCGTGTGTGTGCATATATGTATGTATGTATTGTAGTGGATAACACCTGAACCACACTAAAAACTACCACCAAAAGACTATACACTCATCTGGCTCCCTGTTCGTCCTCCCCTCCATGCGTTCCAGCCAAGCGCCCCTCTCTCTTTCCAGTTCCTGAGCCATTACAGAAAATCCATGTATAAAGTGGAATTATGAGGCAAATATGTGGTTCTTTGTTGATGCTGTTTACATATGCCTACCCAGAAGCCTTTGCAGTATTGAGAGCACTGTTAAAGTGATATTTCTGTGGGAAAAGCAAGTCTTATGGCTTGACTGGTGTGTGCATTTGTGTTTAGCAATGTATTAACTATCCACTTACTTCAGGTGGAAGGGGTTTTCACCCACACTTTTTTCCCCACCACAACTCTCTTGGTATGTACTTTACAAGTAACGCCAAGCCTCCATAGCAAGCCAGTAACCAACCCTTATTCTGATTAGTTGCATTAGCAATGAAACAGCTGTCCATGAGTGATCCACTGGCATTTGCTCCTCTTCCTGAGTTGTGTTTCAAAGTTTGTCAGGGACCAGGAACCAGACAGAGACGGAACTAGATGCAAACCCACCTTTATTAATAAATAACAAATAAATAACAAAAGCAAAGTCCAGGAATCAAGCAGGGGTCAGTCACCAGAGCGGGTAGTCAGACAAGCCAGGATCAGGAGTACGGAGAGCAGCGGAGTCAGGAACAAGGCCGGAGTCAGGAACCAGGAACAAACAGGAAACACAGGAACAAGGAGACTTCTGGGAAACAGGAAACCACGCAAGGGCAAGGAGGTTCTGGGCTTAGCTGCTTAAATAGGCAGAACTGATTAGCAGCAGGGTTGATTACTACTCTCAGGTGAGTAACCGTGGTAACAAGCAGAAGGAGCTCATAGTAATTGCAGCTAAAAAGTCATTCACTGAAACAGAAAGGGTTGCTGTTTAAAACAGCAAAGAAACCCTGACAAAGTTGTTGTATACAGCAGACACATACTCCAAGAAATCCATGTATAAAGTGTAATTATGAGGCACAAATGGGGCTCTTATGTGTATTATTTATACATAATTATGTGATTTTATTGATTACAATTTGAGTATCCTGTCTGACAACCCAGACAGAAAGTCCACATAATTTAATTTGCAAGCCCTATATTTGACCCTGTACTTTATCAAAACACCATAAAATCTGTACATGGGGGTACTGTTGTACTTGGGAGACTTTGCTGAACAAAATTATGAGTGTAATGAGTAAAACAATAAAATGTATCATGATGATAATATCATCAGGAAAATTGTCTGTGTATAAATATTGCAAGAACAAATATGAACACTAACTTTGGCCAGGGTTTGTGACTAAATGGCTACTAAACAAAGTAAGATATACCCCATCTTGAATACTGTGGGTTGTCTTTTTTTGCAAATAGTATGCCATGATGGGGAAATATCACAATTACATTTAGAGAATACTCCCCCATGGTCTATCTTAGCTGAGTGAGGAATCCAGTGTTCTAACTTAGACCTTGGTGGGATTCTATCTCTCTATTGTGATTTTTTTTTTCTATCCATTTAGAATGGAGAAGTATTTTATTGTGTTAATGACTGTCTACTTCTAGCAATGATCATTTTGATAATTGATTGGTGACAAGTCTACCTAACACATTGACACCAGTTCCTTAAAACAGAAATACCAGTCACCCCTATGATACATCAGGCACATTGAAGTAGACATTCCCATTGTTGTTACAGTTTTGTTTGTCTTTTAGAATTGTGTCTTGTGGTTATATACACACTTGTGATTTTGTATATTTAATATTAAAAGTTAAGTTTTATTTATAAGTGTGTTGCTTTAGCCTAGGACAATCTAAAACTCATATTCCTTTACCTGACCAACTTATTTTTCATTGGCTTTCTTACTTGGTGGTCATGAAAGGGGTTAATTTTCATTCCTGGGTCTAAAATGCAACATAGGCCCAGCAAACCAATCTGGCAAATTTCAATGTGCAAAAACAGAAAAGTGTAAAGCCCTATATTGCTGAAGACAAGTATGTGTATTTTATTGCAGTAAAAACTAACAGTATTATGACATTCACAGTTAAATTGCCATACAGAATTAGGGAAATAACAACAATTCTTAGTTTCTCAAATGTTTTTAGATTTTATTCATATTAAATTATGTTTTATATATAAGTATGTGATGTGAAATGAAAGCCCGGTTTCTCCTGAACAAAATGATCTATAATAAGTGTGGGTGCACTTATTATGGTTGAACTGACACATATCTCAAATTCTAGGTTTTCTTTACCTTTTATTTTGATCAGAATGTGTACAATTGCCTCCGTCCTTAAAGGGAAACTCTACTCACAGAAAATACAGCTTATTTTCCTCCCAAACTAAATTCTACCCATCCCCTGCACCTCTGTAACCCCCCTTGCAAGACATATAAACTTCAATAAATATTATAATTCTTACCTTATTTCCAGCGCCGCGTCACACATCCATCCTCCATCGTCTACACCCCCTTCCGCGTCATCCGATCAGCTGACCCACTCTCCGTCCCTCCGCCAATGAGCTCATACTCATTGGGAATCATTGGGAAGCAAGAGCGCATGCGCATCTAACGCAGCGCCCCGCCCCTCGCACGCTTCGCGCAGAGATTCATTGAATCCCCTTGTGAAGCTGCATTAGACCCACGTGATGTGCGACGTCCTCATACAGTGCGTGGGGGCGTCGCACGTCGTAACTCACCTTTCCTCTCCTATGGATGCGGAAGTACCATCTAGCGGCTAGGTAAGAGAAGGCAGCTGGAGGTGGGATTTTCAATTTAATCAAAACACTGCGGTTTAGCAAAAACCACAGTGTTTTGACAAACTTGGTTGAGGGTAGAGGGCCAAGGCATCCAGACCACTCAAATGAGATGAAGTGGTCTGGGTGCCTAGAGTGTCCCTTTAAGGGGTAAAATGAGATAATGTGCTATTTTTATGTTTCATATATTTTTAATATAAACAAACACAGCTAGCTTAGAATGTCACCTATAAAAAAGTTTTTGCTGCCTTGTTAATTTTTTTTAAGGTTCTTGTGCTCAGTCTGCATGCAGTATCCACTATATTCAAGGTGAGACCTGCCAAAATGTTTTATGAAACAAATATGGTTGTCCCTTGCCTTATCTATTTTATGTATAATTACTCTGTTGCCTTTGACATTCCATTGTCTGACATTGCACACTACAGTCAGGTGCTTGCTCATCTCCTCCCAAATTTCTCCCCACTGAATATTTTCTAATTCAGTTGACAAACTTGTTTTAAAATTTGTTTTGAATATTTTTATTTTTTCACAATATAAGTGCAGATTGCGAACTGGTTCATATTAAGGCAAGTGGTTGCCCTCGCAGGGGCTTAAGCAGTAACATTCAATAAGGTGAACAGTTGCCTACGTAGAGGCTTAATTGTCAGCATATAAGGAGAAATGCAGATTATCGCCTGTGCAGAGGCGTATTCGATCAAAACATATAAGCATATTCGAACTTTGCAGGGATATACTTACAAGCATTACAGCGTAAATTGCAGAGATTGTGCTAGTGCTATTACATATATCTAACGCATTATTAAGTGTTTAAGTAATAGTTGTTCATCATGTAGCAGCGCTTAAACAGTCACAGTGCAGGCATGCAATAATAAAAAAGGCATAATAGTTAAGAATCAACATCCATACACATAATAATGTAAGAGCAGGCTGGTAGTTACCCTTTAATTGCAGTATGTGAGCTGGTTTGTGCAAATGTTTTGTGTTAGCTGGTTTATGCAATCGCATCTGATTAGCTGGTTTGCGCATTGTTTTGTGTGTGTGCTGGTTTGTGCAAGTGCTTTGTGTGAGCAGGTTTGTATTAATTATGTAATTGCTTTGGCTGTTTGGGTAGTTACCTTATGTTAGCTGATTTATGTAGTTGTTTTGTGTTTGCTGATTCATGTCAATGCTTTATGTTGGTTGGTCCGTGTGGTTTCTTAGGCATAGTAGCATGCAATGCAGAAGTTAGGAAGGTAAGTAAGCAGTAATGAAACATGGAAAGCATATGATAATTATTCAAAAACATATCGTCATGTCCTTGTTGCTAGGTTCAATGCTCATCAATCTGTACTACCCTGCATAGTTTCAACTAGAGGGAGTAAGTATACTAACACTTTTGGTTAAGTTGGTTAATATCGCCTAGTCTATCAAAACTCTGACATGCGGGGTAACATATGCTTATAAACAAAAAATTGCTAATATGGTCTAAAACAATACGGGGGTAAGGCTGTTCTCAATGTCTGAGCTTTCGACTAAACGATTCCTCAATGTTGTCATGTTTGATTGGGCCATCCACATCAGGGGCCCGCGGGCACCCTCGTGACAGTGAGCCCTCTTTTGCCCCCACCCTGTGTCAGACTCCGGTCCGCTGGTGGGTAGATCTGTGGCGCCATGGGCACTCGGTTGCATGGGCAGTCTAGCAGATCCCCCCATGTAGAATCCGCCAGCCATCCATCCCCTGCACCTCCCTGATGTCCCCGGATCCAACCCTGGGCCCAAGCCAGTCCATGCCTCGCCTGGCTCCGGTCTCATACTTGGTACCAGTGCGCGCCCCCCTTGCCACCGGTCCGCCAGAGGGTCCACGTCTCAGGGCTCACTGAGTCAGGGGCAAAGTCCTCTGAATCACCACCAAGTTCAAAGGGTTTTGCTGGCTCCTCACCAGCACACCGGCCGCCTGAGGGTGGGCATCTGTGGGTCCGCCTCCGCATGGAGTCCGCTGTGTCCCGACATGGTATGTGCCTTTGTTAATGCTCAAGTCTCTCACCCGGTTTCCGGGGGGATATTAATAGCTGTAGCAAATTATGTAGGATCCTCATTGGCAGCTTTCCAATTTGTGGCTCTGTACGAGCTGTAGTGCCCCATCAAATTGTTGCTTATGTCCCTTTATTCTTTATTAGGGTGTATTCCTGGCAGTGTCCATAACTGCTAGCAGGCTGTTTTTTCTTGCAGCCATTGCTAGTATAGGCGGGTGGCATATGCTGAGCGTGGGATCTCCCACCGCTGTGCGGGCCGCCACCTTGATGCCGGGATAACCCCCACCGGCCTAAGGGGGGGTAGCGGGGTCATGCCCCGAGCCTGGGTAGCATCCCACAACCAGAGGCTTGGTTCATACGGCTTCTCTTTTCACCGCAAAGTAAGTCTCCGCGGTGTCTGGCTGCACACCGTGGGTGCACGAGGTCAGGCCTCTAGCGGAGTGCGGGCCGAAGGCGGGCGTTTCTGCTCACCCGGTCCGCGTTGTGCCTCCTGCAGGGTATCGGACCGGAGCTGGTAACTCTCTCCATGCAGCGGTAGCGACTGTTCCGGCATTACAGCGGCCTGTGTCGGCGTTTTGGTCCCTTTTCATGAGCCTAGAGCTGGAGCCCATGCATATGGCGTCCAGTTGACTCGGCGGCCCGGTCCCTCCCCCCTGTTTTAAAATTTGGGTCAATATAGTCAGACTGGGAAGTGTACATCAAACAATCCATCTGAGTAGGAGATTTGTCCAAATCAGAAACTTTTGCCCCACAGAGTTGAACTCAATTGTTTATTAAATGAAGGTCTTAAAACATAGGTAGCACATTCCTTTCTATTATTAAATATAGTAGGTTAAAGCAGAATGATTAAAAAGTGAGATCAATAAATAGAAAAAAGTGTTACTGCTCACATGTTGTTATTAATTGATCTTGCTATGTGTTGCCTAATAAATTTCAATTTTCCTGATATTGAACGAAAGACATTTTATAAACATTATGTACTCATTTATATAGCAAATAGCATCACAAAAACACACAAATATACTCACAGGGACTTACAGGGTAACAGAATGTATATAGTGACTGCTTCCTCAGGTGTTACAGAAATGTAATTGAAGCAGGTAAGATCCAGGATTTCTTTCTTTTTTTTTTTCCTGTACTCCTTTTTAGGGGCCCTTTCAGTCACTCCTGCTAGTGATACATGGATGTGTTCCATAGAATATTATTCTAGTTGTCTTACCTCTTCCTTGCAAACAACAGAATATTATTTATTTGAAACTCAGTAACTGTTTTCAATTAACCCCTTAAGGACTGAGCCAAATGTACACGCTGTGAACAAAACAAAACGTAAACAAAACCTGGCATTTGCGCTATATGTCTGTCCAACCGTAATTCACCTCTTTCATATTAAATGCACCCCCCTTATTATATATCATTTTTATTCAGGGGAAACAGGGCTTTCATTTAATATCAACTATTTAGCTATGAAACATAATTTAATATGAAAGAAATGGGAGAAAATAAGATTTTTTTTTATTTTTTTAGTTCTACTTGACATTTTAACTGTCAATGTCATAATACTGTTTGCTTTTACTGCAATAAAATACACATATTTGTATTCAACAAAGTCTCACGTGTAAAACAGTACCCCCTATGTACAGGTTTTATGGTGTTTTGGGAAGTTACAGGGTCAAATATAGCACGTTACATTTGAAATTGAAATTCGCCAGATTGGTTACGTTGCCTTTGGGACTGTTTAGTAGCCCAGGAATAAAGTAGTAGCCATTTGGTCACAAACACTGGCGAAAGTTAGCGTTAGTATTTGTTTGTGTGTGAAAAATGCAAAAAACGCCAATTTTGGCCAGTGTTTGTGACCAAATGGCTACAAAAAAAGACTGGACATACCCCATTTGAAATACCTTGGGTTGTCTACTATTGCAGATGGTATGCCATCATAGGGGTAATTTTCATTCTTGGGCTACCATAGGGTCTCAAAGGCAACGTAACCAATCTGGCGAATTTTAATGTGAAAAAAATGAAACACAAGCCTTATATTTGACGCTGTAACTTTTGAAAACACCATAAAACCTGTACATGAGGGGTACTGTTGTACTCTGGAGACTTTGCTGAACACAAATATTTGTGTTTCAAAACAGTAAAAAGTATTGCAGCAATAATACCGTCCGTGTAAATGCTGTTTGTGCATGAAAAATTAAAAAAACGTCACTTTTACTGGCGATATCATCGTTGTAATAAATTTTACTGTTTTGAAACACTAATATTTGTGTTCAGCGAAGTCTCCCGTGTAGAACAGTACCCTCCATATACAGGTGTTATGGTGTCTTGGAAAGTTATAGGGTTAAATATAGTGCTAGCAAATTAAATTCCCTTTACTTTCCGCATGGGTTGTCAGGCAGGTCCTGCTAATTGTAATTAATTAAGATACCTAATTATGTAAAAATATGACATAAATATATGTGTAGAATTAATATATGTATATATATACTTATGTGTATATATATGTATATATATATATAATTTTTTAAAATATTTTTATTTATATATAGGTATATATATAGTGATATATACGTATATATTTATGTATATAGATATATATATATTATTTCGTTCTATGTGTATTTTGATATAAATATATATATTAATATCACAATACAGTTAGAACGAAATAACACACATCTATATATTTTTTAATTATTTATTTTTAATTATTTTTTTTATTTTATTTTTTAACGTATTTACATTTTTTTATATTATATATATAAATATATATATAACAATAATTATATATATATTTAATCAGTATCAGTCTACGTGTAATTTGATATTAATATATATATAATGATATATATATTAATAGTAAAATACACCTAGACAGTGTATGTGTGTGTATGTATATGTGTATATATATACTTAGATCATATATATATATATAGTATATATATATATATATGATCTAAGCATATAATATTTTTTTTTTTACACTGATTAACTTTTTTACTTTTAGTCCCCCTCCTGGCAATGCCTGAGTCAGCTAACCCGGCCATGTGATTGTGAGGTCCTCGCAAGGACCTCACTCTCACATGGCCGGGAAGCCCCACAGGAGGAAGGACGTGCCGCGGGAGGCTCCCCGGGTAAGTAACAAAAGACCGGAGGGCGTACTATTACGCCCGGCGGCATTTAGAGCCGCTTAAAATAGGGCGTAATAGTACGCCCTCCGGTCTTAAAGGGATAAAAAATTGTTTTATTATTCAGTCACCATGTATTGTGTTTTGTTGATTAGTAAAGCTACAACAAATTACCAAGCCAAATTATATACCAAATTATATACATATATAGCCATATGTCCAGGCAAGGAGCAAACCAATGGCGCCTTAGCCAGGTTACCAGTTTGGTGTCCCCTTTTCATTCTTCAGAAATGGATGGTTAATAGGGCCATACAAGTTAATGGTTCTGGGGTACCGGTCTAACCATGCAAGCTAGGGAGCTGCCTAGGGTCGCCTTATGGTTTATCCTCCTCTGCATATGTCACTTGGTTCAGTCCAATAGTGAAATACTAAAGCATAATGTTTTTACATTATAGAGTAGTTAAGCCATGCACAAAACCAGATCAAAATGTGATAATATTGAGGGTGATGTACAGTGAATGCAGGAGGGGACAGTGATCCTACTGGGCTTGTCGTGAGTGTTACGGCAAACAATTAGCTTAGTTTAATTATTTTGTGCACTTATGTTAGGTTCTATATTTTATAAATTTGAAAAAGATAAAAAAAATAGTGAACCACACTTATTTTAGACATTGGCAATGTGCTCATTGTATTGTTTTTGTTGGGGTGTTAAAAACATTTTAGGTATTAGTTTTAAAGGCATAACAAGAAACAGTTACATGCACTGTCACAATGATGTAAATAGTAATAACATAAAGCTAATTTCAACATTACATATATATAAAACATTGCTAACATACCCAGAAGCTTGTTTAAAGTTAAAAAATGGGGAATATGATGATACAGGGTGTATAGCGGGTAAACAATAGTGGATTTTGGAAAAAATAGGGGCTCAATGTTAAAGTGGGTGTGTGGCAGGTGGTCAATGAAAGCATATATGTCCCTAACTCTGTCATGTTTTAATGGTACAATTGGGGCCATGACTCATATTGGACACTGTATCTTTAAGTGCTGCCTATTTAACCTATCATGGTAGAATGCTTTGTAGTCACTTATTGAGCCTATATGCTTAACCTTGTTTGTGTTCCTGTAGCTGTTCCTGCCCTTCAATGCAGTTAGCGTCCATTTGTCATGTGACCACACTCCACAATTTGTCTTACCTAGCTTGCAACTTTAATTTCCTCATAGACTATTTCTTGGATGGACACACTGATAAATAACTCAGACCAGCTCAGCTTCTCTCCCTCTCCTTTACCTTGCTCTCGGATGGAGTTCCTGGAATCAAACCTTGGCTTTTCCTCTTCTCAGATTACTGGATCTTTGCCTCCTTGTATCGGACTGCCTACACAGAAACATTAACTTTGGCTCTGGACACGGTTCACCTCTTGCATCATACCTATAAATTATGAGACTGATCTCTGGCTTTAACCCTTTGTCTGGACCTGGTTTGACTCCTGCATTATACCTCTTTATTATCAGACTGATATCTAGCCTTAACTCTGGCTCTAGGCACAGTTTTCCTCTTGCATTGTCCCTCAAAGTTATTGGACTGATATCTGCCTTCACTCTTGCTCTGGACATGGATTTCCTCTGGAATTGCCCTTTAAAGATTATCGGATTGACTGCTCAAGAGATAGACCACTCTGAGGTGTTGCCACTCCAACAGCTATATCAATCCATTATAAGGTTGCTGAATGTATGTAAATATTCTTGTCTTTAGGTAACTGTCTTTGGATTTGCTCTACACTCATAACCCAGTCTAGGGAATATACCCCTAACCACTTATAAAGCTGTTTGAACACCAGCTGTATAGCATCCAAACCTTGAGAATCCAGCAAGGAATTCCACTATGAGCTTTATCTTTTCTTTGCTGCTACTAAGTTTAGCCAATCTCCTTTTCAGTTAACATTTGAAGCCCTTCACCCCAATTTTAAAGGATAATGCTTATTTTTTTTCAAAATTGCCTTACACTCTCCAGAAGGCTAAACCAAAAAGGGGAATATTTATTTATCTGAGGTACATGAGTACTTACCTCTTTCAAACCTTTTCTCTGTGTGTTTGTGTCATGGGTCAATGATGTGTTCTCTGCTGCTACATATTGCCAGTAACAAAATCACTGTAAACTTGACTTTATTGTTTAAGAATTGCCTAATCCATTTCAGCTTCTGCTAAAGCAGAACTATAGCGTGACAGACTCAGACAACATGGCTCCTTGTGACGACCTGCCCCTGCTTCAAACTCGTCTCCTCCTCCTCTCTCTCTCCCCATCCGAACTTTCCCCCTGTTCTTCTTCACTTCTAGTGGGCACCCACGTGACATCCACAGACGCATCGTCATCATCAACCGCTTCACTTGTATCTGACAACTCAGCAAAGGAAGCAGCAGCGGGTACAACATCATCATCATCACACCGTATGTTCATGTGTGTAATGCTGCCTGACTGAGACATATCCCTGTTATCTACATCCTCTGGCAATAATGGTTGCGCATCACTCATTTCTTCCAACTGATGTGTAAATAACTCCCTGACAGATCAAGTGAAGCGGCTGTGGTGCTAGTGTTGGTGGTGGCGGCAGGCGGGCGAGTGGTAACTTGAGAGGTGCCAGAAGCTAAGCTGAAGGAGGATGGTGCGTCAAGGTTCCGAGCGGAAGCTGTAGAAGATTGGGTGTCCTGTGTTAGCCAGTCAACTATTTCCTCAGAACTTTTCGAGTTCAGGGTACGTGGCCTCTGAACACTGGGCATTATTCTAGGGCCAAAGGGAATCCCAGCACCACGACCACGACGGCCCCTGCGGGGTGGCCTGCCTCTGCCTGTCATTTTTTTTTCAATTAGTGGTACTATGCGTGCAAGCTACTGTGACAACAGATATGAGTGGCACTGTGCACTGGCAGAAGTTGGCAGAGTAGACGCTGCAGGCCTGACACACACGAATGCAGACAACTAACTGCTATTCAATCTATTACAGTCAAAATTGTATTTTTTTTTTAAATGTACACTACTGTTACACCAGATATGAGTTCCACTGGTGTGACACTGTGCCCTGGCAGGCCCTGAAACGCACACACGTGTGAAGGAAACTGACTGCTATTATTTCACAGTCAAATTTCTAGTTGTTTTTTTTAATGTACACTACTGTTACACCAGATATGAGTTGCACTGGTGTGACACTGTGCCCTGGCAGGCCCTGAAACGCACACGTGTGAAGGAAACTGACTGCTATTATTTCACAGTCAAATTTCTATTTTTTTTTTTAAATGTACACTACTGTTACACCAGATATGAGTTGCACTGGTGTGACACTGTGCCCTGGCAGGCCCTGAAACGCACACGTGTGAAGGAAACTGACTGCTATTAGTGATGGACCTACTGTCCCCCCCAGCCCCCACCCCTGAGCGGCAGGTGGGGGCCCTAAAATTAACAATAAGGGGGGACCTACTGTCCCCCACGGCCCCCACCCTTGAGCGGCGGGTGGGGGCCCTAAAATTAACATTAAGGGGGGGACCTATTGTCCCCCTCGGCCCCCACCCCTGAGCAGTCACCCCTCCCCCCCAAAAAAAAATTATATTCCTACCTACACCCCTCACCCTAAAAATAATTAGGAGGGGACCTTTAACTAAAAACCTGTAAAAAAAAAAATTGATAAAAACAACTTACCATTCGATGTTTTTTTTCTTCTAAAATCTTATTTTTTCAGCCTCAAAACAGGCCAAATAAAAAAACATAATTACCGACGCAATAAAAAAAAAAAAAAAAAAAGAGCGCAAAAAAATAATAATCCATCTTCACCCATGGATGGCTCCGCGCAGACTGAGCTCTGCAGGGCGGGGGAAGGCTTATAAAGCCTTGCCACACCCTGAAATTAGGCTAAGAACACTCAGATTGGCTGGTTTAAGCCAATCAGAGTGCTCTTTGTCATTTTACACAGTGTGGGAAAATTCCAAAGAACTTTCCCACGCTGTGTAAAATGACACAGAGCACTGTGATTGGATGGCTTGAAATCCATCCAATCACAGTGCTCTGTGTCATTTTGCACAGCGTGGGAAAATTGAACTTTCCCACACTGTGTAAAATGACACAGAGCACTGTGTTTGGATGGCTTGGAATCCATCCAATCACAGTGCTCTGTGTCATTTTACACAGCATGGGAAAATTGAACTTTCCCACGCTGTGTAAAATGACACAGCGTGTCATGAGTAACATCACCCCTTTTGTACCACGACCAGACGGGACACTGATACCTGATTGCTGACATGTACCCTGACCTCCCAAGAGGTTACTCCCCCCCCCCCCTTTTTTTTCTTTTTTCTCTCTTGTAAATTGGGACCACTCTAGCCCGAGCAAAACTTGAGTCTCTTGTGGACAATATCAGCTATATGATTAACCGGGACTTTAAGCTTATTATTGTTGTTTCTCATACTTTATTAATTGCACGGTGATGTTGAAATTCTGTACCAAGGGCTATCGATGATCACATTTCTTTCTTACAGTACAACCAAATCTTATGCAAAGCAATTTTGGTCACTACCCACTGTATAACTACCTGACACTTCCGCATACCACTCTATAAACAAGGGAGGCACTATAATTTTACCTTGGGCGCTTCAGTGGCTAATATTAGACGAGAACCCGAGAGCCCCATGCCGCCTTCACTGTAAGACCTCATAGCCCACTTAGTGTGGTGCTAAAACGGGGAAGTCCTTCCTTAACCACCATTCCCCCACCCCATAGGTTAGGGGACCCACAGATAGGTCAAGAGGCACAGAAAGATGACAAACCACTGTTTCCACCATGTCATGTTGACCTGAGAATAGCCCACACATAGTTAATTCATGCAAAAACAGAAGTGTTTCCTTAGACGTACCCTAGACCAGTACCGGCACAGGACAGGCCCTACTCCCACCTCCCACCTAGTTAAACAGATAATGTCTCGACTGACACACAGGCAACATGAGTAGCAGGGTACCACTGATTATTCATTTTAATCCTGAGAACACACATCTATGGAACCAATATTATTTTTTATTATATTGTGCAACTGTCTTAAAGCCAATACCTTAGTTACATTATGTTTAACCATCAAATTTCTTGTCACGGTATTGAAAATTTGAACATGTTGTTATGCACAGCAAAAATAAAGAATAATAAAATAAAAAATCATAGATGTAAATATTTCTAAACAACCCTAACAGAAGTAAGAAATGAGAGATGATGAAGTCATAACCCAACATAGTAGAAAAAGTAGGTATCAACTAGAATAAAAATACTTGTAATAAGGGAATACAGTAACAAAAAAATACATCTCAAAGAAAGAGTGAGATATTAATTTACCAAGTTGTCATGATAGAGAATTGGCAGTAAGTGACTCCATGAACTGTACCATGCTTTTTTTGCGGAATCATGAAATCATGGCAGAAAATAGGGAATATCATACATGTCTGGACGAAGATCAGTATACTGTCATACACACCCTGAACATTGATACTGTGTTTCCACATACAATTCCTGAATACCTGCTCTTTGGCTGTTGGTGGTACTGTCTGGAAACAGGCACAACTAACAATTCAGACCATACTGGAAATGGGGGCCAATGCACAAAAAACAATCTTTACTCCTGACAGTGCAACCCATGTAGTGCAGAAACATGTCAACTTTGAGATTGTCCACAGTATTAGAGTCACAGAAGTAGACCTTTGTGACAGGTGGAATGGCTTCATAGACATTGTTTTGTACTTTGATTTCATGCTCTATGTCAGGGGTTCCCAACCCAGTCTTCAAGTACCCCCTTACCAGTCCAGGATTTAGGGATTACCCTGTTGTGTTTTTTTCTTTCTTTTTAAAAACACCTTAGACACAACTGGGTAATCCCTAAACCCTGGTGTGTTAGGGGGTACTTGAGGACTGAGTTGGGAACCACTGCTCTATGCCATTGTCTTTGTCACATTGGAACATCAACAGGAGCATCTGCAAAGCATGCTGGCTTAGTCCTCATTTCATGGGTTTGCAACAAGTGTGAACTGGAGCAGTTTTCTGCATGTATCAAAACAAATTATGTGTGCTGTTTACACACAGAAAGTAAGTGGAAGTCATCCATGCGCTCTATTCATGCTATTACATGGCTACTTGAAAAGCAAAATTAGCCTGTAGACAATTATAACTAGCAGTAAATTGAGTAGTTCATGCAATCCAACACAAACAAAACACAACACAAACAAAGATAATTTTTTTGTTGGAGATCAAACCCTGAGGCAAAATTAGATGAGAGCTTTTCACATAGGATTTTTTTTCTCTCAAAAAAACAACCTTTTTTTAAAAAGAATTTGGATATAAATTACAAATGTCTGAAACTGGGACCATAACAATCATAGTACGGTCATGAAGTACACTGTGCCATCAAAAATACACAAGTTACCTCACATTGTGTAGCTCACAATATATGACTACCACTATTTACACCATTAAAATGAATAAATCAAAACTATAACTGTCCTGGATTTAACATGTATTTATATATAAGTATGGCATATAATATATACAAAATGTTCTTTAAAATAATACATATATTTACATTTCAAGTACCCGAACCTACTATGAATCCGTATGCTGTGCATCATCTGAGGTGGATCCTTAACAAACCATTCACGGAAAACTATAGACATTATAACAACTTTAGATTAATGGAGCAGTTGGGTGTGTGGATCATGCCTCTGCAGTCTCACTGCTCAATTATCTGCCTATAATGTTCCTTTAAGTGACTGATGTCTATAACCAGTAAGGTATTACACATAAAAAAGAGCATTCATTCTTGGGATGTAAACAGAGTTTAGCCTCTTTATAAATCAGTAAGACTGCACCTTGATTATGCCATGCAATTTTGGCAAGAATAATATGGCACAAAATTAATAAGGAGAATTAAAGATTTTATTTATGAATAAAGTCTTACACATTTAAATCTGTTTAGTTTAAAAAAACAAAAAAACCTAAGAAGGAATATTGCAGCATTTTACAAATAAATTTGTGGCCAATACAAACCAATGTCTGTAAATCTAATTATAAACAGAACTACACATAGGACACAAGGTCACCCATTTAGACTGGAAGAAAGGGCTCTTTACAGTAAGAACAATAAAGATGTGGAATTCTTTGCCTGAAGAGGTAGTTTTATCAGGGTCTGCACAGATTTGAAAACAATGAATGGGTGAATTCATATGAATTCTTACATAATAATAATATTCATGGATTAATATTTAATATGTGGGCATCTTGAGTCAATGAGAGACCTGACTGCCATTCTGGAGTTGAGAAGGAATTTTTGCTAGTTTGTTGCTTCAAACCGTTTTTTTTTTTTTGCCTTATTTAGGATCAACAGAAGAGATAGATCTGAGAAAAAGTGAACTTGATCAACTCAAATTTTGTTCATTATATGTAACCATGTCACATGTTGAGAATGACTCTTATGAAGTTGGGTTTACTGCAATGCACAAGTTCAATATGCTAACCGTTCCAGAAAAACCCAGGATGCCATCAGTGTTATTTACTAAACTGAGAAATGTGGGGAATACAAAGTGCATTTTAAATTTGAGGATAAGGTAGCTGATCAAGAAGCAGAACTTAAATTTCTAATTCTTTAGTAAATAACCACAAGGTATAACTTTAGTAAACTTTAACTTTTAGTAAATAATCCCATGTGTATCAGGACAAAAAAAAGTTAGCACATGTTTTGATGCATTGCTTCCAGGGTCATTAGGCTGTGTTCACACAGATTACATGTCAATATTTGGTAGATAGGAGGGGCTCAAACAATGCTTAATGTCCAAGTTGAGCTCACTTGAAAGAAGTCTATGAAATAATGATTAGTTAAAGGATGGACAAGCAATTGGCTTTATTTCTAGTTTATAATTTAGTTTGCTGGACTTAAGGGGTAAGTAGAATCTAAATTGTGCCACAAAACAAAATGTAGAATATTTTGCAGAGTGTTGAAAAAAGGCTGAAGGGACTATGGATTTATTTTTTCCCTTTTGTAATTTTTGACCTGCTGTTGAAATTGCATATCTGTCAGAGTGCAGAGAGCACAGTAACTGGTTACATGACGATGTCTATTAGGACACTGACAGCTACAGCAACCTGCCAGTGTGTGTCTCACCCTGATTTCCATTAGTATGTGAGGATCAAGAACTTTTATTACTATAAGTACTGAACTAGCTGATCTAGGCAGCATCTCCCAGTGTTTACACGGCTAAGTGTTACCCTGGCAACTAGCAATGCTTGGCAGGGTAACTGGAGCAGCAGCAAAGATCAGAGGAGAGAATGTTTAATGCTGTGATCAGTTTGGAAACGGATTCACAGCTTAATACAAAATTTGTTCTGTAGGATAAGATTCCACATTCCGGTGGAAATCAATATGATGCCATTCCTGCAAGCATGCTCTAGTTAGCAGATCTGTGGTAAATAGCACAGATAATTAGGTTATAGAGATTTTTGCACTTTGTGCTCTATTCCCCAGCCCCTCTGTGTGCCATTGTCCCCTTCCACACCCCCTCTGACTGTGTCTTTGCTCCCTTCCCCAGCCCCTTTGTGTGTGTCATTGTCCTGTCCCCCAGCCCCTCCGTGTGTTTCACTGTCCCCTTCCCAAGCCTCTCTGTGTGTAATTATCCCCTTCCCCAATTTCTCTTTGTGCCTCTTTGTCCTCCCTCAATCCTTCTGTGTCTCTACTTGTGCCCTCAGCCCCTCTGTGTGTCTCTTTGTCTGTCTTTTCCCTCCCTTGTTGCTTTGTGATCTCTTCCTCCCAACTGTATATGTTCATGCTGCATGGTCGAGAGAACCTTGGATAGAAGATCTTCTGTATCCTCTACTGATACAGAAGATCCTCCACCCACAGTCAGGGCCGGACTGGGAAAAAAATTTGGCCCGGGCATTTTTGAATCACAACGGCCCACTGAGAAGGGGGCGTGCCAGACAAGCACGCCCCCTCTCAAAGTGAGCATGTTGGTTCAATGTGCAGAGCCCTGCTGAAGGCCCTGTATTTGTTCTATGCAGCCCATCTAGTTTATTAACATGCTTACTCTGTGTTTGCTTGTGACACGTCTACGGTGTCTCCATAAGTGAAATACCAAAGGACAAAAGTGTAAAGAAAGCGTATTGTACATGTGTTATGAGCCTGCTTGTGGGATTGAGTGTGTGAAGAGTGAGTTGATTGTGGTGCGGTGTTTTGTGTAAATTTTGGTTTCAGTTGTGTTGTGTTTGTGGTGTAATATGTATGGCTAGGGGCTGTAGATAGTGTGAAGTTAGGTGATGTAGCGAGTGTGTGCATAGGGGCTGTAGTGCATGTGTGTATAGATGATGTAGTGTGTGTAGGGAAAGTAGTCTGTTTGCTTACAGTGGATATAGCGTCTTCATAGGGGATCCAGAGTGTGTATGTCATTAATGTAGTGTGTGTAGGTGGTGCAGTGTGTGCCTATAGGGGATCTATTGTGTGCATAGGGGATCTAGTGTGTGTGGAGAACCCAGAGTGTGCGTAGGAGATTTAGTGTGTGTGTGTGTGTATATTTGTGTGTGTGTAGAAGATTTAGAGTGTGTACAGGGATTCTAGTGTGTATGTGTCTGTGTAGAGGATCCATAGTTATGTACGGGATATAGGGTGTATGTATAAGGGATGTAGTGTGTGTGTCTAGAGTATAATGTGTGTAGAGGTTCACTGTGTGTAAGAGTACACTGTGTGTAAGGGTGTGTGAGGGGTGCAGGGTGTGCAGTGTGTGTAAGTGTGTGTGTGAGTGTGAAGGATGCAGTGTGTTAAGGATGCAGTGTGAGTGAATGGTGCAGTGTATGAGGGGTGCAGTGTGTGTGAGGAGTGCGTGTGTAGGGGGGTGCACTGTGTGTGTGAAGGTTGTACTGTGTGTTTTTTCTATTTATTCATCAGTGTCTACAATTTATAATCACGACTTGGTATTACTATATTGTTCAAAGGTTTAAACTAATGTGTTAGTTGAATAGTGTGCTTTACTTTTAAGTATGCAATCTCATAATGCAACACTTTAGTATACAATTTATCTTTAGATAACATTAAACCAAATGATTCTATTATCATCTTAACCTTTGATTTTATCTTTAAACTGAAATCTGAGTATGTTTTTATTTTAGTCTCACTTGTGCTGATTAAACAAGTGTTAATATTTGGATCATAAACAAAGACATTTCTAAATGAAATAATTAGTACACAAGGACTCCATGAACAGCTCCCATTCTTTCAAATACTCACTTCATATATTTAAAAGAATATTCTGTGATATTATTTTGTGTCACTTGTAGTGATACTACATTAAATTATAAACTGACTGTGGACTTATCTGGTCGTGTTTTTTAGTTGGTTGGTGTGCTTCTTAGAAAAAATATTACATCTGTTGTCAATACAGCTTGTCCACAAGATTCTTTGTCTCTTCTACTGGATTCATAACGGCTGCAGTTTTGGATTTTGGTGCCTGGAGTGTGCTCTTTATTAATAGTGTGAATTATTTACTTGCAGGAACAAAATAACAAAGGTAATGATTTTAGGAATTAGGGGAATATGACTATAAATTATAGATCTATATAACCATTTTACTAAATTAGTACCTTTCTAAGCCTTATTGTAATAAAATGTCAATCTTGCTATGATAATCGTGTTTTTAAATGCTGAATGTACTTTATTGAAATTCTTTTTCCTCTAACTCAATTTCCAAATACCATCATTACTCTATCGTATGTTCTGTAATAGTGAATGTCTTACAGGGCTAAATACGGTATAACACTCAGAACTGTACTTGAAATAGTGAGACTGTAATTTCAATGTAATGCTTTAGAGGAGATATTCTGACTAGAAAATTGTAGCTAATGATATTATAAACTGATGTTATATGTTCTCATAGATAAAAGTTGAGGCTTTCAACCTCCCCTCCCCATTTGTGAAGAAACCTAAATTAAACATGATTCACTTCACTTAACATTTTGTTGACCTAGTTAAACCAACGTGTTTTTTTTTTTTACCAGTATCTGCAGTATATGTAATCTGCACTCCATTTCAGAGGGATTTAAACTTTACCAGAATTGTAAATGTATTACACAAAATAGAATTTTCAACATATCCCATTTAATGAGATCAGAATTTTAAAGAGCATTGCAGAAATAAAATGTAGCAGTTGCGCAGTCAATAAGCATGGAACTGTTGACTAGAATTGCTTTTATATAAATCAATACACAAAACAACTATACGTAATGTGGTTAGTTATTGGGCATTAAGACATATATAATAACTACATGTCCAACATATACAGCTGCTGCTTTATCTTTTTATGAATGCAGGTAATGTAACTATTGTGAAGTACTTTTTTTATTTTAACCATTCAAACAGCTTCAGTGCAATCATTACATAATCAATGAAGGGGCTACAATATAGGCAATGAGTAGACATTGATGAACACTGACAGTTTACATACAGGCACACATACACACTCACACTCACACTAACCCACATATATATAGAGTTTCTTACAAAAGTGATTACACCCCTCACATTTTTGTAAATATTTTATTATATCTTTTTATGTGACAACACTGAAGAAATGACACTCTGCTACAATGTAAAGTAGTAAGTGTACAGCCTGTATAACAGTGTGAATTTGCTGTCACCTCAAAATAACTTAACATTAATGTCTAAACCGTTGGCAACAAAAGTGAGTACACCCCTAAGTGGAAATATCCACATTGGGCCCAACGTGTCAATATTTTTTTTTTGGCCACCATTGTGTAAAGCCTAAAATGTGCAATTCACTTGTCAAGAGCTCCAAATGATTTGTAATTTGTACATAGTTACTAACAGACAAAATTGTTAATCAAGGATTAACATCTTCTTATATCATACACCTTTACTTTGTATATTAGAAAAGATTTACATTCACACACCATTGAACCTAAAATTAAGTGTCTTAAAGAAAAAGAAAAAAATCAAAAACAAGAATCTAAAAATGAATATTTTTAGATTATAAACAACCCATTCATATTGTATTACATATCCATTTATATGAAATATCATTTAATTATTGGAAAAAGCAGCAGCTAGGAGCAGCAACAGTGTGGCATACAGTAGTGGAAGCTGTCAGGGATGGGGGCATCCGAGAACTATTTCTAATTATACTATCAATAATATTTTTGGGATGTGTAAGGAATGGTTAAAACTCTTTAAAGCGGCACTGGCACTCCAAACATACCTTTCTATGATTGTTTCCTCTTCTCTTCCTCTCTCAGAATATGTTATTCTTTTTATTATTTCTAATCTAGTTTTCTTTAAAACATAAGACAAAGTAGGGACTACATTGTCTTATGTATTTTTCCTACTCTTGACCAAAAGAGGAGCTTAAGTCAGGTCCATTTCATTTATAAGAGAAAGTACTCACCCTTCTCCTTGACACAGGAAATGGAGATTACTTAAGTTCCTCCTTGTGTCAGAGAATGTCAGGCGTAGGAAATATACATAAGACAAAGTAGTCCCTAATTTGTCTTATGTTTTAAATAAAAAATAGATCAGAAATAAAGAAAAGAGGAACAGATTCTAAAAGGGAAAGAGAAGAGCAAACATATAGGAGGAAAGTAAGTTGAGCATGACAGTGCCGCTTTAAAATTATCATGTGAAGAATACTACTTTATTGGAATGCTATCTTTATTTTGTGTAAATCGAATTAGGAATCAATCATCAATCACACTGCTTTTTACATTCCTTCAACTGAATCAATGCAAAGAGAATTAGAATTAAGTTTTGAAAAGTATGTATCTTTTTTTAAATTGTACGTAAAATCAGTAATATATTTACATATAGATATATCTAAACTGCAGATATTCTGAAAATAAATCATAGTCTTTAACCACAGTGTTTGTAAAATAGTTTCTAATTAGTAAGCGAAAATAAATTATTAATGTTGCTGCTTCTACATGGTGAATTGATTGAGATGCAAAATAACCCGACTTACCACAGGTGGTGGTTATCCAAAACTGGACTAGTCCACCACATATATGGAAAGTCACACCTTAAGTGACACTCCAGTAGTGTCCTGGGGCATAACCCCTAATTATATAAAGAATAGAAAAAGATCCTCCTGTTGCTGGCTACTAAGACCAGAGACAGGAGTATCAACTGGAAAGATAATGGGAAAATCTGTATGTACTAAAATAAAATAAATAGGTCTTAGAAAGATAGAAAATGGTCATAGGTGGATAAAAAATTAACCAAGCCTAGTGGCTCACCTCCTGTCATCAAAGCTCTTAAGAACATCTACAGTACTCAGACTCTGGACTTTAATGTAATCGAAAATGGTCCACGTCTGTGAAATATTCGAGATGAAAAAAAACCTTATTATAAGCTCATAGTATCTGGAGATTAGTATAGTCATAAAGATCTACATAAGTTGCCTTCATAGAGTGATAAGAGGTTGCAAAATAAAGTGAAGATCAGAAAAATACCTCTGGTCGTTTAGATCTGACTGATATCTGCTACAAATGATCTGAAGAGATTCAGATGTATTTACAGTGGGAGTGATACTGTAGCGAGTTTAAATGTACAGGACTTGCTCAGTGAGTATTATTGTAGCCAAAATTGTATCTAATGACAACTGAAAACTCGCTAATTATAGCATCTAGCCCAATAGGTAAACCTTAAAAGCAAAAAATGCCAACTCCTAGAATCGTCAGAAAAAGCTCCATTCAGACTACATAGATATGAGTGACAGGAGAGAAAAAATATAGTGTTAGAATAAAGACGTGCTAATGTGCAGAACCATACTTAGGGTGTTGGTTACCTGCACATAGTGATACAGTACCCTATAAGTGAGAAAAGTGAAGTGTGAAGGAAAAAACCTTCAACCTGATGCACGTTTCGGTGCTAGAGTGATGCACCTTCGTCAGGGGTTGAATCCGTTATGACTACGAGGTCTCTATTAAATACCTTCAGTATTGTTAATGCTCGAATGAATTAACCAATCGGACTTCCATATTCGTCAGTTTTTCGGCGCCAAAACCCCAACGTCACAGTATGCTAATTAGGTGTATGAATCGTCCAATCAGAGGTTAGCCTGCGTCGGTGGATTGCTGCCTGTTAATTGAAGTCCAACTTCAATTTTGGCTACAATAATAGTTATTCACTGAGCAAGTCCTGTACATTTAAACTTGCTACAGTATCACTCCCACTGTAAATACATCTGAATCTCTTCAGATCATTTGTAGCAGATATCGACCAGAGGTATTTTTCTGATCTTCACTTTATTTTTCAACCTCTAATTACTCTATGAAGGCAACTTATGTAGATCTTTCTGACTATACCAGGGGTGGGGAACCTTCCGATCTCCAGATGTTTTGGACTACACCTCCCATGATGCTTTGCCAGCATTATGTGTGTAAGAGCATTATGGGGGATGTAGTCCACAACATCTGGAGAGCCAAAGGTTGCCTATCCCTGGACTATACTAATCTCCATTTAGATACTATGAGCTTATAATAAGGTTCTTTTTCATCTCGAATATTTCCCAGACGTGGACCATTTTCGATTAAATTAAAGTCCAGAGTCTGAGTACTGTAGATGTTCTTAAGAGCTTTGAAGACAGGCGGTGAGCCACTAGGCTTGGTTAATTTTTTATCCACCTATGACCATTTTCTATCTTTCTAAGACCTATTTATTTTATTTTAGTATATACAGATTTTCCCATTATCTTTCCAGTTGATACTCCTGTCTCTGGTCTTAGTAGCCAGCAACAGGAGGATCTTTTTCTATTCTTGATTGAGATGCAACTTGCACTTTGTCTTAGATGATACTTTGTAATAGTGACCTTTCATTGTGAAACTACTGAGGCTTGACTAAAAACATCTGGAATTGACATTAACCCCTTAAGGACCAAACTTCTGGAATAAAAGGGAATCATGACATGTCACACATGTCATGTGTCCTTAAGGGGTTAAGCATCATAACTACAGCAGCCTGCTGCAGTGGTTATGATGTCAGGAATACCCTGGCCAGTTCCCCAGTAATAGAGCAAACTGTTTAGCAATGGTTTGCTCTTTTACCTGGGTCCCACCAGACTCCAAGGCCCTGTGCTTCTTAACTCCTGCACTTCCAGCTTTTGCAGAGCTGTAGATGTCAAAAACTAGTGTCAGCTAACCACTCAATGCCAATGAATGGAACACTGTGCAAAACAAATTGCATAGAATTGATATTAGCCAACCTGTAACACTTGTCCCAGGCTGGCTGATATCCCCATGATTGTTTGCACTCTTAAAAATGTAACTTTTTTTTTCATGATACTGGAGTTGTTTCAGCAATTATTACAAAAAAGTAGCAATTTCTGTTAAGATATTGTAATGGGCTTTCCATCACATTCTGGGCCTGCTTAGCCAAGACATGGCTTGGTAGTTGAGTGGTAGAAGGACACAATATTATACTGCACACAACATTATTACAGCAGCCAGTTTTAACAAAGCAATCACTGAACAATTTTTTTTTTTTTATGGATAACTTATTTTTATTATTACATTTATGCTTAAACTATTATGTTATATGTGGTTTATTTCTTTCACAATCTAAAAAAACCCAGAGTGCCAAATTTTTAGTATCACAATACTATTATTTATATAAATTGTTATTAATTTGTTGTGTTACTAGACAGTAAAACTCTGAGTACTGTATTTTTTTAACTACAAAAAAGTATTTAAATGACTGATATATGGAAATAAAATAATACAGTCTTGTTCAAAAGACTTTAAATATGTATATGTTTAATAAACATATCAAGAACATCAAAAACATATTTTTGATCATTTATCTATTCTTGCCTAGTCTTGCCATTTGCTCCCATGTTTCTATAATTTTATGGCTTTTTTTAAGCATTCTAAAATATAAAAGTTAAATATATTTTTCTACCCTAGATCACACAAATAAAAGTGCGCTAAGATAAGTGACAGAACATAAAAATAATTAATGAAATATACAGATAATTGAAAAATATTCAGTTAGCACATTTTTCTACAAAACTACTACTAAAAACTATGGTAAATTTATCATAAAAAAACTACAAATAAAACTGATTACTTACATCTTATTACTGTTGCTCAATTTTGTTCTTTCACATACGAAGAGATGCTAAGCTCTCAGAAAGCCAAAAATACATTGGGTTGGAAATTTGGTCCTAAAAAGTAAAGCGTAGGGGCTGTAAATAGCAGTTACATAATTTTGAAAATTATTCTGTAGCAACATATCCACCTCTATAATTCTAAACAATTTAGCACTAAAATATTAACAGTAACCTTTCCTCAACTGAACATAATTTACAATTACAATGTCTATTTAATTATAAAGTAAAACATGCTATGAAAATTGTAATGAGTAGATTTGTAGTACATGTATTCATTAAAATCAAATACAACATCAGGACCCTTTAAGCTTTAAAAAATGTATATATTAAAAAATGATATCATACTTAATTTGGAAGTTTGTTGGCATAGGGAAGAATCTAAAGATAAAATTTTTAATTTAAGAAAAAAAAATTAAGGCTACCATCTAAATTAATCAACAGTATCTGTCAGTCTATTCCACCAAGTGTAATTACACGCAAGTCTTAATAGGTATGCACCTAACACATTAGGGCTAATTTGCTAGAGTCTATTGCTGTGTTTTTCTTTTTCTTTACCTGCTACTTCGTTACTGTAACTGTGCTATTGGCAGAAAAAAAGTTTCCAAACATTGCAGATTTATCCATAGGAATCCATAATAATCACAATGATATTGTTGTTGGGTGACTTTGATATTCATGGGGCATAAAAAAGGCTTCCTCTTGGTATTAATACGAAAGCTGTTCACCAGACAAGCTATCTGAGTTCCACTGATCAAATTAGCCCTCACAGAGCCATGGGTGTTTGGAGAGCAAATTTAGCTCTCTTCTGTGGTATTGAAAAATTTAGTACATATACATAAAAAAACCCAAAAAACTCAACTGGCACATGAGACCATAATAGTAGACTTGAGAGAGCAGTTAAATGGTAGATGAAGGATTACAAAAAGTCACGCAGGTTAAATTACTAAAGTAAGGATTGTCACAAATTCAAAGTAAATTTCACATTTAAATCAAAATACCCTGAGCCAGAATAGTCATCTATGCTTCCAGTCTAGTTATTTTTACCTTAAATTTGTAAATCACTTTGAAATTCAAGCAATTCTCATTATAGTAAATAACCCTGACGGTGTTGAGATTGCAATATAAATCATAAACTTAAGGGATGTCTCCTCTCTTCCTCAGCCCCATGTCCAGGGTTGGCTGGGTGATGGGAACAGTAAATCAGATAGAGGCTGACAAGTAGCCCTTATACATTCCTGCACCCCATGTGCAATGTTACGGAGGGAAGTAAATGCCAGATAATGACTCAGCAAAGTGCCTCTACCCCTTCGTCCACTCTATGTGCAATGTCAGTGAAGACAATTAAATACCAGGTAGGGGCCTGGCAAATGACAATGCCCCTATCTTGAGTACCTGGGTAGAGTGGTGGCGGGTAATATTATAAAGATCAAATCTGAGTTTGTCAATGATAACTGAAGCAGATGATGTTTACTTCCCCAGTTTTAATAGTCATTGTACCAAAGGATATAACTAGGTGCTAGCCCATCTTTAGTCACAAGGGAACAGAAAAAGTACAACAAAAATGCTGCACATCAATAGTACAAATATAAACACAATCTTTATTGAAATTAAAATAAAATAACTAATATCAGTATACACCACAGGACAACCGTCCACTATAGGTACAATAGTATAACAATATAAGATTAACTTGAAATATAACCACTTACAACAATAAAGCTGAGATTCGGTGTCAAATCATCTAATGTTTCGGCACATACCTAAAGTCTTTCTCAATAGATAGTTACGAGGAAGCCACTAATGGTATAAAGATATTTATTTATATATATACATTAAAACAAGGTGATGGCCACCATATTACAAGGGGAATAATAAGATGAGGGTAAGAGGTTTTTTATATTAGAATAAAAAGTATTTGCATATATGGACACTGGCCAGACAGGGGTAATGGGGTAATGCAGCATAAGTGAAAAATTTGTTGTATGTCATATCCCAAGCACCAAGATGAATTACTGATTTGTGAAGTCTAATCAAACTTCCATCAATCGTGGGCCTTGTGCCACATCTTTCTGACCTTATGTTTTCCAATGTAGAATTAGAGTATGGGAGTATGTCTGTAACTCAAGCTTTTTGAACCCACATACAGCAAATCTTCTTGACTTTCTTCAGACATGTTGGTGTTCCCAGACCTAATCATTCTCCTATTCTACTAGCAATCTTGGGCATGGACTTCAAATTTTCACTTGTGAGATCTTGACTTGGATACTATGTCGGATTCCATGATGGCCCACGTTTTGACCATACACTTATTAAAACAAAGCATTGTTTAGACTTCATGACTCTGCTCCTATTAATCTGAAAGATTTCAGCCTGTGGCTTACTTTTCCACAGAGATCTAAATCTCAAGGCTCAAACTCAAAATGTAGCCTTCCTTGTTCTTGCCTACCATGACTTTACTTGACATACAAATATTTTATGTTAGATTTGATTTAACTCATCTATGAGAGTACTTTCCAAATGTAAAAAGCATGCAAAAGTAGTAAAGATCTCAGAAACACTATCATCCTGTTATATAGTTGGAAGACTATGTGTTTTCATGGTACTTTAAACAGGCATTTAAAGACAGATGGGATAAGTAGTATAGCTCAAACCCAAGAATCTATTTTAGTAAATGTTTCTAGTTTCTTACACATGACCTCTTTTGGTGGAGAATCGCAGTGTTTAGAGGCTAATGGGTTTTGGTCAGTTTCTGCATTGTTTGTTCTAGTGCAAGAGGATCAATGAAGAATATAGAGCAACATGTGTACGCTAAAAGGTGAAACCGATGTCAGCAATGGGAGCTATCAATCATAACTAGAAAACGTAGCAGAAGTCATAAAAAGGTGAATCAAGTAGGTCACACAAAGTATGTCTCTCACGCACCAAAGAGCACCACTATGTCATAATAATGTATAGTGAGAGATTTTTACATCAATGATGTTCATCGAAGAACCTTCCTCTGGGATATTCGAACAAAGTATACAGCACTCGTTTAGGGAGTTCCTTTGCGCAAGTTAAGAGAAATCAACCTCACCTCTAGATAAGAAAATATGTACCTGTTCTCCTCATATATTGCTAACAAGCACTTTAAAGGCAATCCCCATGAGTGAGGATATTATATGAAACAAGTATATTACACAGCTGGCTATATGAACAATGTGTTATCCTGCTTAGTGATCAGAGAAAGTGGTGGTGCTTTATTTATCCTCTCTGTAATGTTACTTATGCACCAGTACAGCAGATACATTGGACAGAATTGCAGGAGAGATGAAAGAAACATTAACATATTAATGTGGAATTAAATTTATTGAAGGATATATTTTACTCTTAAAAAGCAAACACCATGATTAGATAGGAGAAAAACCTACATGGTATTATTATTTTTTTTATATTATAAAATATTCATTTAAAAAAAAAAAATTAACGAAAGCAAAAATTATACAGAGCGGGAATGTAAGCTAGACTTCTTTGACTCCTCGTCTGCTGCTCTTCTTTAACTACACTGCACCTGATTTACCTCTGCCAGGGTTCTACATACCCATCACCTTCTCACTACTGCCCTCATCTTTCAGGTACCAGCCAATCAGCAGCCTGGCTACCTCACAGCTCACTTAACGTAGGTACGTCAAAGGTGCCCAGAAACTACTGTCCTGCCCAGCTACCTACTTATACGTAACACTTCGATCAATCAGCTGAAATCCCTGCATATGATTCCACAGGGCTAATTGCCTGCAGCATTTCAGAAGTGAGTATACATGGTTTGCATACACTACACACACTGTTCTGTGCACCTTCCCTCTAGTCCTAACCTTCACTTCTAAAAAAAAAAGTTTTGGGAATGTACAGTATTAATGTATAAGGTGCTAAATAAGAAATAGAATGAGGTCTCTGGGAATAGATACATACTTATAATTGGGGTTACTGATGCGGTGTGCAATTTGGATGTATTGAACATAACTGGTAATGTGTTCATTTATGGAGGCTGTTAGTGTTGGAAGTTATGAGGATGTTTTATGTTTTGTGTAAAAGAGTGGCAAAGGAACAACAAATATGTTTTATATGGGTGATATACTAGTCACTGCTTGATGCTGTTGTTGGTAGAGGTATAATGAAGTGAGGAATGGCTCATGCTTGTCGAGTATCCCATCAAAATGACAGATGGTTGTCATTTTCTGTCCCGCCCAAGTATAGTTGAGGCATATGTGGATGATTGTGTTCCTCTAGACTAGGCATACTCCATCGATGCGTACAGTAGTCTGCAATATTTGAAGTGCCAGCTGTATGGAATTATGTTACAGAGAGGATAACAACCATTAATGCATGGAATACCAAACTATGGGCTGATGTCTTAAATCAAAATATCCTGTGCCATTATTATAAGTCGACAATTTCATATTGAATATTAACTCAGGGGCTTTTCTCTAATATAGGAATACCTTGACTCGTATATTTGTGGTAAACATACATGGATAGATCTGTCCATGGACCTATTAAGGACACTCATAGTGTCAGGTTTAGTTTTTAATCCCTAACATGTCAAATACTGGAAAACTCAATTTCTTTCATGACAATTCTTGAATAATGCAAGTAAGAATGCTTAAACTACACTAATCTCCCCAGGAGAACAATGTCAATCATTAATAGTTTAGGGGTAAAAGGGCAACAATCAGGGGCAAACATGCATTAGTCCTAATTAGATTCAGGACAGTCCCTTTACTCATCTGGTACCATGCTTGATAATTTAAAGCATCTGTAGACCATTGGGTCTACAAGAAAATCTCTGCCTTTTTATATTAAGAACAAAATCAAAAAGTAAAAGGTAAATTATCTTCTCAAACCACGCAATGCTTTGTATCTTATATAATGCATGGACTGAGGATTTTGTATTTTGGAAATATATGGATACATCACAAATAGTAGAATTATTTCCTTGAAATTATAAACTTTAAATGAGTAATTTCATCTTTTAGTTAGAATCTTACTACACGTGCATGTCATCTACAATCAACATGAATATTTATGGGAGGGTACTAAATATAGAATAAAGTGAATCATTTACTAGAATCCCACGTTTAGTTTAATGATTATGCTGAAAGATGTCATTAACCAGCAGAGAATTTTGATGTTTTCACATGACTAGTGAACGATGGAATGACTGGGATGCAATTCACTCAATGTATTACATTTATTTCTGAATGCAAGTGGTTCTTTTTTCTTTTTATCTTCAGGTCTTTATCTACTGAAAATTCCAAAATATACCATTAAATTAACACTCATTATAATTTTTTATTTTTTTAAAGCTATGCTCTTTAGTAATTAGACTTGTTGCTAATTAAAAGAGAACATATAAGCAGTATTAAAACAGATATATAGGTTGAAATAGTCAACCAGGTTTAACTATTCATTAAAATGTCACAGTTTTTGCTGAAAAGAATCCTTCTTCATTCCTAAATGACAATGAGATTTCTTCTTGGATCAACAAGATGTTAATATTCTGTATATTAATGATTCAAACCATACATTTTCAGATTTTACTCAATAGCATCTAGATATTTTTAAAAAATATACACAAATTCTTAGGCTCCACATCATATTGTTATCGCGATAAAAACCCGATTTCCCTGCTTTTTTCAAATTAAATAAATGTACTTTTTTTTTTTTTAGCCATTTTCAACAAAATATCTCAGCAATAATTCCCCTTCTTAGACTAGTTTAGACTATCTCTGCACTTTTCCAGTTCTATTTGTCAAGGAGTCATATGTTTCCCAACATGAAACAAAGTACTAAAAAGAGATACAGATAAATGAAAATAGAATATAAATTTATTGCTGCTCCTTAGAATGGCCAGGTCAAGGTGAATGGGCAGAGAAAGAAGTCAAATACAAAAGACGCGGTCCAGGAGATATAGTGGTACACAGAATCGATAAGCCAGGCCGTGGGATAGCAGAGGGCAGGAAGTTCAAATACCTGAATCATAAATACTAAATGAAATAAGGTCTTTTGGGATCACAGAGAAAACCACAACAGGATTTCGTGCTCTGGCCTGTGCAGGGTTTATATCCGCTTTGTGTCATTTCTACGAGCCCAGGATGTATGTGTGTGTTTGCACTGGGATGATGCATGGTTGTCTGCATCAAAAAGATGATGCACAGAAAAAGTATGTCAGTGTCCTGCATCCGAGTCATTGCCAAAATGATCCAAAATGACATACTCCGTGCTGAATGTGACCACAGGTATCCTTATGCAATTAAACCCTTCAATACGACAAGTGCATACTCATTGTGGTGGCTTATCAATAATTTATATAAGGAAAAATATATTTTCATCACAATAGCCAATCCTCCTTTTCATAACTTAAAATATCAAGGCATATGCCTCTAGCATTTTCAAGTGACTTACAAATCACAAGCCACTGTAAGCCTAGAGACACTCGCCAGGGGTGAATTTCTAGGCTATAGGGCTAGCCGATAGTTAATGGGGAGTGGAAATTCTGAGCCTTGCTCCTTTTTATACTTAGCAGTACTTAAGTACCTAGCATTGCAGCTGCTGGGTGGCATTATACATTTTTGTCTAGTCTGTTGTTTACAAACCAAATTACTTTTTAGCAATATCCCTAACTCAAACCCAACTTTGCATTTTGATGCATGGAATCTCACCTTTTACTATTCAGCCAAGGCCACTAATTTGCTCAAATACCTCGGTAGTGAGGTAGATGCCCCTCTCAGTAACAGAGTTGCTCCAGTGGATTTCCAAAATGAGCTTTATTTATTCCAATCAATAATATAAAACAATGTGTAAATAGGTTAAAAAGTCCTTACAATTCGTAGATCTTTATCCAAAATAGCAAAACGCGTTATAATATTGATTGGAATAAATAAAGCTCATGGAAATTGGAAATGGTTACTGAGAGGGGCATTTACCTCACTACGTATTGAAGAGGGAATTCACCCTACTATACACAGAAGAGGGAGTGGGACCCTACAAGATTCCACAACACTTGAAGTTTGAGCCTAAACTTTAGGCTCTACGTTTGTTAGTGTTCTACCCGCACTTTCATTTAATAGCAATTATTTATTATAATGATATTGCACTATTATCTGTTCCTTTTTCCTCCATAGGAGCATCATCTTGGGACATTATCATTATTCATTGTATGTAAGATACTCCACCTTGTTTGTTTTATATTGTATATTTGTTTGTGAGGGCTAAGGGAACCCCACCAAGGTGTTGTAGGGTCTTATATTGTAAGATAACCTGTTGTTTTTTAATTTTGCACAAAGGATCCTGTTTGTTTGTTTTTATGATTTTAATAAAGAAAAGTGTTGGTAAGCTAATTTCAAGGAATATCATTTTTCAGTATGCAACATATGAGAAAACTGGTAATTTGTTTAACCCCAAACTTATGTTTACAAAACTGGGTATGCGTGCCCCCTCTGCCTCTTCCTCCAGCACCAATATTAATATGAAAGCTATTCTCTTGAATGCTAGTGATATGCTGAGAGTGTCACTGCCACTTCCTAAAGCATTTCTGTCAATGGGAAAAACCTTTTCTAAAGCATTTGACAAAAAATGATAGAGAATGCCAGGTGATACTCTAAGCCTATCACTAGCACCCAAAGATTGTAAGGATCTTCATATTATTTTTCCTGGATAAGATATATGGAATTTTGAAAATGACTATTTATATTATCACTTTATTTTTTATTTTTTATTTTTAACTAGATATAGGTGTCACATCTCTATTATCCTCTTTCATTGTTCTTCCCTTGTGTTCAGCAGTGCCTCCTAGATCAGGGGTGAGCAGCTTTTGGCACTTGAGATGTTGCGGAATACATCTCCGGCAATGCTCTTGCATAATGCTGGAGATGTAGTCATCAAAGGTTGCCTACTCCTGTCCTACATTGTAAGCTAATTTCTCCTCTTGGGCATGCTGACTATGCATTTTATTTAATAATTATGTAAATGTTGTGTTATATCAAAATATATTATTTAATAATTTTTTTTAACTATTTTAACATTTTGCCACTAGATGACAGTGGCCAAATACTGTGGCTTTCTGTAGGTTTGCTTGTAGGGTGATTTACTAAAATGAGAATTGTTGGAAATTCAAATTGAATTCAAAGTAAATTTAAATTTTAAAGGGACACTCCAAACAAAATAAAAATCAAGATTTAGCAGTATCCCCAATGAAAAAAATCATGCATTTAATTACAAATTACATTTGTTATCATTTGGGTTATAACAGCTTGCAAAAGGAGTTCATCTCTGATGCTTTTAAAAGCCCTATTCTTCTAATCCGGCCCAGAATTTCTTTGGCTGGCCAATGCAGCTCATTGAGAAGTTTTGGCAAGGCAATTGTTCTGAGTAATTGCTGCATCTTGAGTTTAGCTACAATGAGCTAGCCAAACCAGAAGTAACAGGACCAGCTGTCTAATTGACAGCCAGGAGGGTGTAGCAAAGTTAATTTATAAAAGTACCAATTTCTATTGAAATCTACACTTTTTGCAAAATGAAAAAAATAGAGCACACTTTTCACACAAAAAGCACATCAACAAGCAAAAATGCTTTTAGGTATCTGGTGTGTCCCCTTTTAAGTCCAAAATAAATAAAATTAAATGGAAATAGTCTCTAAATCAGGTATACTTTAATTTCAGCTATTTAGGTCTAAGATTTGAAATTCATTTTAAATTCACTTTAAATTCCCAACAATTCACAAATAATCTGCCTGTGTTTAATAAATTCACAAGATTATTTTAACCAAATGTCGACCGTCCAAATTATACTCAGATTATATTTAGCGAATAACTCAGCATAATTATGAATTATGCTCAAGTGGACAGGTACTTGGGATTTATAAATTAATTCACACACATATAAACACGCACTGAATGAAATTAACACTTTATGTAGTTACACTAAATTTTTAAAATGCACACAGTTTTAACAATGCACTGCAGGCATCTAACTGTGAAAATTGTAAACGAAGCTGTTAGCCAAAATAATATCTTTTATGCATTTTTATGTTTTTCTGTCGCTCCATAATTCCAAAGAACAAACTTTTAAATGGATTCTCTTATCAAATTTCAACAGCTGAATGCCATTACTGAAATGTTTTAAAGTTTCTTTTGACTAGAACCCTTGGGCACGCTCAATCTTTAAGTTGGCAGTGAAAAAGTCTACTTGCTACTGTAAGGGAAAATGTATCTAATTAATAAGCAGCAGCATCTTGCCAATGGTTTTGTATGTCCATTGCTTTTCAATAACTTTTTTTGTCTATGTATTTTTCCCTTATTATTAATGTAACATAACTAAAAATACGGTTATTTCGCTCCACAAAAACACTGTTATAACAATATATTAATTGCATACGTTTTTTTATTTTGGGGTATATAAATTACATTTGACAGTTAAAAACCTGTGGCATGCTTCAGAAATAAGGCTAGATAATATTAATAAGGTGCTCCAAGCTTTTCTCCTCAATCCAATGACTGTACGCTGATATTTAAATAATTCCTTCAAGATGAAAGTAAAATATAAATAAGTTCAATTAATGTACGCAACTCAGCACACACTGGAGGACAACCTTTAGGCATATTGTGTGTATCAGGGATGAAAACCCATTTGTGGAATTATAGAGTACTGATTAAGCCTCTTTGTAATATGTTTGGGTACTGATTTCTTTCTGGTGTGTCTAACATGCAAAGGTCGCAATTTCCATAGCAAACTGGTTCATTGAGTGGTTAGGCTTAATTATATAATTGTACAACAAGCAAAGTACCTTTTAAAATAATACAATTTAACCCATTAAGAACAAATGACTGACAATATTCCAATATTGTCATTAAATATATGGACTATATTACCAGTTTAGGGGTGGCAAAGTTCTATACGTTTGACAATTCTAAATGCACAGTACATTTTATGCTGGAATGGAATGGTGTCTGCATAGCCCAGGTTACCAGAATGGAATGGAATGCAATTAATCCTTAAAAGGACACTCAAAGCTCCATTACCATGTACTGCAGTAGTTATGGTGCATATACGTTAATAGCATAGTCCCTCTAGTTTTTATTTGAAACAAACAGTATGCTCTTTCCAGCACCTAAAGCTCTCTCCTCTTATGGCAACAACAAAATTAAAGGAACAATATAGTCACCAAAACAACTTTAGTTTAATGAAGCAGTTTTTGTGTATAGATCATACCTCTGAAGTCTCACTGCCATTTAGGAGTTAAATCACTTTTGTTTCTATTAATACAGCCCTAGCCACACCTCCCCTGGCTGTGACTGGCAGTCTGCATTAAAACAAAATGGTTTCACTTTCAAATCAGATGGTAACTTACTTTAAAAGTTTTTATCTAGTGATCCTACTGGTTCAAGCTAGATATTAACAGAGCAGGAGATACGAACCTCTAAATTAAACAGAATTTGCAATAAAGGAAGTGTTAATATTAAATTAATCTTCACAGGAATTGTTTAGGAAGGCTGTGTAAGTTACATATATGGAGGTGTCACTAGAGCTGTATGAACAAAGTCATTTAACTCTTAAATGGCAGAGAATTGAACAGTGAGTTATATATACCAAAACTGCTTCATTAATCTAAAGTTGTTTTGGTGACTATAGTGTCCTTTTAATGAGGGAGTTTCACTTCCTCAGTATTTGGTGAAAATATTTATAAAAGTTTGTAGTGCTAAGTTGCCTACAATCTGTTTGGTGTTGCCATATTGTGATATTTATATCTGCAGCATCTTGTAGCATTTTATAGCACCGACCCAGCATCCACCATTACCTGCCATAATAACAAGTCGGTGAACAACCATTATTTGATAAGATATGCAGTATACTTTATTAGCTACCATATCCACAAAGTGGTGAATAGTAGCCAATCAAAAACAATTGTGTGAATTGGACTTCAAACATAGCCATGAACAACATATTACATTAGGGTGTGCACCCACAAAAAATATCAATGTAACCTTAACTTACAAAATAGTTTAAAAATAAAAGGTAAGAAATACAAACTTCTGATCTCATGTTACATTTTCTTCTAAATCATGAAATATTTGCCAGAACTAATTGAAAAGAGGCCACAGAACTCTAAATGGGTGACAGGGAGGTCAATTTCACCTTGTATTAGGCTGTATATGGCTTAATATACACACACAAAAAAACAAGAAAAATATGGCGCTAAAAATTGTGGCAAACAATCAATATTTCAATAAAAGCAGCACCTCCCAAGTGCAATAACCCATTGTACATGGGTTAACACAAAACATTCCTCGCGGGAGCCTATAAGCGCAATATCCACCAATATCTGTCATATTAGTGGTGGCAGCACATCTGACAATGTGAGAAAGAACACCGGCACCATGTTGCAGTTGCTGGTTCCGAATGACACAGGCAGAATGACAGTTCAGCATATACTATACTCTAGCTCGATTCCAACTGATTATTATTATTCTGTTACCTATATGTTAAAATATAATTTGATCTGCTTTGGGGAGACCATTTATTATGTGAAGAATATTGTTATTAGTGAAAATGTTGCTTACTATATTTCCACGTTTGCAAATCTGGTTTAGTTTTCATGGTTTTTAGTCATTTTGTCATCATTGTAAAGTGTTATAACATGTTTATGATTTCTTTTTTTATTTTAGGTCTAATTACTTCCATCTCAAAATCTTGTATTTGTATCAGCCTTCAAATTTGTATAGAAAAAAAATAATACTGTGCCATTTGCAGTTTAATTATTTACTGTTAATAAACACAGACACTGATATAGCAAAACAAAACAAACAAAAAAAAAACAGCATATATATATTTCATCTTAAGATCAATAATACACCAAAAATGTAATAATAAGAATGAAGACTGATATAAAGATATTATTATATAAACATTAACAAAATAAACATCAAAGTGCATCATCTAACGAACAGTCCAAGCACTATAACCACTACAGCTTATTCTAGAAAATTAGTTACCACATTATTTCTCAAGCTTGAGAAAGTCTCTGACTGAGGCCGAAACGTTGCCTCTGTTTCCACTTCAAATCTCCCTTTGGATTTAACCATTTGAGTGCCCGGATAGCTTTTAAGTCTATACATACTATGTGTGGGGTATGTAGAAACTCAAGTCTGTGAGGCACCATTGGAATATCCCACTGCTTAGTGCGTGAAGTCCCATTTGTTGGAAATCATCTATTTTTGTCAGGCCATTTCCCAAAGCCCATCATCATAATGAGGAAGGAAATTTTCTTATTATCTGTCAAAACATTTGTACACAGTGATCATCTATTTCACTTTCATGTTGTGCAATGAGAGATTATGAGCATGTGGCCAAATTACCATCAACCCATTTATCACTGCCAAACTGTCGCAGTATTCCATTGTAAATTCAGTTATGCCAAATGCAAATGATTAATTGTGACTTTTGGATTCAGTATGCCTATATCCTACTATATCCAAAAGAGTGACTAAAGGATAACGATTTGGACACTTTGAAAACAATTTTTAATTAATTCTCTTTCAGTGTGCATTTGAAAAGCTGAAAACAATTGGCCACTATATGCAAAAATATAGAAAAGTTAACGGTTTCATACGGACTATATGATGGATGGAGGACACTCCACCCATCAGATAGAGACTACACCTTTCACTCACGAGTCCACAACACTTATACTCGCATTGATACTTTTTATGTTGATTGTATAGCTCTTGCTCAAATATCTAGTTGCATCATTGGAAATATTACCTGGTCCAATCATAGTCCAGTATATTTAATAATTCATGATTAAAGGGACACTATAGTCACCTGAACAACTTTAGCTTAATGAAGCAGTTTTGGTGTATAGAACATGCCCCTGCAGCCTCACTGCTCAATCTTCTGCCATTTAGGAGTTAAATCCCTTTGTTAGTTACACCTCCCTGCATGTGACTTGCACAGCCTTCCATAAACACTTCCTGTAAAGAGAGCCCTATTTAGGCTTTCCTTATTGCAAGTTCTGTTTAATTAAGATTTTCTTATCCCCTGCTATGTTAATAGCTTGCTAGACCCTGCAAGAGCCTCCTGTATGTGATTAAAGTTCAATTTAGAAATTGAGATACAATTATTTAAGGTAAATTACATATTTTTGAAAGTGAAACCAGTTTTTTTTCATGCAGGCTCTGTCAATCATAGCCAGGGGAGGTGTGGCTAGGGCTGCATAAACAGAAACAAAGTGATTTAACTACTAAATGACAGTAATTTGAGCAGTGAAATTGCAGGGGAATGATCTATACACTAAAACTGCTTTATTTAGCTAAAGTAATTTAGGTGACTATAGTGTTCCTTTAATGATAATTTATCGAAAAGGGCACTAGGGGTCTTAATGAATCTCTTCTTTTAGATGATTCTTTTGTACAATATATTAGGGGGAATTGTCTGATTATATGCATTATAATACAACCACAGAGGTTTCAGACACTACAGTCTGGTCTGCCCATAAGGCAGTGATACGGGGTCTTTTCTTAAAGAGATCATCTTTCCTTAAACGCCAACATCAAAGCCAAGTTATAAAGTGTTATCAAGAACTACAAAGTTTAAAACAGTGGAGCGCTTATGTGGTAACCCAGTATTATATTATGCATGCACACAAAAAAAAAATGATATTCAAGCACTTAACTGGGATTTTTTCTAGTGATATATTGGTGTCTTCTGTGCCTTTAAAATATAAAATTGCATATAGTGTAATAATGTTATTTTTATAAGCACAGGAAAAAAGGAAAAAAATGGAAAAACTCACATATTCCAGAGCTAATATAACCTAGCTCTGGTATGGATTGCTTTTAGGTCCGTTCCTGGGCGACCTCCCCCTCTTTATTTCAGTACTGGCGTAGATCCAATGTTACCTCTCAAATAGAAACAGTATATAGTGAAGGTCCACCAGACCTGGATTATAATTCTTATATAAGTGAAAATATACTCACAAATGTAGAGCCTGTAACCTGGCTCAGTAAATCAGCTTAGTGTAGTTTGGGACTACACACCCATCTGTATAGATGCCGGAGACTTAAATTCGGTAAAAAAGTATTATTTTTATTTTTTCCAGATGGAAATAAAATTAAGTATATAAAAAATACAATACCAAATCTATTTAAAAAGTCTATTCAAATAAAGAAACGCGTTTCACCGTTCAGTTTCGGCTTCCTCAGTCTTCTAATTCTGACTTCCTTGGTCTCCGTTTTTAAATGCTTCCTCCTCTTGTTCTCTATCAGCTGTTTCTCGAGAAACAGCTGATAGAGAACAAGAGGAACAGCTGATAGAGAACAAGAGGAGGAAGCATTTAAAAACGGAGACCAAGGAAGTCAGAATTAGAAGACTGAGGAAGCCGAAACTGAACGGTGAAACGCGTTTCTTTATTTGAATAGACTTTTTAAATAGATTTGGTATTGTATTTTTTATATACTTAATTTTATTTCCATCTGGAAAAAATAAAAATAATACTTTTTTACCGAATTTAAGTCTCCGGCATCTATACAGATGGGTGTGTAGTCCCAAACTACACTAAGCTGATTTACTGAGCCAGGTTACAGGCTCTACATTTGTGAGTATATTTTCACTTATATAAGAATTATAATCCAGGTCTGGTGGACCTTCACTATATACTGTTTCTATTTGAGAGGTAACATTGGATCTACGCCAGTACTGAAATAAAGAGGGGGAGGTCGCCCAGGAACGGACCTAAAAGCAATCCATACCAGAGCTAGGTTATATTAGCTCTGGAATATGTGAGTTTTTCCATTTTTTTCCTTTTTTCCTGTGCTTATAAAAATAACATTATTACACTATATGCAATTTTATATTTTAAAGGCACAGAAGACACCAATATATCACTAGAAAAAATCCCAGTTAAGTGCTTGAATATCATTTTTTTTTTGTGTGCATGCATAATATAATACTGGGTTACCACATAAGCGCTCCACTGTTTTAAACTTTGTATTTCACGGATTTGTGTGTTTGGGGAGAATTACACATTCAGTGTGATAGCAGCTCGATTTATAATAACGATTTGATACACAGTATCCACACAAAACATTTCCACTGCACAGACTTGTGTTCACGCTATATTGTTTGTTATCAAGAACTAGCACAAGTCTCTTCTAAAAAGAAGATACAACCTTCCCCTCCTTTATGTAAAACAAATGTGCTCCAACAAAGAGCTATTAAGTTTAATATAATAAAAATACTTATTTTTTACAGAAATTAAAAACTCAAACATACCATACTTCAGGTAAGATATATAAATATCTTGCTACTTGATTAAGAGCTAGAAATAATTTCACTCTTAAATACAGATGCTAAAATTTATGCAAAAATATTAACTAATAGGTTGAAATTTATCATACCCCATCTTATACACGATGACCAAACAGGATTTGTATCAGGAAGGCAAGGACAGGATTATACTTATAAATTAATAATAGTACTACAGAAATTGAGGAGGTCAAGCCAAGGAGGTATATTGCTAGCTTTAGATGCTAAAAAAGCATTTGACCGACTTGGCTAGCCCTTCTTCAAGCAGGTTTTAACCCCTTAAGGACACATGGCAGAAATATTCCATCATGATTCCCTTTTATTCCATACGTTGTGTCCATAAGGGTTTAAATCATATGAGTTTCCTTCTTTAGTAATTAGACAAATATTTGCATTATATTCTTCCCCCTAATCCCAAGTATTTTAATCAGGATTTCTTTCTGATATTTTTCAAATTAATAACTGAACAAGGCAGGGGTGTTTCCTGCCCCCCTTATTATATGTGCTTGCACTTGAACCATTGTTACATTATATTAGAGAACATCCTAGGATACATGGGCTACGAATGGGAGACCAAAATGTTAAAATCAGTGCATTTGCTGATGATATTCTTCTTTATTAGAGATGTCCCGAATAGTTTGCTGCCGAATAGTTCCTGGCGAACATAGCTTGTTCGTGTTCGCCATGGCGGGTGAACATATACGATGTTCGGTCCGCCCCCTATTTATCATCATTGAGTAAACTTTGACCCTGTACCTCACAGTCAGCAGACACATTCCAGCCAATCAGCAGCAGACCCTCCCTCCCAGACCCTCCCACCTCCTGGACAGCATCCATTTTAGATTCATTCGGAAGCTGCATTCTTTTTTTTCTTTTTTTTTTAGACAGAAGTGTGTTATATTTGAGCATGCTAGGCTGAACGTGCATATATCATGGCTAGTTGCACTGAGGGTATAAGTATATAGCAGTACATTGTTGTGAAAGATGGCTATCATGTTTAGGGTGTAGCTTGCACGTTATCATCTGTGTATTTATATCAGCAGCTCCGCCACTAGTTATAAATCAAGTGTGAGTCGCCCCATGAGATGAGACTAGTGAAAAACATAATACATGAACGGTTAAGATAAAGGCATGTAAGGAACTACGACAATAAACTCTTTAGGAGGTGAAATAATGACATGTTTAAACACTTGCTACTTTACGATTAGTTAATGTGCAGAGAGCAGTTCATGTGATCAAAGGCATGGTGTGGAGGATCGGCTATAGTGGGACATGCTTGGCAGGCTGCTGTTTACTGCTTGTGCTCATCCGATCCCTTCTGGGCGCCAGGTGCAGACCCTGGGAGTCCCTGATACCTGGAACAACAAAGGCAAGTCTCTGGCTGAGTGCCGGGTTCGTGGCTTGAGGTGGTGGAAGCTTGTTTTGTCGTGTGGTCGGATCTGTCCCGGTGGTGCTTCACGTCCGGTGCGGGATTGTGGTGGCTTAAGGTGGAGGCGAGTGCTTGACATGAGGCAGGCTCTGCATTTCTGTTTGTGCCTCCGGTCCCGTCTCCCCCTTTTTTGCGTTTTTGGATTTTAATAGGGACTGCTTCACTTAGCTGTGGTGGAGCTTGTTGGGGCTGTGGTGGAGCTTGTTGGGGCTTCCTGCTTGTTATTTGCTTCCAAAATTGATTAAAGAGTCTGTCCAGCTTAGACTCAATATCCTGCCATGCTTTGCTGGTACCAGGAGGACACGCGGCTGCCGCCATATTGGGAGAGTCGCAGATGAGTATGTCAGCCTGGGCGGCTGTGCTCTGTGCGTCCATTAGCTCCAGACAGCCTCTCAGGGGTGGACCGGGATAACCCCCACCGGTCCGAGGGGGTGGGTAACGGAGCTCCTGCCTGGAAGTAGCTGCTCCTGGGCATCTCAGGATCGGGAGATCGGCCGCCTCTCCCGCCCAGTGAGCACCAGGTCACACTTGCCACGCAGAGGTAAGTAAGACTCTGTCGAGTTGCTGACTGCTATTAAGCATGTCGGGTCGGTCAGGTAGGAGCAACAATGCTGGGTCATCCCCTTCTGGGGTGAAATTCGCTTGTTGATAGCTGCTTAAAGTGAGATATTAAGTGCGTCTTTCCTCCATTACAGCTAGGCCCCGCCCCCTGGAAGCTACATTCTTAGTGAGAGGAGGGACAGTGTAGCTGCTGCTGATTTAATAGGGAAATCGATAGCTAGGCTAGTGTATTCAGTGTCCACTACAGTCCTGAATGACTCATCTGATCTCTGCTGTAAGGACAGCACCCCAAAAAGCCCTTTTTAGGGCTAGAACATCAGTCTGCTTTTTTTTTTTTTTTTTTCCTGTGTAATCTAATTGCAGTTGCCTGCCTGCCAGCGTGTGTGTCAGGCTCACAGCGTATACTGTGCCCACTTGCCCAGTGCCACCACTCTGTAATGCCTTAACTATGGTATCCTCTTACTTCCTGGTTCCACGGAGCCTAGCCACACCCCTGTATGAAGGTCTGCCTATTTAATCTGACTGCACCAGCTGATCAAGGCTGGATTATTGAACTACGTTCCTTACTCACAACCCGGCTACAACTTCGTTGTGAAAGCCTCTGCTACCAGACCGGACTGAAAGACTCTGCAAAGTTCCCTTCACCTCTCCTCATCCACGACTAAAGATTAAACACTCTTCATACGCCTCTGAGGAGATCTCGGGAAACCAGTGTTCTATGTGCCGGAAGCTAAGTAAAATCTCTGTGATAAGCATTGCATCTCAAGCTGTTATTTCCTGTCTCCAAAATCCTTCGATAATACAAAACCGTTACAGCTAACTTCAACTCATACTTTATCTCAGTTAGCTGCATCTGTCTTGCTTCGGTTAAAGTCTATGGAACAGCTATTGTGACTGCTTATCACCTAAACCGTTGATTCTACTAAGAGACTCTTTATTGATTCAGTGTCTGCAATTTACTATCGTTTACTCCTTAAAGCTACAGTGCCTGTAATTGTGGACTTCAGTTTTCATTTACTACTTAAAGCTACAGTGCCTGTAATTGTGGACTTCAGTTATCATTTACTACTTAAAGCTACAGTGCTTATAATTGTGGACTTCAGTTATCATTTACTACTTAAAGCTACAGTGCTTATAATTGTGGACTTCAGTTATCATTTACTACTTAAAGCTACAGTGCTTATAATTGTGGACTTCAGTTATCGTTTATTACTTAAAACAACAGTACCTGTAAATTGGAATTAAAGTCATTACCTTTTACTTTTTATAATAAATATTCAAACTATAAGAAATCTGCAGTTGTGTTCCTTCATAACAAATGTTTAGACGTGACAGAATAATCCAGCCATTGTAATGGATCCAGCAGATTTCGATTCTACTATAGCTACGCTGAATCAAAGAGTTAATGCACTAGCCCAAAGTGTGCAAGACCTGCAAGTTACTAATGAAAGACTTCTCACTTATATCAGAGATTTACAAACTCATACTCCTCATACTACTCTGCACTCGGCTAGTGATCCTGCTGTGTGTAACCCTGAAAAGTTCTATGGAGATCGTTCCAGATACAGGGAGTTCCTCAACTCTTGCAAACTTTTAATTGCTTTGAAACCTAGATCCTATCCTACAGAAAGAACTAAAGTTTGTTCGGTTATTTCCTTTCTAAGAGGTGAACCTATGTCATGGGCTCATTCCTTTCTGGAAAACGATGACCCCATTTTAGATTCACTGGATGAATTTTTTGAAGCCATGTCTCTTCTCTATGAAGATCCTAACAAACAAGCTACAGCTGATTTAACAATCAGAACACTACAGCAAAGAAATAGACCCGTTGAAGATTACATTGCTGAATTCAAAAGATGGGCTATAGAAACGCAATGGAATGACATCACATTGCGCAACCAATTTCGAATTGGTTTATCGGAAGCTGTAAAAGATGAATTATCTAGAACAGAACTCCCTACTAATTTGAACGCTCTAATTCGCCTATCAATCAGCATTGACAGAAGATTAAGAGAAAGAAATGCCGAAAAAGCCCTTTCACATTCAAAAGACCGCAAACCTTTCACTCCCTCAAAAGCTCCAGATAAGACTTCCATACCAAGTGAACCTATGGAAATAGGGATAATAAGAAGTCCCCTCACTCCTGAAGAGAAAAATCGAAGACGTCAATTAAACCTATGCATGTATTGTGCCTCTCAAGTTCATTTAGTCTCTGATTGTCCTTCATTGAAACGGATAAAAGGCAGAAGGCAGTCTCATGCCTCTTCCATCCTAAGTGTACTTCCCTCTACAGCAAATACTCAAATGTCCCCTATCGTTCTTGTATTACAGTGGGACAATAAAAGAATTATAACCAAGGCTGTTATCGATTCCGGTGCAAATGGAGTATTCATCGACTCAGCCTTTGTAACAAAGAATAAAATTCCTTGTGTTCGTAAAAGAACTTCTGTACCTGTTAAAGTGATTGACGGGTCCCTCATCTCATAGGGACCAATACTTCATGAATCCATCCCTCTAAAAGTAACCATCAATCATACTCATACGGAAAGTCTTATATTTGATGTCATCTCATCACCATTATTTCCTATTATATTAGGGATCAACTGGTTAAGGAACCACAACCCTCAAATCTCATGGTTTCCCTTCTCTCTTGCATTTGATTCTGATTATTGCAAGAAAACATGCTTGCAACGTATTCCAATTCTCCAGTCTACGAAAGAACCAGCTAAAACCTCATGTTGTTCTGACACCGAACTGGAGTCTCCTCCTCCTACAGTCATTGGAATCCTATCTTCTCTTATCGACGACGTTAAAGGTCTCAGTGAAGACGCTCTTGAACTTCCTAAATCAAGTAAATTATCCAAGAAAAACGGTCTCTACTATTTTAAAGACCGGATTTATGTACCTCCCTCTTTCAGAATTAAAGTACTTGAAATTATTCATGATTCTCCTCTGGCAGGTCATCCAGGTATGAAAAAGACCCTTGAATTGTCTAAAAGATACTATTGGTGGCCTCGTCAAGACCAAACTATTGAATCTTATGTCAATTCCTGTTCTGTATGCCAAAGATCCAAACATGTGTCATTGCTAAAGCCTTATCATCCTGACCCTTTCCAAAGAAATGTCACTACTTCTCCTGATCCCATATTGGTCCAGGGTGAAGAAGAATACGAAATTCAAAGTATACTGGATTCAAGGATCCATCGTGGCTCCTTACAATACCTCATCAGATGGAAAGGATATGGTGTTGATGAAGATACATGGGAAAACTCCTCTGTTGTTCATGCTAATAAATTGATTTCCAAATTTCACAAGCATAACCCTTCTAAGCCAACTCAATAGCACCCAGAGGTTGCTCATTAGAGAGGGGGTACTGTAATGCCTTAACTATGGTATCCTCTTACTTCCTGGTTCCACGGAGCCTAGCCACACCCCTGTATGAAGGTCTGCCTATTTAATCTGACTGCACCAGCTGATCAAGGCTGGATTATTGAACTACGTTCCTTACTCACAACCCGGCTACAACTTCGTTGTGAAAGCCTCTGCTACCAGACCGGACTGAAAGACTCTGCAAAGTTCCCTTCACCTCTCCTCATCCACGACTAAAGATTAAACACTCTTCATACGCCTCTGAGGAGATCTCGGGAAACCAGTGTTCTATGTGCCGGAAGCTAAGTAAAATCTCTGTGATAAGCATTGCATCTCAAGCTGTTATTTCCTGTCTCCAAAATCCTTCGATAATACAAAACCGTTACAGCTAACTTCAACTCATACTTTATCTCAGTTAGCTGCATCTGTCTTGCTTCGGTTAAAGTCTATGGAACAGCTATTGTGACTGCTTATCACCTAAACCGTTGATTCTACTAAGAGACTCTTTATTGATTCAGTGTCTGCAATTTACTATCGTTTACTCCTTAAAGCTACAGTGCCTGTAATTGTGGACTTCAGTTTTCATTTACTACTTAAAGCTACAGTGCCTGTAATTGTGGACTTCAGTTATCATTTACTACTTAAAGCTACAGTGCCTGTAATTGTGGACTTCAGTTATCATTTACTACTTAAAGCTACAGTGCTTATAATTGTGGACTTCAGTTATCATTTACTACTTAAAGCTACAGTGCTTATAATTGTGGACTTCAGTTATCGTTTACTACTTAAAGCTACAGTGCTTATAATTGTGGACTTCAGTTATCGTTTATTACTTAAAACAACAGTACCTGTAAATTGGAATTAAAGTCATTACCTTTTACTTTTTATAATAAATATTCAAACTATAAGAAATCTGCAGTTGTGTTCCTTCATAACAAATGTTTAGACGTGACAGAATAATCCAGCCATTGTAATGGATCCAGCAGATTTCGATTCTACTATAGCTACGCTGAATCAAAGAGTTAATGCACTAGCCCAAAGTGTGCAAGACCTGCAAGTTACTAATGAAAGACTTCTCACTTATATCAGAGATTTACAAACTCATACTCCTCATACTACTCTGCACTCGGCTAGTGATCCTGCTGTGTGTAACCCTGAAAAGTTCTATGGAGATCGTTCCAGATACAGGGAGTTCCTCAACTCTTGCAAACTTTTAATTGCTTTGAAACCTAGATCCTATCCTACAGAAAGAACTAAAGTTTGTTCGGTTATTTCCTTTCTAAGAGGTGAACCTATGTCATGGGCTCATTCCTTTCTGGAAAACGATGACCCCATTTTAGATTCACTGGATGAATTTTTTGAAGCCATGTCTCTTCTCTATGAAGATCCTAACAAACAAGCTACAGCTGATTTAACAATCAGAACACTACAGCAAAGAAATAGACCCGTTGAAGATTACATTGCTGAATTCAAAAGATGGGCTATAGAAACGCAATGGAATGACATCACATTGCGCAACCAATTTCGAATTGGTTTATCGGAAGCTGTAAAAGATGAATTATCTAGAACAGAACTCCCTACTAATTTGAACGCTCTAATTCGCCTATCAATCAGCATTGACAGAAGATTAAGAGAAAGAAATGCCGAAAAAGCCCTTTCACATTCAAAAGACCGCAAACCTTTCACTCCCTCAAAAGCTCCAGATAAGACTTCCATACCAAGTGAACCTATGGAAATAGGGATAATAAGAAGTCCCCTCACTCCTGAAGAGAAAAATCGAAGACGTCAATTAAACCTATGCATGTATTGTGCCTCTCAAGTTCATTTAGTCTCTGATTGTCCTTCATTGAAACGGATAAAAGGCAGAAGGCAGTCTCATGCCTCTTCCATCCTAAGTGTACTTCCCTCTACAGCAAATACTCAAATGTCCCCTATCGTTCTTGTATTACAGTGGGACAATAAAAGAATTATAACCAAGGCTGTTATCGATTCCGGTGCAAATGGAGTATTCATCGACTCAGCCTTTGTAACAAAGAATAAAATTCCTTGTGTTCGTAAAAGAACTTCTGTACCTGTTAAAGTGATTGACGGGTCCCTCATCTCATAGGGACCAATACTTCATGAATCCATCCCTCTAAAAGTAACCATCAATCATACTCATACGGAAAGTCTTATATTTGATGTCATCTCATCACCATTATTTCCTATTATATTAGGGATCAACTGGTTAAGGAACCACAACCCTCAAATATCATGGTTTCCCTTCTCTCTTGCATTTGATTCTGATTATTGCAAGAAAACATGCTTGCAACGTATTCCAATTCTCCAGTCTACGAAAGAACCAGCTAAAACCTCATGTTGTTCTGACACCGAACTGGAGTCTCCTCCTCCTACAGTCATTGGAATCCTATCTTCTCTTATCGACGACGTTAAAGGTCTCAGTGAAGACGCTCTTGAACTTCCTAAATCAAGTAAATTATCCAAGAAAAACGGTCTCTACTATTTTAAAGACCGGATTTATGTACCTCCCTCTTTCAGAATTAAAGTACTTGAAATTATTCATGATTCTCCTCTGGCAGGTCATCCAGGTATGAAAAAGACCCTTGAATTGTCTAAAAGATACTATTGGTGGCCTCGTCAAGACCAAACTATTGAATCTTATGTCAATTCCTGTTCTGTATGCCAAAGATCCAAACATGTGTCATTGCTAAAGCCTTATCATCCTGACCCTTTCCAAAGAAATGTCACTACTTCTCCTGATCCCATATTGGTCCAGGGTGAAGAAGAATACGAAATTCAAAGTATACTGGATTCAAGGATCCATCGTGGCTCCTTACAATACCTCATCAGATGGAAAGGATATGGTGTTGATGAAGATACATGGGAAAACTCCTCTGTTGTTCATGCTAATAAATTGATTTCCAAATTTCACAAGCATAACCCTTCTAAGCCAACTCAATAGCACCCAGAGGTTGCTCATTAGAGAGGGGGTACTGTAATGCCTTAACTATGGTATCCTCTTACTTCCTGGTTCCACGGAGCCTAGCCACACCCCTGTATGAAGGTCTGCCTATTTAATCTGACTGCACCAGCTGATCAAGGCTGGATTATTGAACTACGTTCCTTACTCACAACCCGGCTACAACTTCGTTGTGAAAGCCTCTGCTACCAGACCGGACTGAAAGACTCTGCAAAGTTCCCTTCACCTCTCCTCATCCACGACTAAAGATTAAACACTCTTCATACGCCTCTGAGGAGATCTCGGGAAACCAGTGTTCTATGTGCCGGAAGCTAAGTAAAATCTCTGTGATAAGCATTGCATCTCAAGCTGTTATTTCCTGTCTCCAAAATCCTTCGATAATACAAAACCGTTACAGCTAACTTCAACTCATACTTTATCTCAGTTAGCTGCATCTGTCTTGCTTCGGTTAAAGTCTATGGAACAGCTATTGTGACTGCTTATCACCTAAACCGTTGATTCTACTAAGAGACTCTTTATTGATTCAGTGTCTGCAATTTACTATCGTTTACTCCTTAAAGCTACAGTGCCTGTAATTGTGGACTTCAGTTATCATTTACTACTTAAAGCTACAGTGCCTGTAATTGTGGACTTCAGTTATCATTTACTACTTAAAGCTACAGTGCCTGTAATTGTGGACTTCAGTTATCATTTACTACTTAAAGCTACAGTGCTTATAATTGTGGACTTCAGTTATCATTTACTACTTAAAGCTACAGTGCTTATAATTGTGGACTTCAGTTATCGTTTACTACTTAAAGCTACAGTGCTTATAATTGTGGACTTCAGTTATCGTTTATTACTTAAAACAACAGTACCTGTAAATTGGAATTAAAGTCATTACCTTTTACTTTTTATAATAAATATTCAAACTATAAGAAATCTGCAGTTGTGTTCCTTCATAACAAATGTTTAGACGTGACACACTCATATCTGGTGTCACAAAAGCTTGCATTTAAAAAAAACAAACTATTTTTTTGACAGTAATATAATAGCAGTCAGTTTCCTTCACACGTGTGCGTTTCAGGGCCTGCCAGCGCACAGTGTCACACCGGTGCTACTCATATCTGGTGTAACGGTAGTGTACATTTAAAAAAAAAAAATTTGGACTGTAATAGATTGAATAGCAGTTAGATGTCTGCAAGCGTTTGTGTCAGGCCTGCAGCGTCTACTCTGCCAACTTCTGCCAGTGCACAGTGCCACTCATATCTGTTGTCACAGTAGCTTGCACGCATAGTACCACTAATCGGAAAAAAATGACAGGCAGAGGCAGGCCACCCCGCAGGGGTGTCAGGCCTTAAGCCTCCCGATGTCTCCTCATACTTCCGGGTTTGACAGAGCTTAGCCACACCCCCATTGCCGCGGTCTGCTATTTAATGCGACCGCACCAGCTGAAAGACGCTGGATTATTGAAACGCGTACCGCGCCAAACTCACCGGCTCACATACCTCGCTGAGACGACCACTCGCTACTAGACCGGACTGGAGGAATATTCAAGTCCCCAACATCTCTCCTCATCACAGACAGTTACCAGCACTCTCGGCAACCATTCACTGAAGCAACCGCCTCTGAGGAGAGCTGGGGACACAATCCCTCTACTTCTAGAAGTTAAGTAATTTACAGTCTCTGAGTTAAGAGCTAACAATGCTAAAGCTTTATTTCAACTTACTAAAGTCTGCTATCAAGTTCTCCAGCAAGCCTGCTACAGCTTTCCTCAAATCAAGTATTATTCAAGTTCAGCTGTACCTGTCTTGCTACAGATAATCTTATTTCTTCATACTAAAATCTGCTATCAAGTTGTCCAGCAATCCTGCTACAGCTTTCCTCAATTCAAGTATTATTCAAGTTCAGCTGTACCTGTCTTGCTACAGATAATCTTATTTCTTCATACTAAAGTCTGCTATCAAGTTGTCCAGCAATCCTGCTACAGCTTTCCTTAAATCAAGTATTATTCAAGTTCAGCTGTACCTGTCTTGCTACAGATAATCTTATTTCTTCATACTAAAGTCTGCTATCAAGTTGTTCAGCAAACCTGCTACAGCATCCATCAAAACAAGTACTATTTAAGTTTTGCTGCACCATTCTTGCTACTGATTATTCCAATGTATATAATCTCTTATAATTTGAACTGTTAACAAGAATAACGGACTCTAATGAATTCTGAACCTTATCAATGCTAAATGAAACAAACCGTTTATTATTTAAAGAAACAGTAACTGTAATTCTGGAACTGAAGTCTCAGTTCCATCTAAGTGTCTTAATAAAAGATCAAAGTCCTAAGAAATCTGCAGTTGTGTTCCACATCATTTACTGTGAACGTGACAGAATAATCCAGCCTTTGTAATGGAACCAGCAGATTTCGATTCTAAAGTATTTTTGCTGAATCAACGAGTCGATTCACTTAACCAAGGTGTGCAAGACCTGCAGGTTACAAATGAAAGAATTCTCTCTTATGTCAGAGACTTACAAACGCATTCTCCTCATACTGTTCTGCACTCAACTAGCGATCCTGCTGTATGTAACCCTGAAAAATTTTATGGTGATCGTTCCAAATATAGGGAGTTTTTTAATTCCTGCAAATTATTGATTGCTTTAAAACCTAGATCTTATCCCACAGAAAGATCTAAGGTTTTTTCAGTTATCTCATTTCTGAGAGGTGAACTTATGTCCTGGGCCCATTCCTTTTTGGACAATGATGACCCCATCTTAGATTCACTGGAGGAATTCTTTAAAGCCATGTCTCTTCTCTATGAAGATCCATACAAACAAAATACTGCTGAATTAACAATTAGAACCTTGCTGCAAAAACATAGACCCGTTGAAGATTATATCGCTGAGTTTAAAAGATGGGCAGTAGAAACGCAATGGAATGACATCGCATTGCGCAACCAATTTCGAATCGGCTTATCTGAAGCTGTAAAGGATGAACTATCTAGAATAGAACTCCCTACTACTTTGAATGCTCTGATTCATCTATCGATCAGCATTGACAGAAGGCTTAGAGAAAGAAAGGCAGAAAAAGCTCTCTCAACTTCAACTGGGAAAAAATCATTTCATCCTCCAAAGCCTTCTGACAACTCATCCTTACCAACCGAACCTATGGAAATAGGGGTAATAAGAAGTCCCCTCACTCCTGAAGAGAAAAATCGAAGACGTATATTAAACCTCTGCATGTATTGTGCCTCTCAAGTTCATTTGGTCTCTGATTGCCCTTTAGTGAAACGGATAAAGGGCAGTAGGCAGACTCATGCCTCTTCCATCCTAAGTGCACTCCCCTCTACAGCAAATACTCAAATGTCCCCTATCATTCTCATATTACAGTGGGACAATAAAAGAATTATGACCAAGGCTGTCATCGATTCCGGTGCAAATGGAGTGTTCATCGACTCAGCCTTTGTAACAAAGAATAAAATTCCTTGTATTCGTAAAAGAACTTCTGTTCCTGTTAGAGTGATTGACGGGTCCCTCATCTCATCGGGACCAATACTTCATGAAACCATCCCTCTAAAAGTAACCACCAATCATACTCATACTGAAAATCTTATATTTGATGTTATCCCATCACCGTTTTTTCCTATTATACTAGGGATCAACTGGTTAAGGAACCACAACCCTCAAATCTCTTGGTCCCCCTTTTCTCTTACCTTTAACTCCGATTATTGCAAGGAAACATGCTTGCAACATATTCCAATCCTTCAGCCTACTAAGGAACCAGCTATAACCTCTTGTTATTCGGACACCGAAGTGGAACCTCCTCCTCATACAGTCGTTGGGACTTTATCTTCCCTTCTCGACGACATAAAAGGACTCAGTAAAGATACTCTTAATCTTCCTACATCAGTTAAACTATCGAAGAAAGACGGTCTCTACTATTTCAAGGACCGAATTTATGTACCTCCTGCTTTCAGAAATCAAGTGCTCAATTTTATTCATGATTCTAATCTGGCAGATCATCCAGGTATAAAAAAGACCCTTGAATTGTCCAAGAGATATTATTGGTGGCCTCATCAAGACAAAACCGTTAAATCATATGTTAAAACCTGTTCAATCTGCCAAAGATCTAAACAAGGACCTCAGTACCTAAGTAGTCAATTATTGAACCTACCGATTCTCGGAAAACCTTGGCAATCCATTTCTATGCACTTCTTGGTGGATCTTCCCCCTTCTCAACAGCATACCACCATTCTAGTGGTAGTGGACCGCTTCACGAAAATGTCCCATTTTATCCCTTTAAAGATGTTACCCTCATCCTCTGAACTTTCAAAATTATTTCTTGACAATATTGTAAAACTTCATGGACTGCCTGACGAAATCATTTCAGACCGAGGGACTCAGTTTACCTCCAAATTCTGGAACGCATTATGTGCTTCTCTTCATATCCAACGTAAACTGACATCCGCATATCATCCCCAAACTGATGGACAAACTGAAGGAGTCAACCAATGCTTAGAGCAATATCTACGATGTTATTGTTCTCACTTACAAGATGATTGGATTACCTGGTTGCCCATGGCAGAATTCGTATACAACAACTCCTATCATACTAATAGCAAGATGACTCCATTTTTCTCCAACTATGGATTTCATCCCTCCTTGTTTCCTGCTCAAACAAATCTTTCGTCTAATTCTTCTGTTTCGAATCAAATCTCTCATATGTCATCCTTATTCAAATTTTTACATGAACTTTTGGAATTTGCATCATCCACTCAAAGAAAAAATTTTGATATTAAAGAAAACTCTTCCCCCGATTATGGGATAGGGGATCTTGTCTGGCTTTCCTCAAAGGACATTTTCATAAATTGGCCATCTAAGAAGTTAAGTTCCCTTTTTCATGGTCCATTTCCAATTAAGTCAATAATCAACTGTAATGTTGTTGAATTGAAGCTTCCATCTACTTTGAAAATTCATCCTGTTTTCCATGTATCCTTACTTAAAACTCATCATCCTCCTTTCCATGGAGCTGTAACTACTTCTCCTGATCCTGTTTTAGTCCAGGGTGAAGAAGAATACAAGATTCAGAAAATTCTTGATTCAAGGGTTCATCGTGGCTCTTTACAATACCTCATTAGATGGAAGGGATATGGAATTGATGAAGATACTTGGGAAAACTCCTCTGGAATCCATGCTGATGAATTGATTTCTGCTTTTCATAGACGCTACCCTTCTAAACCATGTTGAGATAGCACCCTGAGGTTGCTCATTAAGGTGGGGGTACTGTCAGGCCTTAAGCCTCCCGATGTCTCCTCATACTTCCGGGTTTGACGGAGCTTAGCCACACCCCCATTGCCGCGGTCTGCTATTTAATGCGACCGCACCAGCTGATAGACGCTGGATTATTGAAACGCGTACCGCGCCAAACTCACCGGCTCACATACCTCGCTGAGACGACCACTCGCTACTAGACCGGACTGGAGGAATATTCAAGTCCCCAACATCTCTCCTCATCACAGACAGCTACCAGCACTCTCGGCAACCATTCACTGAAGCAACCGCCTCTGAGGAGAGCTGGGGACACAATCCCTCTACTTCTAGAAGTTAAGTAATTTACAGTCTCTGAGTTAAGAGCTAACAATGCTAAAGCTTTATTTCAACTTACTAAAGTCTGCTATCAAGTTCTCCAGCAAGCCTGCTACAGCTTTCCTCAAATCAAGTATTATTCAAGTTCAGCTTTACCTGTCTTGCTACAGATAATCTTATTTCTTCATACTAAAATCTGCTATCAAGTTGTCCAGCAATCCTGCTACAGCTTTCCTCAATTCAAGTATTATTCAAGTTCAGCTGTACCTGTCTTGCTACAGATACTCTTATTTCTTCATACTAAAGTCTGCTATCAAGTTGTCCAGCAATCCTGCTACAGCTTTCCTCAAATCAAGTATTATTCAAGTTCAGCTGTACCTGTCTTGCTACAGATAATCTTATTTCTTCATACTAAAGTCTGCTATCAAGTTGTCCAGCAATCCTGCTACAGCTTTCCTCAAATCAAGTATTGTTCAAGTTCAGCTGTACCTGTCTTGCTACAGATAATCTTATTTCTTCATACTAAAGTCTGCTATCAAGTTGTCCAGCAATCCTGCTACAGCTTTCCTTAAATCAAGTATTATTCAAGTTCAGCTGTACCTGTCTTGCTACAGATAATCTTATTTTTTCATACTAAAGTCTGCTATCAAGTTGTTCAGCAAACCTGCTACAGCATCCATCAGAACAAGTACTATTTAAGTTTTGCTGCACCATTCTTGCTACTGATTATTCCAATGTATATAATCTCTTATAATTTGAACTGTTAACAAGAATAACGGACTCTAATGAATTCTGAACCTTATCAATGCTAAATGAAACAAACCGTTTATTATTTAAAGAAACAGTAACTGTAATTCTGGAACTGAAGTCTCAGTTCCATCTAAGTGTCTTAATAAAAGATCAAAGTCCTAAGAAATCTGCAGTTGTGTTCCACATCATTTACTGTGAACGTGACAAGGGGCCGTCGTGGTCGTGGTGCTGTGATTCCCTTTGGCCCTAGAATAATGCCCAGTGTTCAGAGGCCACGTACCCTGAACTCGAAAAGTTCTGAGGACATAGTTCACTGGCTAACACAGGACACCCAATCTTCTACAGCTTCTGCTCGGAACCTTGACGCACCATCTTCCTCCAGCTTAGCTTCGGGCACCTCTCAAGTTACCACTCGCCCGCCTGCCACCACCACCAACACTAGCACCACAGCCGCTTCACTTGATCTGTCAGAGGAGTTATTTACACATCAGTTGGAAGAAATGAGTGATGCACAACCATTATTGCCAGAGGATGTAGATAACAGGGATATGTCTCAGTCAGGCAGCATTACACACATGGACGTACGGTGTGATGATGATGATGTTGTACCTGCTGCTGCTTCTTTTGCTGAGTTTTCAGATACAAGTGAAGCGGTTGATGATGACGATGCATCCGTGGATGTCACGTGGGTGACCGCTAGAAGAGAAGAAGAACAGGGGGAAAGTTCCGATGGGGAGACAGAGAGGAGGAGGAGACGAGTTGGAAGCAGGGGGAGGTCGTCACAAGGAGCTAGTGGCACAGTCAGACAGCATGCATCGGCACCCGGGGTCAGCCAGACAGCACGCCAATCAATGCATGCTGTTGCCACCACCAGAATGCAGTCATTGCAGAGCTCAGCAGTGTGGCATTTTTTTTGTGTGTCTGCCTCTGACAACAGCGATGCCATTTGCAACCTGTGCCAAAAGAAACTGAGTCATGGGAAGTCCAACACCCACCTAGGTCCAACTGCTTTGCGTAGGCACATGATCGCACATCACAAACGCCTATGGGATCAACACATGAGTACAATCAGCACACAAACTCAAAGCCGCCATCCTCCTCCTGGTCCAGCATCTTCAGCCACGTCAACCACTGCTGTCCTCCTTGCCCCCTCTCAACCATCCGCCACTCCGTCTCTCGCCTTGAGCAGTTCCCGCTCATCTGCCCACAGTCAGGTGTCTGTCAAGGACATGTTTGAGCGTAAGAAGCCAATGTCAGAAAGTCACCCCCTTGCCCAGCGTCTGACAGCTGGCTTGTCTGAACTATGAGCACGCCAGCTTTTACCATACAAGTTGGTGGAGTCTGAGGCGCTCAAAAAAGTTGTAGTTTTTGGGACACCGCAGTGAAAGGTACCCAGACGAAATTTCTTTGCACAAAAGGCAATCCCCAACCTGTACTCGATTGTGCAAAAGGAAGTAATGGCATGTCTGGCACACAGTGTTGGGGCAAGGGTCCATCTGACCACTGATACCTTGTCTGCAAAGCATGGTCAGGGCAGGTATATCACCTACAGTGCGCATTGGGTAAACCTGCTGACGGCTGCCAAGCATGGAATGCGTGGCTCTGCAGAGGAGTTGGTGACACCGCCACGACTTGCAGGCAGGCCTGCTGCCACCTCCTCTACTCCTCCTACTCCATCCTCTTCCATAACCTCCTCGGCTGAGTCCTCTTCTGCTGCTGCGTCTTGCTCCACATCAACGGCACCCCCCCAGCTCCCCAGGTACTATTCCACATCCCGGATACGGCAGTGTCACGCCGTCTTGGGGTTGACTTGCCTGAAAGCAGAGAGTCACACCGGACCAGAACTCCTGTCCGCCCTGAACGCACAGGTGTATCAGTGTCTGACTCCGCACCAACTGGAGATCGGCATAGTGGTTTGTGACAACGGAAGAAATTTGTTGGCGGCATTGAATTTGGGCAAGTTGACACATGTGCCGTGCATGGCACATGTGTGTAATCTGATCGTACAACGCTTTGTGCATAAGTACCCAGGCTTACAGGACATCCTGAAGCAGGCAAGGAAGGTGTGTGGCCATTTCAGGTGTTCCTACACGGCCACGGCGCACTTTGCAGATATCCAGCGGCGAAACAACATGCCAGTGAGGCGCTTGATTTGCGACAGCCCGACACGTTGGAATTCAACACTCCTAATGTTCAACTGCCTACTGCAACAAGAAAAGGCCGTTAACGACTATTTGTATGACCGGGCTGTTAAGACCGCCTCTGCGGAGCTGGGAATTTTTTGCCACGTTACTGGACGCTCATGTGCAATGCCTGTAGGCTCATGCGTCCTTTTGAGGAGGTGAATAAACCTAGTCAGTTGCACCGAAGGCACCATCAGTGACATCATACCATTTGTTTTCTTCCTGGAGCGTGCCCTGCGAAGAGTGCTGGATCAGGCCGTAGATGAGCGTGAAGAGGAAGGGGAAGAGTTGTGGTCACAATCACCACCAGAAACAGCTTTATCAGCATCGCTTGCTGGACCTGCGGCAACGCTGGAAGAGGATTGTGAGGAAGAGGAGTCAGAGGAGGAATGTGGCTTTGAGGAGGAGGAGGAAGACCAACAACAACAGGCATCCCAGGGTGCTCGTTGTCACCCATCTGGTACCCGTGGTGTTGTACGTGGCTGGGGGGAAGAACATACCTTCAGTGAGATCACTGAGGATGAGGAACGGGACATGAGTAGCTCGGCATCCAACCTTGTGCAAATGGGGTCTTTCATGCTGTCTTGCCTGTTGAGGGACCCTCGTATAAAAAGGCTGAAGGAGAACGACCTGTACTGGGTGTCCACGCTACTAGACCCCCGGTATAAGCAGAAAGTGCCTGAAATGTTACCGAATTACCACAAGTCGGAAAGGATGCAGCAGTTCCAAAATAAATTTAAAAGTATGCTTTACACAGCGTATAAGGGTGATGTCACAGCACAACGGGAATCTAACAGGGGAAGAGGTGAAAGTAATCCTCCTCCTCCCACGACCACACCGGCAAGGACAGGATGCTTTACAGACGTGTTTTTGATGGAGGACATGCAGAGCTTTTTAAGTCCTACGCATCGCCACAGCCCTTCGGCGTCCACCCTCAGTGAACGACTCGACCGACAGGTAGCAGACTACCTCACCTTAACTGCAAATATCGACACTCTGAGGAGCGATGAGCCTCTTGACTACTGGGTGTGCAGGCTTGACCTGTGGCCTGAGCTATTCCAATTTGCGATAGAACTTCTGGCCTGCCCCGCTTCAAGTGTCCTGTCAGAAAGGACCTTCAGTGCAGCAGGAGGTATTGTCACTGAGAAGAGAAGTCGCCTAGGTCAAAAAAGTCTAGATTACCTCACCTTCATTAAGATGAATGAGGTATGGATCCCGAAGGGACTGACAGTGGGCGATACATTCGACTAAAAAAGGCCTGATGAGGGGGACGTAACAGGGATTAAACTGATAAGAATAGTACTACTTAACACACCACTCCTACCTGGTGGCACATTAGATTGCACGCGCAGTGCCCCAAATTTGAAGTAGGAGGACCGACCAAGCATCTTTTTCCATCTCCCGGTTCCTAAAATCGATGCCATATACACGTCCCTTGATAGGGGACGTAACAGGGATTAAACTGATAGGAATAGTACTACTTAACACACCTTATAATAACGCAGAGAGAGGCAATGCAGAGAGAGGAGTCTGAAGAAGAGGAGTCAGAGGAGGAAGGTGGCTTTGAGGAGGTGGAAGACCAAACACAGCAGGCGTCCCAGGGGGCTTGTTGTCACCTTTCGGGGACCCTTGGTGTTGTATGTGGCTGAGTGGAGGAAGAGACCTTCAATGACATCAGTGAGGACAAGGAACGGGACATGGCTATCTTGGTATCCAACCTTGTGCAAATGGGGAGTTTGCGGTTGTGCAAATGGACTGTTTGCGGTTGTTTGCGGTGCGTTAAACGTGGAGTTTGGTCTGTCACTGTGAAGCGGGCGTAACCCTTAAACTACCTGATCGATACAACATCATACCTGATGTTTTAAAGCACGTTATTCCAAACAATTTAGGAATGTAAGGTGATTTATGCCCTTTATGGATTAAAACCAGACGCTGCATCAACTATGTAATTTTCCATGGGAGTTTTGCCATGGATCCCCCACCGGCATGCCACAGTCCAGGTGTTAATCCCCTTGAAACAACTTTTCCATCACTATTGTGGCCAGAAAGAGTCCCTGTGGGTTTTAAAATTCGCCTGCCTATTGATGTCTATGGCGGTTCGCCAGATTCGCCAGGTTCGCCCGTTCGCGAACATTTGCGGAAATTCGCTTTCGCCGTTTGCGAACGGAAAATGTAATGTTCGTGACATCTCTATTCTTTATATTACAAATCCACTGGAGTCATTTCCCCCTCTCTTACATTATATACGTTCCTTTGGATTAGTTTCCTATTATTCCCTTAAAGCAGCTAAAATGCAAGCTATGCCTATTTGTGTACCGAATTCCATTCTTGATCCACTTATATGTTCCAATCAATTTGATTGGAGAAAGGAGTCTATTAAATATCTAGGACTTATAATTACAAAAAATACTGCTAATTTTTATATAGCAAATTTTACAACAATGGTCCAAACTATACTTAACATGGTCAGATCAAATAGCGGCATTTAATTATATATATTACATAGTTACATAGTTACATAGTTAGATAGCTGAAAAGAGACTTGCGTCCATCAAGTTCAGCCTTCCTCACACCTGTTTTTTGCTGTTGATCCAAAAGAGAAAAAAAAAAAAAAAACAGTTTGAAGCACAATTTTGCAACAAGCTAGGACAAAAAATTCCTTCTTGACCCCAGAATGGCAGTCAGATTTATCCTTGAATCAAGCAGTTATTACCCTACATTGAAAGATTATATCCTTGAATATTCTGTCTTTGCAAGTATGCATCTAGTAGCTGTTTGAACATCTGTATGGACTCTGATAAAACCACTTCTTCAGGCAGAGAATTCCACATCCTGATTGTTCTTACAGTAAAAAACCCTTTCCTTTGCCTTAGACGAAATCTTCTTTCTTCCAGTCTAAACGCATGGCCTCGTGTCCTATGTAAAGTCCGGTTTGTGAATAGATTCCCATATAGTGAAGTATGTTTTAAAAGGCAATAATAACATCCAGGAGGTAGAGAACTTACAAGAAGGGGAGATAAGCGCAGACCATCAATACTTATTGCCTTTTAAAACATACTTCACTATATATCATTTATTATCCTTTAGATTTGTTAAAGATCACGTCCTGTTATACACAAACATCACGTCCTGTATTCTCGATTTTGTATCCTCTATATTGTATGTGCTATCCCACTTTTTTAGCTCATGTTGCTTTTTTAAGCTATATTAGCTTATTTGTTGTTTTTTCCTTGTATTTTATGTTGAATGAGTGAGGTACACTCTTGGTGATACCACTTCTGAGGTTACGCTATAGTACATTTTTTATATAAACACTACACTGTTCAACAACACGTCTCTCCCACTTAAACAATACAAAGTGCATTGTTTTGTCATAACTTAATCCTGTATCAACATGCAGGTATAAGGCAGCAGTCAAAGAGATTTGTCTATAGAATTTTCCTTCTGATCTTCTGACCTACTAATTACTGCATTAGTTGTTTTACTGTCCACCACTGTCACATTTGCCGTTGGTACTCACCCATGTCGGGGTGCACATGTCTCCCTGTAGGTCAGTCCACAGTGATCATAGTGCCTGTGACTGCTGCACCCCAACCAGCATCCTCTGATCCTCGATTCAGGGCAGAGGAACTCACAACAGTTGTTCTGGCATTCCAGGATGGCGGCCACCGCACAAGGAGACTGGTCTGTATGTCAGAGGTTGTATGAGGCAAGCCTGGGGAGGGCAGAGTGAGGATGATGATGTATCCAAGATGGCACTGAGTCCCACAGTCAGTCATAATGACCTCAGATAACCCTTCCTATAGGTAAATCCATGTGATTGACCTACTCATTTATAAGCAGAGCACACCTTTTGGTCAGTGCTTGGTTGTTTTGTTGCCTGCCTCAGAACTAGTGTTTGCCTCCTTGTGTTTCCTGTCATTGTTGGTTTCCTGACTTTGCTTGCTCTCTGATATTTGCTGAGTGCAGCCTGCCCTGACCTCTGGACTGTCTGACTCTGATTTCTGCCTGACCTTTCTTCGGATGCCTTTGTCTTGTATTTTCTTTTACCTTATTAAAGCCCCAGTGCATCACCAACTCAACAACATACTGTTCTTACCCCCAGGGACTCTGTGGATTGTGCTTGTAAGGTGGAGCTATTGCTGTACCTGAGTTCCAGGACCACAGCGGATTGTTACAACCACTTCCTTTTTATAATTAAATCCTTCCTTCTTGTAATTAAAATAATGTAAAATTAATAGTTTTCTTTAGTTATCCAATTGATTTAATATTTTTATTTATTTATTCATTTATTACACAAGTTTAGTATCTATCATCATGCTTATCGATTATGCAAACTAATAATTTATATACAATTAAATCCTGCTTATTTTACCATTGAAACCATTAAAAACCTTAAATAACATTATAGAAATTCAGAGAAATATTACAAAAACATTAGCCTACCAAGTTATAATTGCCGTAGAGTGGCTGGCCTTCAGTGTTATATAAAGATAGAGACAAAGTCAGAAATAGCAATGGTCAGGATTATAGAAATATGGATATGCGAAGAAACAAGCCAGGTCAGGATTCCAAAAATAAATAAAGTCAATAAACAAGCCAAGATCAATATAAAAAATACAAGAGACTTAATAAACACACTATAAGGATAACAAGGAGGAAACCACGATAGGGTACTGAGTAAGAGCCTAAACAAGCATTATATTGGTTTACTTAACTTCTGATTACAAGTACAATAACGGATGTCACCTAGGTGACGTGGACACATACATAATGAATTTTGCAAGTGCATTATATTTAAGGACACTCCATTCGAGTGGGCAGTGTCCGAAATTCTATGGAAATTAAGATTGTGCAGCTGAGTGGTGCATTCAGCCTGCGAGAGCTGAAAGGAGTGACTTAAGTATTTTTGCATTCACCTTCACATGTCTATGGGGAAGCAGGCTGCATGGCCGAACAGTGCATTCAGCCCACGAGACCCGTGAAGCAAAGCAGTTCAATGGCGTTGAACAGGTAAGTATCGTGAAAATAATATAGGCCTATCACCCTAACTATGTAGGCTGTATTATAGTTGTTGTCTGAACACTGTTTGAGGAAGACCTTTAGAAATAGAATATTCATCCATCATAACTGGATCCTTTCCTTTCCTTCCCTCCTTCTCTTTCTTCCTTCCCTTCCTAAAAGTGTTATTATCATTCATATTCCTCCATCAGTGTTCACTTAAACTAATCAGCCACAACATTAAAACCACAGGTGAAGTGAATAATATTGAATATATTGTTACAATGGCACCTTTCCAGGGGTGGGATATTTTAGGCTGCAAGTGAACTGTTATTTCTTAAAAATTCATGTGTCAATCAGCAAAAGTGTAAAAAGTGCAAAAGTGTAAAAAAACAAAAGATCTGAGAGACTTTGACAAGGGCCAAAAAGTTATGAGTAGATGAATGGGTCAGAACATCTCCCAAATGGCAAATCTTGTGGGGTGTTCGCTCCTCCCAAAGGTGGTGCAAGGAAGCACAACCGGTGCCGGCTTATAGGTTCCCAAGACTCATTGATGCACATAGGGAGTGAAGGCTTGCCTGTTTGGTCTGATCACACAGAAGAGGTACTGTAGCTCAAATTGTTCAAAAAACTCAATGCTAGCAATCAAAGAAAGGTGCCAGATCTTACAGTACTTCACATACTCCCAGACATATGCACATAAATGCACACCCCCAAACACAGTGCATCTTATTACTCCAAGCTAAATGGAAATTAAAGAAAAAAGACTTTGTGAAAATATTTCAAAGTATTGAAATAATATTGTATTGAGAAATGAAATTTGCAATGTTCTAGTCTGGGGTAGGCAAACTTCGGCACTCCAGATGTTGTGGGCTACATCTTCTCGGATGCTTTGCAAGACTTGTGGCTGTAAGAGCATTGCGAGAGATGTAGTCCACAACATCTGGAGTGCCAAAGATTGAATGACCTGTTCTAGTCCCTCTGATTCTAGTACAATGTTTTCTGAAAAATAAAAATGCATCTGTTATTGACCAGAATTATAATAATATGATCGCATTGTCCCTAGAAACAATAGAAAATAACCAGTGCCTGTTACAGTTGTAGTAAAATGTAAAATCTATCAAAGTTACTGGGTGTGTTTAACGTGGAAATTATACAAATATATCAAGAGCCACTTGTCATTTTGCAACAGATTCCATTTCTGCAAAAGAGGTTGTGCAAATTAATCATCATAGTTTATTAGGACAGCACATTATTGATATTACTGATTACTTTAATTTGATGTGTACTCAAGGTAAAATAAAGGTCAATTACAGTTCGTTAAACACTCATTAAATTATATTAAATTAATTTTGACAGTTTAAAAATGTGCAGATAGTTTAAGGAGCAGAGAATTTACTAGACCATTATTACTTCACCATAATTTTATAAAGTCATAATATAATCACCCATATCATTATTTTTAATGACATTTATAATTTCAGTGTTTTTTTTTAATATTCTTTTTCAATTGATATCACTGTCCATCCTTGTATATGTCTGTTTGTCTGTCTGTCTGTCTGTCTGCCTGTCTGTCTGTCTGTCTATTTCACTCTCTCTCTGTTTGTCTGTGTCCATGTATCTATCATTTAGATGTTCTTCCTATTTGCTATCTATACCTGGTATGTTACAATCACCATTATACAGTGAAGTTCCTGAAACATATTTGTGCAGTTGATATATTGATGCAAATAGAAATCTGATGATCCAACAAACTTAAGCCCTTTTAGGATTTTATTTCATCCCTGAACCAAATTGTTGCCCCTACTATTACAATTATTTCACCAAAAATTGGCTTATTTAACCCCTTAAGGACACATGAGATGTGTGACATGTCATGATTCCCTTTTATTCCAGACGTTTGGTCCTTAAGGGGTTAAATTTCTTCACAATTTCTTAAATAAAGTAGAAAAAAATCATAATTTCACACATACTGATCTTAGCCATCACACTACTGCCACGATATTGGAAAACTCCACAAATACCATCAAAGTCTGAAATCATTTTTTAATGAAAATAAAAGTTATGAACTCGCTATCGCTTACTTACAAAACTGAATGTACACTGGGACCAGTGGGAAAATACAGCAAAGAAAAAAGGTTAAAATATTATTGCTATTTACCAGCTTCTTACTTTCTTTTCTATTTTCTTTTTTTTTTAATTATTATTATTATTATTATTATGATTTGATCACAAGTTAATATAATGCAAACCCTTTGAATGTGTTACACAGAATGTCAGAGTTATCTATTAAATATCAAATGATGGTATTGTAGATATGTTTTAATAACTAAAAAAATTATTCTCACATCTCAACACAACTAAAAGGGTTACAATTCTCATTTCACCCCCCTCCCCCATCTCTCCTGGCCTTCTTTTCCCGCTCTAAGAAAGCTTCATATATAAATCTTCTTTATCCCCCCATAAAAGGTTCATTGTTAACTATAAAGAAAGTAATAATATGATGACATAATCATATTATTATTATTATTATTATTATATATACAGGGAGTGCAGAATTATTAGGCAAATTAGTATTTTGACCACATCATCCTCTTTATGCATGTTGTCTTACTCCAAGCTGTATAGGCTCGAAAGCCTACTACCAATTAAGCATATTAGGTGATGTGCATCTCTGTAATGAGAAGGGGTGTGGTCTAATGACATCAACACCCTATATCAGGTGTGCATAATTATTAGGCAACTTCCTTTCCTTTGGCAAAATGGGTCAAAAGAAGGACTTGACAGGCTCAGAAAAGTCAAAAATAGTGAGATATCTCGCAGAGGGATGCAGCACTCTTAAAATTGCAAAGCTTCTGAAGCGTGATCATCGAACAATCAAGCATTTCATTCAAAATAGTCAACAGGGTCGCAAGAAGCGTGTGGAAAAACCAAGGCGCAAAATAACTGCCCATGAACTGAGAAAAGTCAAGCGTGCAGCTGCCAAGATGCCACTTGCCACCAGTTTGGCCATATTTCAGAGCTGCAACATCACTGGAGTGCCCAAAAGCACAAGGTGTGCAATACTCAGAGACATGGCCAAGGTAAGAAAGGCTGAAAGACGACCACCACTGAACAAGACACACAAGCTGAAACGTCAAGACTGGGCCAAGAAATATCTCAAGACTGATTTTTCTAAGGTTTTATGGACTGATGAAATGAGAGTGAGTCTTGATGGGCCAGATGGATGGGCCCGTGGCTGGATTGGTAAAGGGCAGAGAGCTCCAGTCCGACTCAGACGCCAGCAAGGTGGAGGTGGAGTACTGGTTTGGGCTGGTATCATCAAAGATGAGCTTGTGGGGCCTTTTCGGGTTGAGGATGGAGTCAAGCTCAACTCCCAGTCCTACTGCCAGTTTCTGGAAGACACCTTCTTCAAGCAGTGGTACAGGAAGAAGTCTGCATCCTTCAAGAAAAACATGATTTTCATGCAGGACAATGCTCCATCACACGCGTCCAAGTACTCCACAGCGTGGCTGGCAAGAAAGGGTATAAAAGAAGAAAATCTAATGACATGGCCTCCTTGTTCACCTGATCTGAACCCCATTGAGAACCTGTGGTCCATCATCAAATGTGAGATTTACAAGGAGGGAAAACAGTACACCTCTCTGAAAAGTGTCTGGGAGGCTGTGGTTGCTTCTGCACGCAATGTTGATGGTGAACAGATCAAAACACTGACAGAATCCATGGATGGCAGGCTTTTGAGTGTCCTTGCAATGAAAGGTGGCTATATTGGTCACTGATTTGTTTTTGTTTTGTTTTTGAATGTCAGAAATGTATATTTGTGAATGTTGAGATGTTATATTGGTTTCACTGGTAAAAATAAATAATTGAAATGGGTATATATTTGTTTTTTGTTAAGTTGCCTAATAATTATGCACAGTAATAGTCACCTGCACACACAGATATCCCCCTAAAATAGCTCAAACTAAAAACAAACTAAAAACTACTTCCAAAAATATTCAGCTTTGATATTAATGAGTTTTTTGGGTTCATTGAGAACATGGTTGTTGTTCAATAATAAAATTAATCCTCAAAAATACTACTTGCCTAATCATTCTGCACTCCCTGTATTTGAAAGGTTTTTTTTACTCATGCTGACTTTGTTGGGATTTCACTTAACATTCAACATAATCCAAAGATACCATAAGACAAAGTAGTGGTAAAGCCTGAGGTTGACAAAAGATAACAAAGGCTGTCAACTTTTCTCCAATTCCAGCAGCCATTGCAAATGATGGCAATGGCTCCTGGGATTCCGGCATTGTCTTTCTTGTAAGAGTACAACATTGATGCAGCCCATGGCAGATGCAGCCAGTGTCTGTATTCAGAACAAAACCGATGAACACTCAAATTCAGATGTACCGTTGACCTTTCTTGATTTATGACCACTGTTTTGGAAAGCTCCAACACTATAACTTGAATGCTCACTGTAGCTATCAGAGCCACTGATATGTTCCACTGCATCGGCAGCATTTTAAATTCATATGCCCCATCGTCATACTACAAAAAGCAAATTAATGCATCAGTCTTCTTCTACAGAGTCTATTAGTGAATAATATTAGTAGTCGCGCATATAATATCACTGTTTAAGAAAAACAATCGACTTAAGTTGCAATGCATCATGTTAATGAATTCTTTATAAACCAGCATTAATGCCAATTCAGCTATGTTTTCCCTCGTCTTTTTCAGAAGAAAACTTGCAAGGCTGAGTGTTTGCACATAAACTTTGTGTCTTTGAAATATAATTTGTTAGCCATTTCCATGGGATACATTTAAAGGAACATTCTAGACACTCAGACCACTTTATCTCATTGAATTGGTCTAATTGAAGTTTCCCTTTTCCCTTTATCCTGCTATGTAAAACATTGGAGTTTTAGAGAAATTATAATGTTTACCTGGCAGTGTTAAGACTGCCTCTAGTGGCTGTCTATTGGAACGACTCTGGGCATCTTCACATTTTACATTAGGACGTCCAGCGTCTTAAAAAACCTCATAAGAAAGCATAGGTCCCCACATTGGCTGATGTTGGAGGAGGAGCCCGACCCTGTGCTAAGGGAACTAGCAACTGGAATCAGGTCCATGTTTAACTTATTTAACCGTTTACATGGCTGGTTGGGTAAGAGACCAATGGGGACAGAGGGACACTATAGTGTTAGGAATACATATTTGCATTCATAACACTATAGTGTTCCTTTAAGAATCATATCTGAAACATGGTAAGGCTCATTTACTTGACTTGATCTTAGATCACATATTAGGCTTTTAAAGATACAGACCACCAACACTGTAAGTTAGTTGCCAGTATAAATTCCCATGAGCACAGTTTGACCAGCCAGTGTCTGCATTTTAATAGAGCTGTAACCATGTCAAGAATAAAAAATCTTGAATAATTGCACTGTTCCTGAGTCCTGACACCGACTTTGATCATCATAAGGAAGTCCATTATTTATGTATTTATATATCTTTTCTTACATAGAGCTCTTGTCCAGAGCACTTTACAATTCATGCAAAATGAACATTGTTAAGTATATAAACAGGGGCCAAATAATTAGACACATTGAAATAAAAGGAGAGTCTTGGTATGATGAAAATATAAAGTAGAAGCAATGTTTACAGTCACAAAGTACTGAGTGTGGAGAAAATAGAAGTCTGTGAATATGCATTAGGTAAAGTATAGAATAGCGACAAAAGGTTAGGTTCATAAGAAGCAAGAGACCACAAAAATCTATATTTTATACCTGCAAACAGTGACAAAATGTCTCTTAATACACCTATAAATAGTAGAAATAGTTTTACAAAAAACAAACAAAACAAAAAACATGATGGGGTCAGTGAGATGTGTCATGTGGTAATATTAACACTTTTTGGCTCAGCAGTGAGGAACAGTGAGGAAAGTGAAAGACAAACTAATAAACACATGCTGGGGTCAATGACACTATTATGTAATTAGATGACAGGCTATGACACCATAATTTTGCTCTATTAAAAATAAATAAGTGTGAGGTAAATCAAACCATAATATTATGATATATTGGACCTCCCTCTTCCTCCACCTCATGACCTGGATTGAGGGTAATGGTTTTATAGGGTCAATTTTGTAAAACAATGTTTCTAATTAACATTCATAGTCTTGATTAAAGTCCCTTTTACTTTTACTAATTGGTATAAAAGCAAAGTTACACATGCTAGTAAATAGCATTTGCTACAACACTAAATTTTAAATAGGCAAGGACTACTAGTAAATCACTGAGTATCTTTACAAATTAAGCAATAAACTACTACATCAGAAACGGATGAGTTGAACTTATATGGAGCAACAAAGTATAAGTGCAATAAACCCTAGGGATGTGCATGGACAAAAAATTCGGCTCGGTTTGGTAGTTCTGAAATTTGGGATTTTGGCAATTCGGCACTTCGGTTTGGCACTTCTGAAATTTGGGACTTCAGAAATACGGTACTTCGGCAATTCGGCCCTTCAGTTCGGCACTTCCGAAATTCGAGACTTCGGCAATTCAGGACTTTAGGACTTCGGCAATTCCCTAATCCTAAACCTGCAGTTAGGGGTAGGGTTAGGGTTAGTGTTAGATTCCTGTCATCATTCCCTTAATTTTCCCTCCCTCTCCTGTTTTGCCACTTTTCAGAAATCCAAAGCACTTTGGCACTTCCTAAATTTGGCACTTCGGCAATTCGGACATTCTGAAGCGTCTGAATTGCCAAAATTCGGCCGAATTTAAATTCGGACCGAAACGAATTGCACATGTCTAATAAACCCTTTAAGTGCCAGCGGTGTGTACTTACATCGCTATTGCTCATATCTAGGGCAATCAAATGCTTAAACGATGTTTGAAATTTAACGTCAGCTATCTTTATACACATAATTCTTTGCATAATCAGGTCTGTACTTTTCCCAGTTGTTGCATGGAAACTTTTTGAGTTAACCTTAAAAATGTACAAGCTTTGGGAAAAGAAATAGCACTTTTAGGTCTTATAGTTGTAAAATAACTGACTTAAATTGGCAATTAAGAAAAAGTATTTTAACTTACAGAAGCAAAGTTGAATTAATTATAGGTGTGATGCAAGCATAGTAGAAAAAAAAAGATATCTTGCAGTTTCTCAGCAGAGTATGTCTCGAAAAGTAAAAGTACAAACTAAAAAAGCAGATCTTCGGCTCTAAGGAAAAGCGCAGCTGTGTAATAAGATGAGAAGAAGTCAAGACATAAATGCAAATGCCTTTGATGGTTACCATTTAGCAGTTCTAAAACTGAAATAATTATGCATCAAATGAACTATATTTGCGGCAATGTGTACTTAGGTAAACCAAATAGATGGATTGAGGGACACAACCTGGAATGAGGAGGTGGGTGACTCATACTAAAATAGAGACTAGCAGGTAATTTTTTAAAGATCATATTTTGTCGATGATGGTGGTAGTTCCAAACAATTAAACAATGTGTAGGGTGGGCATCCCATTGTCCAATACCCGATACAAGTGGTTCCAGGACCCCAATCCCCTAGCCAACCTCCCTTACATTAAATTACACTACTTACCGCCTCACCCTAATAATGAGGGTAGCTTATTAAGACTAATTAATACTAAATTATACTTGCCATCTGAAGTCTTCTTTCTTCTAACTCTTGGTTTACTTCAGCCCCAAAAAAGATCTAATTAAAAAAAATCCATATTTTCTATAATCTGATTTTTATTTATGGATTTGGTCTTTTTTGGGGTTAAAAAAAAACCATAGAGTTGAATTAAAGAATACTTCAGATGATAATCAACATTAAAAAAAGAAAAGAAAAAGGTTTTAGTTTTAATGGCTCCTTCACTATTATTAGGGCAGGTAGGGTAACCTATTGTAAGGGGGGTGGAGGGGTTGCTAGGGGATTGGGCTAACATTTTAAGCATTTGTGTGCAGGTTTTAGATGTCTGGCAGCCGAAGATCTGCTAAATTATTACACAATAGTAAGTAGTGTGTGTGACGAAGTGCCCTTCGCCACTTGTGCCTGAAGAGGACTAATTGCCAGCCACCTGCCCTGCGACTATAGCCCCTAGGAGATTCTGCCAGTTAGAAACACCATTTGGACTTATTGGTGTTTTAAAAGACTGTTCTGGCCCTTTAAATGGTACTTGCACAGTTCTGCAACTTCCAATAACTGTCATATATTCTAACATTGACTGAACTTAACTGTCATTTTGTTTTCCTCTGAGGAGGAGTTGCTTTTGTGTGCTCAGTAAACAGACCTGCTTGACCCTTTCTTGAAGCCTTGGCTCATGCTTGGGGGATGGGATAAGTCTGCAGTGCTGATGATGTCAGTTGGAGTGCTTGGAGTCCTCAGCAAGCACTAGGAGCATCAATTGGCGGAGGTACTCGGTCAGAGTGCCAGCGGGTCCGTCACAGTGTGCATCCAGGTAAGAGTCCTTTCAGTCAAATACATACACAACGCGTTTCGACAAAACAATGAAATGAAGGTGCATGTTATGTGTTTAACATATATATATATATATATATATATATATATATATATTTATATACGGGTTTAATACTTTTTGACAGGTAATACAAACCCAGAAAACATACTCAAGGTTAAAAATTTTAAATCCATCAAGCGTAAACCTTTCCAAATCCCTGCCTGAAAAAGCAAATATGATCTGCACAATATGTTATCCAGATTGCTAGAATGTGCCAATACTTTGCATTTGATGTCATTTTATTAGGCACTTGTATGAACACATACTCAATTGTTATTTTGAATTGTTTAGAATTATATTTAAAACAAGCTTTTTCTTATGTCAAAATGATGGTGTATAAATGTTTTGTAGTTTGCAAATTTTTTTTTTTGTAAATATATTTTTATTCAGAATTGTGCAGAGTTTCAGCAAGCATAATCAACTTTGTGGACACGCAGGTCCCGATATTAGAGTACATATAGCATATATTCCGGGGTTACACAAGACCCCTTCCGACTCGTCAGGATTCAACATTATTGGACTCGAAGGTCCAGTTATTAAAGAACATAAAACATATAAACCGGGGTTACATAAGACCCCTTTCGACTGGTCCGGTTTCTACATTGGTGGACTCGCAGGTCCCTTTATTTTTTTAAGCACTAAGTTAGGCATAACTCCGGCTTCCCGTTACGTTTGCTATGTCTGTGCTAGTAGTTAACTCGAGATTTTCTGGGATTTACAGCCGGGCTCTCCTGCTCTACGGGTGGGTGCCTCTCTCCTTGTAATGTGGAGGAGAGGGGGTATGGGGGAGGGGAGGGGGGTAGAGCATTCTGTGTTTCGGGGTCAGTTGGTGACTAAGACTATGTTGGGTTGTCGTCCCTATCCCACGCCTTCAATCATCTACCCCTCTCCGTTGTCTCTCTGGGGTGTGGGCTCAGTGTAGCCCGTCAGTGTATCTTCCCCCCCGTGCTAGTTTGGTATGAAGCTCCCCTCATCACCCATTTGTCATGCAAATTATTTCTACAAGCAGACTGATTATGGTTTTTCTGTGTACTTAAATTCCAATTTTGATTATTGTGGGAGGTTTTTGCAGGTGCACAGTATGATAAAAAAAAAAAAAAACATTGTGTACTACAAAATGTAATGTAATTGTTCAATTTGCCAAGAAGCCATCTAAAATATGTTCTAAATTTCACCAAATATGTGCCATAGAGATAATGCCACATATTTAAAATGTAAATTAAGGGGACAGAGAGAAGCACTCAGGTAAGAGACACAGGAGCACTAGCATATTAATATATATTTTTAAGCACGTGATGTATTTCAATAGTAGCTTGCTATGCATACTTTTTTCATTTGTAAAATCAAATTACCTTTAATAAAGCAAAAAGTAAAACAGCTCATTTTTAATCATACACATTATTTTCAAGGGTGATTATTCTTTTTACAATATGATGTCATGTCTATGAATATTATCATTGGAATCTAATTGTGTTAATATAGAATACAGTATTATTATCTTCCATATCTTTTCAAAGACCCACACAAACTGCCTGTCCACCTGGCTGCAGGATGATTAACTGATTTAAGTAAGTTTTCTTTGATTAAGTATCTCAAGATATATAGAACTCAATATATACTCTCTCAGTCCTCCAGTGTGTGGTAACGAAGAGGTTACATAGAATTACAATTTAGAATTTACTTTATAATTTGCTCTAAAAAAAATAGTCCTCTTTCTGGAATTTAGAGTAGAAAATGCACAAAACAAGGAGATAAAATCATAACGTATTCCCGTGATTTATTAATATATTTTATCAATATGTTATATTCCCATGGATTAGGTATAGAAATTTGTTTTATAACAAACTTCAAATCATCCTAATTCAGGCCAATTAGGTGGCTGTCCAAAATTCGATTTTCCAAATCACCACATTTTGGGGAACCCAACTTCCACAAGCCCAGACAACATGCTCATTTTGTATTTGTGATTTGGAGTTGGAAAGGAGAAGAGGCTGACTTATTATTTTTTGGGGTAAATAAGCAGCTTAGTTTGCCATGGTGGCCAAGTTATACTGGCTGTATCTCTTCTCCAATCAAAGAAAAAAAAGATGATTGATGGTCTAGGGACAGCCACTAAATAATAAAATATATTTCCAAGCAGGATTTTTCCATACACTTTGACTACAGCTATTGAGGGAAATTGGAGAGAGAACCTAGGTACACCAAGGAGTTTCCCACAAAGTCAGTCTTTATTAGTGAACTAAGTAAATTTTTCGGCTTCCATAGAGTCTTTATCAGACTTGATAAAGGCTTTTATGAACTCTACATGAGTTGAAATATTGCTGTATTTTGTTAACTAATAAAGTCTGACTTTGTGGGAATCTCACTGGTGTACCAAGGTTCTCTCTCGTATTTAACTCTTTGTGGACTTGCTCTCCCTCCCTGGAGCATCCTTCTGTAGACACCCACAGCTCTGGACATGTGCCATTCCAAATGGTGTTTACTGCAGTTACTGAGTGAGACAGACTAGCAGTGATAAAAAGAAATATGTAAATATCCACAACCAGAGGCGTAACTAGAAACCACGGGTCCCGGTGTGAAAATTGCCCCCCATACGTCTCACTTCCCCCCTAGTCCCTCCATGTGTCACACTCATGCCTCCAATGTGTCTCATTCACACAAACACACACTGACATGCATGCAGATGCACAGCATATAACACATATGGATACATACATGGACACACATGCTGATACACAACACACATACACACACAAATGCAGACACACAAACTAACACACAGATACACAGATACACAGACATGTATGTACACATAGAAACATAGAAACATAGAAACATAGAATGTGACGGCAGATAAGAACCATTCGGCCCATCTAGTCTGCCCAGTTTTCTAAATACTTTCATTAGTCCCTGGCCTTATCTTATAGTTAGGATAGCCTTATGCCTATCCCACGCATGCTTAAACTCCTTTACTGTGTTAACCTCTACCACTTCAGCTGGAAGGCTATTCCATGCATCCACAACCCTCTCAGTAAAGTAATACTTCCTGATATTATTTTTAAACCTTTGTCCCTCTAATTTAAGACTATGTCCTCTTGTTGTGGTAGTTTTTCTTCTTTTAAATATAGTCTCCTCCTTTACTGTGTTGATTCCCTTTATGTATTTAAATGTTTCTATCATATCCCCCCTGTCTCGTCTTTCCTCCAAGCTATACATGTTAAGATCCTTTAACCTTTCCTGGTAAGTTTTATCCTGCAATCCATGAACCAGTTTAGTAGCCCTTATTTGAACTCTCTCTAAGGTATCAATATCCTTCTGAAGATAGGGTCTCCAGTACTGTGTACAGTACTCCAAGTGAGGTCTCACCAGTGTTCTGTACAATGGCATGAGCACTTCCCTCTTTCTACTGCTAATACCTCTCCCTATACAACCAAGCATTCTGCTAGCATTTCCTGCTGCTCTATTACATTGTCTGCCTACCTTTAAGTCGTCAGAAATAATCACCCCTAAATCCCTTTCCTCAGATGTTGAGGTTAGGACTCTATCAAATATTTTGTACTCTACCCTTGGGTTTTTACGTCCAAGATGCATTATCTTGCACTTATCCACATTAAATGTCAGTTGCCACAACTCTGACCATTTTTCTAGTTTACCTAAATCATTTTCCATTTGGCTTATCCCTCCTGGAACATCAACCCTGTTACATATCTTAGTATCATCCGCAAAAAGACACACCTTACCATCAAGACCTTCTGCAATATCACTAATAAAAATATTAAAGAGAATGGGTCCAAGTACAGATCCCTGAGGTACCCCACTGGTGACAAGCCCAAGCTTCGAATATACTCCATTGACTACAACCCTCTGTTGCCTGTCACTCAGCCACTGCCTTACCCATTCAACAATATTGGAATCCAAACTCAAAGACACATGCTCATACACACATGCAGATACACAGACACACAGAATTACACACTTTTAGAATTACACACTGTGTATATAACACACGTATATACATAGACACACACATACATACAGAAATACACACACACACATACAGACACACATACACACACATACAGAGACACACGCATACATTAAGACACACACACAGTCACACATATATTTATTTATTTATAAAATATTTTACCAGGAAGTATACATTGAGATTTCTCTTGTTTTCAAGTATGTCCTGGGTCCACAAAACATTGCATTGTTACAATAGGATACAATATTACACAAAATACAATATACAAACAATATATATATATATATATATATATATATATATATATATATATATATATATATATATGTGTGTGTGTGTGTATATATATATATACATACACACACACACACACACATTTTTAAATTTACCACATAACAGGTGATGAATATATTCAACCATGAGGTGCATTCTGTATTGAGGTATATCGCCATAGATCTCTTAAAAGATTTTAGATTGAATGAAGATTTGACTGTGTTCCTGAGGTTATTCCATAATTGTGAGGATGAGGATCGAGACATTTTAGTTTTGTATTGTGGTATTCTAAATATTGTGCTAGTACTGGATCGGAGGTTATAGGAGGTGGGAACAGTTGGGGAGAGCATTCTACTCAGGTAGGGTGGGAGCTTCCCAGAAATGCTCTTATGCACATGGCTGGAAAGATGAAGAGTGCGTCGGGATACCAGCGACAGCCAGTTTAGCTCTTTTAACATGTCCCAATAGTGGGTAAAGTAATAACATTCTAGTACAAAGTGGGTTTGTGATGCAGGTGCATACACGACATCTCCATAATCAATGACTGGCATTAGCATTAGTTGCACTGTTTTCTTACTGTAGGGCTTAGGCAGGATTTGTTTCTGTACAGGGCACCTGGTTTTGGGTAAAGTTTTGAAGATAATTTTTCATGTGATGGTCAATTTCAATGAGAGTTTCAATGTGAAGGCCAAAGGATAGATTGGGGTCTAGCAACATACCTAGATATTTGAAAGAACAGACTGCTGTCAGTGTGCTATTTGAATTTGTTCTGATACATAGTTGTTGATTTTGTATTTTTAGGTACAATTTGGGTACAGTTCCAAAGATCATTGTAATGGTTTTGTCAGTGTTTTAGAAGATTTTTTTTTTTAACCGCTATCCACTTATCTACCTCTGTGAATTGGTTTTGGAGCACAGCCTCAAACTGCGTTAGATTGGGTTTACTAGTGTAGATTATAGTGTTGTCTGCATACATGTATACAGTTGAGGGTTTGCAGACGTTAGGCAGATCATTTATAAATAATGTGAATAGCAGGGGGTCAAGTATGGAGCCTTGGGGAACATCACACGTGACTGGAAGAAGGAGGGAGATGCTATCAGAAATGGCCACATGTTGCAATCGGTCTGAAACATCTGATCGAAACCATTTTAGCGGACGATCACCAATGCCTGACACATGCACAATGGTTTAGTCACCCTCCTGTTTCCTATTTTTAGGTGTAGGAGGGTGACTTCCCTGGGGTCCAGTGGCTCACACTGATGGGAGTTAGAGTCCCCACTCTGATTCCCTCCTCTCCTCCTCTTCCTCCCGCACCGGCTATGTGTAAGCTGGGAGTGACCTGGCCAGTCACTTCCTCCCAGCTAAGTCTGACATCATCACAGGGGGCCCAGTCGTGCTGTTAAAGCACTTCAGCGCTGACCAGGCCCCCTGGAAATACATAGCATCAGGTGGCCCTAACAGCATGGGCCACCCGAAGGGCCCCTGAACACGCGGCACCAGCGGATCAACAGCGCGGGCTGGGGCCGCAACACATGGCCGGCTGGGCACCACAGTTGTTCCACAGTAATTCCGCCACTGTCCTCAACCACTAACACTTACCATAAGAAAGTGTACAACTATTACATTAAGACAATGTGATGTCACCCAACTTTGTGAATAAATGTTAATAATAAAGATATATTCTTCTTAATACTAAAAATAAAAAAATCTGAGACTCTAACAGCTGCATTTAGAAATCCGTAATTGGACAGCCACATACAGTCTGGACTGGGGAAGAAGGGGAGGGTTTGCAAAGGCAGCAGACAAGAGAATTGCATGTTTTGCAAGCTGTTTTTAGATATACCACTAATGAAAAAACGCGTAATTAAATGCATACATGTTTTCATTGGGGGCATATCTACTAAACTGTGATTTGTATGTATTTTGTATTTGTGCCGTCCATTTAATATGCAGTATATAATGTTCAAACTAAGTTTTATTGACTTAAATTAAAGGGAATAAAATTGTGTGTCCAAGCTTAAATCAATCACCAGAATGTCCACTAAAATACCCATTGTATTTCATCTAACAACTTCTTTAGAGACAATAAGTGAACAGCACATGCATAATAAAATAAACAATTGTGCTTAGCTCTGTGAATATGAGATAGGGGATTGATTTTGTCAATGATCCTAGTGTAAGACTGTAACGAGCGCTGGTATAGCAGATACCCATTCACCTATTTCCTCCCAAACTGCTAGAGCCGGAGTGATTATAGCTCACAGTTTGGGTGTTGGTTTGAACGATTTTCCATACGAATGACATCCTCCCAAATGTATTCTCCCAGCAAAGTAGACAGGTGAAGGGTGTAACAGGAATGATTTTAATGGTGCCACACTTGGCTTTTATGCAAGTCCCCATGCAAGGGGCACTCCCACATGGACCTTGTGGGGGACTACAGCACAAGGTTATAAACCAATGACAGCAAGGTTACAAAGTATGATATTCCCGTACATACCATACAATCCCTCCTCTCTGTCTGGGAGATAATTGAGTCAGATACTGTAATAACTCAATTATCTCCAGGCAGAAAAAACACATTTTCCATAAAACTTAAAAAGTACCCCAAAACACATAAAATCCTCACAATTGTTACATCCCCTGATAGCCCTGATCTGGGTGACCACATATCCAAAAATCACCCAGATCAGGGGTTTAGGAATTTCATGGAGGTCTTAGTTTGACTGACCGCACACGAGGCTCCTGCCCAGAAATAGTTCCATGAGTTTAGGTTGTGCAGTCGGTCTATTTCGGAAAGTTTGAAAACTGAACAAATCCACGAACAGAACCCAAGGCTCATAGTAGTGTGTGTTCCCCTAGTTTGTGGGAACAAAACTACCGAATAGCGCTTTCCTTGCTGGTTGGTGAAAGGAAGCAGGCGTTCGCAAAGTTTGACCGGCGTTCGAGAATTTGAGAGTCCGATTTTGGTTCCAGACACTCGATGACTAAGTACCGCTGCCTCCTTTCATGCGAACAAGATGGCCACCATTTTCTCGTACACGTGGCGTTCAACTATATGAACGGCAGCCACACAGAGAGAGCACTAAATTGGCAAATGTCTTTGAAGTAAATAAGCCAGAGGGGTGGTCGGTGTTGGGTACTTTACCGAAACGAAAACAAACAAAAGTACTAAATAAAAGGGGTAGTTTCTTCACAAAGACTAGGTTAGCAACATTCAGTTTTTAAAAGATCTTTTGTTAATAATTGTGTCTAGATACTCCCATATTGGCATTCACACAAACTTTCAGTAGTAGAGAGCCTGTTTCATTCATCCTAGTATGGTACTGTTGTTTATGTCTTGTGCAAGCCACTGCTACTATACGCCAGCTTGTTATCACCAATTTACTTTTTTTTTCTTTCTTTTTTTCTTTTTGTTTTGTTAACTATTTGTAGAAATAAAATCCTTTTTTGGGGGGAAGAGTTTGTAGTTCTGTAAAAGAGAAGAAGAAAGTTCATCTTTCCTATTCACTCCCACACAGTGGCGGATCCAGAAGCTAATCTCGGGAGGGGCACTGGCAGATTATTTTAATAAACAATCCAGGCACTATAACCACTACAGCTCTCTGTAGTGGTTTTGGTGCCAGGAGTTGCTGTGGCGCCCTCCCAGAGTAAGTAGTCAAACTGTTTAAAAAAATGTTGATAACTTACCCATGTCTGCCGGGATAGGGGTTGTAGTGTGTATGTGTGTGAGGGGTGCAGTGTGTGTGAGGGTCGCAGTATGTGTATGAAGGGGTAGTGCGTGTGTGAGAGGGGTGCAGTGTATGTATGGGGTAGCAATATGTATATTGGGAGCAGTGTGTTTGTGTGTAAATGGTGCAGTGTGTGTATTGGGAGCAGTGTGTTTGTGCGTGAGTGGCGCAGTGTGTTTTTGTGTGAGGGGTGCTGTGTGTGTATGGGGGCAGTGAGTGTATTGGGGGCTATGTGTAAGGGGGGGCTGTGTGTGTGTGTAAGGGGGGCTATGTATGTAAGGGGGAGCTGTGTGTGTAAGGGGGGGGCTGTGTGTGTAGGGGGGGGGGCTGTGTGTGTAGGGGGGGGCTGTGTGTGTAAGGGGGGGCTGTGTGTGTAAGGGGGGGGCTGTGTGTGTAAGGGGGGGGCTGTGTAGGTAAGGGGGGGCTGTGTAGGTAAGGGGGGCTGTGTAGGTAAGGGGGGCTGTGTAGGTAAGGGGGGGGCTGTGTAGGTAAGGGGGGGGCTGTGTAGGTAAGGGGGGGCTGTGTAGGTAAGGGGGGGGCTGTGTAGGTAAGGGGGTGGCTGTGTAGGTAAGGGGGGGGCTGTGTGGTGCAGTGTGTGAGGGGATAGGGGGGCAGATAAAAGATAATTTTTTTTGTTTTCATTATTAAATAATAATTAAATAAATAAAGCTAATGTACCCCCTCCCTTCTTACCTTTGCTGAGGGAGGGGGAGACATTGCTTTCTCTTCCATTCCCTGGTGGTTCTAGTGGGGGAGTGAACTCTAACCTGCAGCTCAGGCTAGAGTTCACTCTCGCGAGAACGGAGCGTTGCCATGGTAACGCTCCGTGCTCGCGAGAGGAGAACCCGGCGGAGCTGCAGGTAAGAGCTCCCCCGGGTTCTCTCTCTCACTCCCTCCCCTGCCGGCCGCCCAGCAATCTGCCTGTGTGGGCCGGGGAGGGAGATCACTGATCTCCCCTCCGGTCCGTGATGGCAATCAGCAGGGCTGGTGCTTGGATAGCACCAGCCCTGCATGGACCGGCAGGGGAGAGCCTCGGGCAGCAATATTTTCTCGGGGGGGGCAATTGCCCCGTTGCCCCCCCCTGGATCCGCCAATGCTCCCACATTGGCACTCTCACAAACTTTGCTAGAGATAGCCTGCTTCATTAATCCTAGTGTGACACTGTTTACGGTTAGTACAGGGTCAAAAAAGCTTTTTTTTGACAACTGATTTTATAAAGAAAATTACTTTTTTGGAGGACTGTGCTATTCAGTAAACATTAAGAAAAATACTTCCTCTTGCCTAGCTACTCCTATATTGGCACTCAAACAAACTTTGCTTGATAGATATAGCCTGTTCCATTCATCTTAGTTTGACTCTGTTGTTTAAAGTTAGTGAAGTCTTGCACTGCAAGGCACTGTCACTTAACACCAACTTATAATCACCAATTTACAGTTGTTGTTTTTTTTTTTTTTTAAAGTAAAAACCTTTTTTTAAGTTGTTGGTTGTTCAGTAAAACAAGAAAAAAAAAGTTGCTAGGCCTAGCAACTCCCACATTGGCACTCATACAAAACTTGAGTGGTAAAGAAAGCCTGTTCTATTCAGCATGGTGTGCCACTGTTGTTTCTGGTTTGTGCCGTGTCACATTGTTGGGTACTTAACAGTAATGCGGAATCACCAATTTACAGTTGAGCAGATTTTTTTAATAGCTTAGAGAAAAAAAAATATTTAATCAGGAAGATAAAGTCCATCACTGTACCATTTCTTCATGCTACTATTTAAATAGCAGTTGGCTAAGGCTGTAGGTCGGTGGGTGCACTTCACCACAGATTTATGCAATGCTCATAATGGCCAACATGACTTCCTTTTCTTGATGGAACACTGGTGGAAGAACATGGTGGTGGCAATGGAGGAGGTCCAAACTTAGCAGCATGCCATTGTGGGAGTGGATCTTTAGGGCAGTAGGAGGATATTTCCACCTACATGCTGAAGTGATAGATAAAAAGCACACTTCATCAAACATATTGCAGGCAAACAGACACATTTGTGTCAAATGGTTGGGAGATCAGACAGGCACCAATCTGCATGTTTGGTTCATGGCCAACAACAAAGTTGTTAACATAACCAAACCTCTGTGAGAGGATATCTCACACATCATAAATCTTGTAGTGTAGGGTGCAATTCAGGAAGCCATCAGAAAGATGGCAACCATACTTGAGTGTTGCAGGAGGCATTTTTGGACATTTCCATTCTAGTGTGAAGGTTATTCAACTCTTGAAGCAAGAGCAAAAGAGAAGAAGCTTTCCCTACACCATCTATAACAAAATGCATGCAGTAGAAAAAGTGGCGGATCCAGGTTCATGTTTGTATCTGTGAGTATGCCAGTGTGTGTGTGTGTGTGTGTGTGTGCATGCCACTGAATGTGTCTGCAAATGCCATTTGATCTAATTAGAGCCCCATCCCTTGACTATAATCCACTACCCCCAATACATCCCCCATATGCTCCACTACAGCCCCATAACCTGCTAATTACAGGCCTATACCCCTACACTACAGTTCCCTGTCCCCTACACTACAGACCCCTGTCCCCCCCCCCCCCTGCTACAGCCTCCTGCCCCCCCCCCCCCCCCCTGCTACAGCCCACCACAAGTGCTCCTCCTGAGATTTGGTTCTGGATCTGCCCCTGAGTGGAAATCAACTTTAGACATAGTTGAAAGAATTTTGAAACTGCACATTCTATCTTCACACTACTTCATTGGCATTGCTTCTTCACTAGGACATGAAGATTGGACAATAATAGGGCAGCCAGTGTTAGTTCTTACTCCTTTATGGGAAACTTTGACAACCTTAATGCCAGTTTGGGAACATGTCATCCTCTTTTTTTTACCCAGTTCAAAAACAACTGTAAAATACGGAATTATATTATGGTGGCAAACTCCTCATGAAAACAGCAAGCAGCCAAAAGGAGAGTAGTGCAAATGGTCAGAGCTAACCTGTCTGAACATCCTTTGTTACCTACTGAGGACTCTCTGAGCTACTGGGATGAGAAGAAGAGTATGTGGCTTACTCTGTGTCTGGTTGCCCAACAGCTATTGTCATGTCTACTGTCCCGTGTCTAGAGTGAGTGTTTTCTCTTACAGTGAACATTGTGAATCTACAGTCCTCACAAATGTACCTGCAACTGATAGAGCAAATAGCCCTCCTCAAGTTCAATCTCCCCAAGTTGGTTTACCTTGCTCTTTACTTTCAGCAATTTGGGCTACAGTATCTCTTCTGTGTGATCAGAAAAAATGGACTAGCCTTTGCTCACCATGAGCATCAATGAGCCTTTTGCACCCATGACCCTGATGTTGGTTCACCATTTGTCCTTCCTTGCAACACTTTTGGTAGGTATGGACTACTGCATGCTGGGATCACCGTGCAAGACTTGCCATTTTGGAGAATATATGACCCAGTTTTCTATCCATCATTATGTGGCCATTGTGAGAGTCTTTAGATTTTCTCGCTTGTCCATTTGTCCTGCCTTGCTATATAATATTACTTTTCCTTGCTATATAATATTACTTCTGAATGTCAGTGATATATATAACACAACTGGTTGGAATCAACTGACATTGTTTAGTTCAAAGTAATATCTGCTTTAAAAAAAAGATAGCTTGCAGTTATAAATATAACTTAGTGAACTCAGTCGGATTCATTATTCAGGATGGACCCCTGTCAAATCTACTGAGAATAGTGAGTTTTATTGTATTTGTTTTGGTTGTTTGTTTTTTGCAAAACCTACAGACTATTTTCATTTTCTTTCATTTGAATGCTTATGATTCTAATTCCTATTCCTTGACATATATCTTTGAGGAGTTGATCAATAAGCTTGATATGGATTTATTTTCCAAGACATTCAAGCAGTTTTTTCACCAATTTTTTTTAGCTCTTAGTAAATAGCATGTGTTTGGGCTGCCTTGAAGCTGCTAGCTTGAAAAGACAAGAATCTATTTATTTGAAGTGACTTTTAAACTCAGTTCAACTGTTGAACATTTTTGTAGCGGTTAAAATCTATAAATATTCAAATAAAGCATTCTAAATTTGCTCCTTATTATGAACTATAAAAATGACAAACAAAATTATGTTAATTTGTGTAGAAATTAAGACATTGGCTTGCTAAGCTTGCTTTGAAATATTGTTAAAGCTGTCAATTATAAAAGGCCATATTTCATATTTCATGACATTTATCAAGTATATCTCTGTTAAATATGCTGTGGAACATTATAGCCCTATAGGTTATGTACATCATTAACAAATTCATGTTGTCTGTGTGCTGCATTTGCATTTTTACACTCTCCCCAGCCTAGCAAATTGATACCTTCAGGTCTTTCTCTTATTTAATGCTTTTCAAGTGTGCAATGGGACTGCATGCATATTTTCTTACGTGGACGTACCACACAATGTAAGCTATGTTGTGTTCTATATATAGATGGCAGAGGAGTATAGCTGATAATCTACAGAAACAAAACATAACACAATAGTGTGATATTCTAAACAAACACAAGAACTGCGCAAATATAAGAGGAACTCACAAGATCTAGATTGTAAGATCGCCTTAGGGTGCCTCCCCTTGGATATATGGGGGGTATTTCCAGAACTACCTCTCAGCTGGTTGATGTTATCACCACAATATGGAAGACTGGACTCAGGAAATGGTTAAGAAATCTGCTTTATTTTGTTTATTAAAAAAAAAAAATATGGTCCAACATGTTTCGTCTGACAAAGACTTCTTCAGGGACACAATAATAAAAACAAATAAAAATATCCTAACAAAAGGACAAAATAGCAGCATCTATATACATTTTCCATTTTGTAAGGGATAAAGTCTGGAATATCCCGAGAGGAAGCTGCTTTCATTACTACGATAAGTGATTGTTTTTGTACAATTGTCTTATAGAGGTGTAGGTTTTACACACTCTGTTGCCTGTCTGTCACATATATGTTGTGTTCTGTCTGGATGTGCCCAACCAAAACATAATTCTATTTTTTTTTACTTAATTAAATACTGAACACAGCTACAGTTTCATTTTAAGGAATTGTTTTAAGTTTTTGTTACCTATAAGCACAAAATACAACACAGTGTTGCTTATTAATGTTTTAAGTAAATGTATTTGTTATATTGGATTTGAATTGAGTGGTCTTTGGTTTGATAGATTGGTCTGTGCATTTGCATACTTTGCATCGTTTACATTTGAAGAACCCTTTGGTGTTGGGTAAGAGACAAGATTTGGGTTTTGTGACATTTCCCCTAGTAAAATTGGAGGTTAAGATAGATTTAGGTGGGAGCTTCTCTAAATACAATATTAGGTCTCTCTGGTATGATTTCTTTAGAAATGTTGTCTTGTTTGAGCGAGTGCCAGTGTCTATTTATTATTTTCTTCATGTGATTGCTTTTATTGTTAAAATTAAAAATAATGGGGAGGCTAGGGTGGTTGTCAAGGGTTTTCGCTTTATAGGTTAGAAGTTCTGTTCTTTCTTTGGTTTTGATTACACCTATAGTTCTGTTTAGATTATCTAATGGGTAATTTTTTTCAGTAAATTTATTTTTTAAAAACTCTGCTTGCTGATTAAAATCTTCAATCTGGGAGCAATTTCTCCTTAATCTTAAAAAATGGCTTTTTGGTGCACTCTCCAGCCATGGCTTGTAGTGGCAACTTGACCGGTGTTTGTGCATACCTTTTTAAAGAAAGTTTTGTATATAATTTAATAAAAATTTCTAAGTCTAAAAAGTTAATGGTGGTTTTACTGTAATCACAAGTTAAAATAATTCCTCTGTCATTGGTGTTGAGGTGGTCAATGAATGAGTTTAGTGAGTCCTCAGGGCCGTCCCATATAAAAAAAAAGTTGTCAATATATCTAAAATAGGTAACCAGGTTTGCACGCCAAGCATGCTCACCCCAGATGGCAGTGGATTCCCAGTCTGCCATGAAGAGGTTGGCATAGCTGGGGGCAAACCTGGTCCCCATGGTAGTGCCTCTTTTTTGTAGGTAAAAACAGTTTAAAAAAAAAACAGAAATAGTTTTTTTCTAAAATTATGTTGATACCCTCAATAATAAAATTAATTTGGATGTCTGAGATTCTATTTTTCATGTGTGAGGATATTTTTTACTGCTCTACAGCCTATGTCATGTGGAATTATCGTATATAAGGACTGGACATCGCAAGTGACTAAAATGAAGTTGGGTTGCCACATAAAATTGTTTAAGAATCTTAAAAGGGACATAGAGTCTTTAAGATAAGACCTCATAAGTTTAACAGAGGGTTGTAGGAGGATGTCTATATATTGTGACAGGTTGCTTAGAAGTTAGCCAATACCTGACACAATGGGCTTTCCTGGTGGGTTAGTTATGTTCTTGTGAATTTTAGGTAAAAAGTATATTACCGGGATTTTTGGGTATTGAATATTTAAAAAAATAATTTCATGGTTGCTTAAAATATTTAAATCTGCACCTTTCTTTAAAAAAAATTGGAATTTTTTTTTTTTATGTGTAGGGTTGGGTCTGATAGTAGTTTCTCATATACTTGGATATCGTTCAGTTGTCTGTTAGCCTCGTTAATGTACATGGTACTAGAAAGTATAACCAGACCTCCCCCTTTATCTGCCGGTTTGACTGCAATTGTCTTGTCCTCTTGTCGTTTTTTATAACTAGTCTTTCAGTCTGTGTTAGGTTTTGAGTGTCAAACTTAGTATGTTTGATTTTTTCAAAATCTTGTAATACGAGCTTCTCGAACATGATAAGTGGGGCAGATTTACCGTGGGAGGGATAAAACTTTTTCTTTTAAATTTGTGTTAATAATTGTGGCCTCTGTTTGCGAGGTGGGGGGAGGGCTAGGTGAGCTAGTTGGAGGATTTTGGTAACTAAAAAATCTTTTGAAGGTGGCTTTGCGTACGAATTTATTGATGTCTAGGAAAGCTTTGAAAGGTTTAAAAGAGTGTGTAGGGGCAAATTTAAGTCCCTTTTAACAGTATAAATTTATATCATAATTATTTTATTTATCTGTTCACTTTACTTTATTTCAACTTTTTTATTATATGCTTTCACTGTTATTATTTATATTTTAATCTGTGCCATAATTTATAAATTGATGTTCATATGCTACCCCTTTATTTTATCTATCTGACAAATACTTCCCCATTAGATTTAAGTAGCATAAGTATTGTACCTTTTTCCAACACTTAGTACTCTTATTTTTTCACATTTCATATATATGTCCGTTTAGTATACCCCTTTTTTATTTCTGCCACACCTAATATGTATAATATAGCTCTATAAGCCCATTCCCCTCCCAAGATGGCCGCCGCGACCCTCCCCTTTCCTGACATCATCATACCCACCCTTTCAGCCTATTCTCGGCCAATCCCCCCCTTATATCAAACTGTGTGGCGTTATTCCCCTGACGGTTAACAGCAGGGGCATGTAGTTCTTTCAATAACTACATGCCCCATAATACCGTGCGGCCGGAAGTGATGTTGCGTCACATGTCTCGGCAAATATGCTGATAATTTTCTTAAAAACACTTGTTTTTAAAACATCTTTATATATTCAATACCCCAACAGTCATACCTGTTGAATTGTAAATATAAATAGCTGTTATTTATGTGCACTTAAATTATGCTCTATGATTGGATAGAACTATTTTGGCGCCAATTTTAATTTGTCCCATGCCTATGTCTACCCCAACAAGCCAGGTTGAAAGTTTTTAATCCATTCATAAAGCCTATATTGGTGAAACGCGTTTGGATATTGTACTGCATTTAATATATTGTTAATAAATAGATTTTGGTCCTGTTTATACTTTTGTACCATCATCTTTTATTTGCATTTTTATTTTTTATTGCAACTACCTGGCATTTTACTTTATTTTACTCTTTTTTTGTACTGCAAAGAATCTGAGGTTGGGATCATACCACCTATGCCCCTGTCATAGAGCAGTTAGCCTGCCCTATATATTGTGAGTATATTTTATTACATTTTATACATCAGTTATATTTTATTGAGAACACTATTGCTGTTTTATTATCTTTTCTCTGAGCTCCTGTTACCATCTTCAAGATCACTCATCATATATGCCAGAAGCGGGGATCATACCGCTCTACGCCTACCACAGTACAGCTGGTATAAGCTCTATCAAATATGAGTGTATCTATTATATTTTATCACCTTTTTATCTACTGTGGAACATATTCCACCATTACTGTTTCCATTTTTATCTCCCACTTGGCTGTCTGTCACTGCACTGAAGAGGATATTCACCACATATCCTACAAGCGGGGATTGTACCGCTGCAAGCTATTCACACCAGAGCTGGATTAAGCTCTACTAAATGTAAGTAAGACCTCTTACGTTTTATTTGACACCTCTTGGAACATCCCGCACCATCATCCTTCTCATCACTCATATTTGAATACTGCAAGGAGCGGAACCTTACAACTCCAGAGACCAGCTTAGGACTTAACTTCCACTCAATTGGACTCTGTTTCAACTACTACTACCCCAACAAGGACTTTTTTTTACTTATTTACTCTATTTATTGGCTCAGTCCCATCCTTCTGTTTGTTTGCTATCTGTCTATTTACTCCAAGAACACGTGAGGGAGTCCTTGTTTAGGAATGCTGCTTTTTGCTTCATACGATACATTAACGCTGGCTCTATTCTCCATTTGTTGGATAAAGAATAGCAAGCTGAGTATTGCACATTTATATTTAAAGTATTTTTAATGAAGGCCATGCTTGAGGGTACCCCTAAATCTTCAGTAAATATTCAGTAAGATGAGCCCAAGTCTGAAAACATTGCTAGCTGATCTCTGCAGTGTTCTTTTTAGAATTTGTAGTAATCTTTGTAGTTGCCACACTTTAATTTATTACTGAACATCTGCAGGCTATGGTATTATGAAACTGTAATTTATCTTTTTCCTTGGAAATACCAGTATTTCTTCACTGGGGCAAAATGAAAAATTCCTTGGGGTGAAATTCGCATTCACTTCGCTGTGTTGGGGATTCAAGACTTGGTGTACAGAATCTTCTTGTACAAATGAGCATTACATTTGCTAAAGAAAATATTTTCGGCATCCAGGTTTCAAAAATCTAAGCGCACATTTGATTTGATGGCACAATAGATTCAAGTAAATAATGTATATTATGGAACATTTTAAGTAGATTTATACTAATTGGTTATACAGCAAAGGCTTAAAATAACCTTGAAATCTTTAGGACTCATTACATAAAGAAGAGAAAGGTCATTCTGCATTGCAAAATTCACTAGAGGGAAAAGGTTTGATTCAGCGGTCAGACAATATTTGTCCACCTCGGAAAAGACGGAGGTGTATACTACTTCAAACCACAAGCAATTGGACATTTCTAAGACAATGTAGTTTATATTTTACTATTTTTTTTTCAAGTAAAAAACAAACAAACGTATTAGAATTTGTCAAAATTGCATCAAGAGCCTTAAAGAGCTGTAAATAGTACATCAAAGTCTTGACAAGTTATAACATGAAAAAGTTAACCAAAAACCAAGAAGGTATGAAATATTACAGGCAGGAAAGATTGCATCGATCTAATGTTTCATTGCAAAAAATTGAGACTAGATAAGGGGGCATTAAACACTAAAACACTGAAGAAATAAAATATAATAAATGAGAAAGAAATGAAAATGTATACAGTGTGAGGCAAAGTACAACTGATTTTGCCATTCACTCAGAAAATTGTATAGTGAAAGAGAATTTTGTGGACCATAATGATCTAGAATCATTTGGACCTCAGTATGTATAGAGCAGTGAGAAGAAAGGGATTGTAAGATATATCATCCAGTCCAGAAAAGTTGATCCAGTTTAACATTGGGTATAAAGAAAGCATATTAACAATTCTTACAGTGAGTAAGAGTTCTAGTTTAAGGATATCAGGATCACCAGAGTCAAGCCAAATGGTTAATACTGGCAGCAAAGGTGCATTAAAGGTTAAATTAGACAATGTCAGAAGGGGGTTAAATGGTAACCAGAAACAGCGGGTCACAATTCCACGTTAGCACTCTCAAAGCAAATGCCACAGGTGCAAGTTGTAGCAATTTTCTACTTCTATGCTAGGTTAACAGATTTCAGAGACGAGGAAATCAAATGTGGAGAAATCATTAGCTTAGATCGATGCACTTAATGATCTCCAACTTGTCTGTAAGCTTATGTTTCATTTAACATTCATCTTAGGAATTTTAACATACAGGAGTCCCAAGTTTAACAGAGCAGATCTGTCAATTCTCTTTTTTTTACAACACTTTCCCAAACTCAACCTTTGCCCTGTGTGACTGGGTAGTATTATGTAGAAATAAACCATATTAGGAATGGTCAATCTCAAATTCCTAATTCTATAGCATAAGAAGATTTAAAATACTCACATACTTAATTAGCTAAAAGGAAAAAAAAGATAACCACAAAAGGCCATCAAGTTGGACTTTTCTTGCAACCGATATTTTTTAACCAAAATGAAATGTAACAAAAAAAATATTTTGACTCCAAAGGACATGTGATTTTAAAGGATAACTCAAAATATGTGTGCAATGAATGTGGAAATACACAGGAAAACATCTTTCAAATGAAAATGTTAAGAATGAGAGAATGTATGCACTATATAAAATAATCTTTGATTCTTTAATACATTTGTAACATTAGGGTAGAAAAAAGATCTGGGATCTGGGAAAAGTAAGTTGTGGTGACCTGAAAATGTTATTTCAAAATGCAGGCCAAATAGAATAGTTGTAAAAAAAAATCTTCAATTTAGACAAGTTCAAATATTTTTAAAGCATTTTCTGTATTTTGGTTCAGGCTGTGCTAGTCAGTTTCCAATTGAAAATAAGTAAAACTCAACATATAACATACATCTACCTACCTTTATTTTTAACAGACATGCAGATAAAACATTGGGTTATTGTCATTATACAGAGGTAATGCAGAGAAAACACTGTATTGTCTTTTTTTTTTTTTTCAAATATCAATGTTTGCCCTTCTTTATTTTATACTCAATTAGGATTTATAATACTAAATAAAAATGAAGTTTTTAAAAAGGTTATGAAGAGAAAATATTTTAGGTTAGAAATGATAGATAGTAGGTTGAAATAAAGTGGATATAAAAGTAGAAACAATACAGTTATAATGCACTCCATTTATCCAGGAATCATAATGGTAGAAATAAATGGAGTCACGCTGTACCAGAACTTAATAAACCAACTGGATGTTTCTGAATAAAGACTAGGTGCACCAATTATAATAAGTGTGTCTCCACGGTTTAGTAGTGAAAACTCTTTGTTTCAATAGTTAGTTATTATGGAATCTAAAGATTTTATCGGTGGAAATATTGTTGAAATAAACCAAAATTCTAAATCTTCAGACTGAAGACTAATTATAACTTAGGCTCTTTATATTCACAATAAACAAATTCAAGTGTTGTCAGTTGCTTTTGGTTTGACAGCACTAACGTGTTCAGAAAGTTACCCAATACTAAGCAGAAATTATAACAACTAATGCTGACATTCAACATTCATTCTGAAATTTGCTCCAGGGAAAGTAGCCAGAGCATTGATATCCAGAAACATGGCATTCTTACAAGACTTTAAACGATCCCTGACTATTCCAAAAAGTGTCACTAGTTCAATAGTACAGAACTGATACTAACATAATAACAATACGAATAACTGGAATTCGATGAAAAGGGCCAATGTGTGTACCACGGGTGAAAAAATAACAGTGGAAAAACATTTTCCAACCCAGATTAATTCAAGGAGTATTTTCCCACTGCTTATTCACCAACTCCAAACTGTAGTATTCTGACAAGGTTCTAATTTAGAGTGATACATATCTTTGGGGGGAAAGGTAGATATTTTGGGGGGTGATTTGAAGTTGCAAACTTAATAAAATACTATCATTTAAATGAGCAACCTAACCTCTGAATTAATCTGAAATAGCTCCTTGTTGAATCCTTTGAATCCTTTCAAATTTGATCCAAATTGTAGCAAAAGTACCCAAGTTATTTCAGGGATGAAACAGAACAGCTAAGGGTGTGTTTGTTTAATAATAACATCCCAAACACTAGAATTCAATTGAGTCTACTGACTGTGTAAGAATAATATAGTAAGAAAAACATCACATTAGGAAGAGGTCATGAATGGCACCTTCCTCTTATCTTTTGTGCAGTAGAAAATGTGTTAGAAAACTATGTTTTAGCAATAGCAAGATATACTTACCAGTAACATCTCACTGGAGATGTCAAGTTAGTTGATGTATATGAAATATTACATAATAGTTAGCATGATATGTAGATATCTACTGGATCAGAAAGATGGTAAAACCATCCTGTTACCATGGCAAAATCTCACCGTTACTCTACCTAATCATATTGCCCCATTCATTTTCAGTGCAGTGAATGAAAAATGAAGATGGAATATGATTATTATTATTATTATTGCCAATTATATAGCGCCAACAGATTCCATAGCGCTTTACAATATTATTAAAGGGGGATGTAACTGTAAATAGGACAATTACAAGAAAACTTACAGGAACGATAGGTTGAAGAGGACCCTGCTTAAATGAGCTATAGGAGGTGGGGTATTAAACACATTAGGACAGGAATAATTGGTTTGAACAGCGCGGCCAGACAATTCTGCTTTCTCTTAGGACCCAGGGATGCCTTTATTTTTGATGATGCAACATTGAATGGGTAGAAAAGATCATTCAAAGCTCTTGCAGAGTTTTCAAAGAAACTCACTTGTTTTTGATCATATTCAGAAGATTATTTCCTAATTTTCGATATTTGTCTCACAAGAGCACAATTAATTCCTGACTCCTTATAAATGCAAATTACTTGTATTGTAAAATACCTGCCAAAAGATCAGTGACAGGATTACTTTTAAACTAGCACACCTACTAATAATTTGTGAATAACTAATTATATTGTCTTCATAACAGCATAATCCGAACTATTTTTTTGTTATCTACATTTGAATAATTTCTGCATTAATCCACTTTGTGCTAATACTTTTCAAAAATGTTTTGAAGGGACATCCAGAGTTTGTTAAAGGAACACTATAGTCACCTAAATTACTTTAGCTAAATAAAGCAGTTTTAGTGTATAGATCATTCCCCTGCAATTTCACTGCTCAATTCACTGTCATTTAGGAGTTAAATCACTTTGTTTCTGTTTATTCAGCCCTAGCCACACCTCCCCTGGCTATGATTGACAGAGCCTGCATGAAAAAAAACTGGTTTAACTTTCAAACAGATGTAATTTACCTTAAATAATTGTATCTCAATCTCTAAATTTAACTTTAATCACATACAGGAGGCTCTTGCAGGGTCTAGCAAGCTATTAACATAGCAGGGGATAAGAGAATCTTAATTAAACAGAACTTGCAATAAAGAAAGCCTAAATAGGGCTCTCTTTACAGGAAGTGTTTATGGAAGGCTGTGCAAGTCACATGCAGGGAGGTGTGACTAGGGTTCATAAACAAAGGGATTTAACTCCTAAATGGCAGAGGATTGAGCAGTGGGGCTGCAGGGGCATGTTCTATACAACAAAACTGCTTCATTAAGCTAAAGTTGCTCAGGTGACTATAGTGTCCCTTTAAATTAAAGGACAAAATTCCTATATTTCTACACACTGGCAAAAATGTGTAATTCTCCACAAAAGTGATGTCTTTATTGAGCATGTCATGTTGCCTTTCCCTGAGATTCAGTGCAAACATGCCCTACCTAATTAATTTATTTTCCAGTATCTCTAACTGAAGAGCATCGTTTCATCTATACCGCCATACAGGCTTACCCACTTTCCCTACTTCCTCTAATGGTCCATTCCACATAAGGCAAAGACATTATCTTTATGTGAAAATAAAACAATACTAGAGACCATTCCTGACAAACAATTTAGTTTCATGTCACAATGAAGGGCTGAATGGGACCAGGTGCCAATGGGGCAACAGTGAATTGAGTCATTAAATGCGTTAAAGTGCCTCACTTCTTGTTACTTACATATAGAGGTGCACAAAAAATAGCTTATAGCTGGTACCAGACACCAAACCAACTTTATAAAATATATTCCAACACATCACCTTATTGCTAGCAATGCGGAGAGGGAAAGAGGAATATGATGCACATTTGGTGGGAATGTATGGCTATAAAGCCATTGTGGAGGGAGGTTGCCACCATATTAATGACTCTACACATAAAAGACATGACAACTAATCCATACACTCATTTGTAGTTGCAATAAAAATCATTCAACCCCTATTTGAAAATATATATTTTTTTAAATTACAGACTTTCAGCTGTTTGCAATGAACACATCAGACAAAAGCAATTGAAATAACTCAACACAATGAATGTTTCAAGTGGTTTACCAAAATTCTACTGAAAGTGCAACTTAAAATGACATCTCCAGTCTCAAAATTATTCCACTTCCTGAAAAGAATCCCTCAGAATAGCACAAATATGCAAAATAGTTTTTTGTCTCAAGCACACCTGATGCAACCAAGCAAGGGCTTCATTAGTTGCACCAGATGCACATGAGCTGGAACACTTCAAATGCCTGAAATGGCTAAGACTAAAGAATAGGCCACAATGTTAAGAGGAGATATCATCACCCTTTACAAGCAAAGAACAGGATACAAAAAGAAAGCAAAGGCACTGAATGTTCCTAGAGATAATGTTGGAGGCATTTTTTGCAAATTCAAGGTTGAAGGAACAGTAGTTACACTACCTGGACAGGGCAGAAAAAGGAAGCTATCATTGGGTGCAACCAGATTTCTGAGAAGCCAGGTTGTGAAAAAAACAGATCAGCAGCAAGAATTGGTGGCAATAGACACTGAGGTGTCAGTGAACACAGTAAGGCAAGTACTAAACGCAGAAGGTTTCCATGCCATAACTCAAAGACATACACCACTACTGACCCAAGAGAACAAGAAATCTCAGTTCCAATATACTCAAAATCATATAAATAAGCCACAGATGTTTTGGGATTCTGTTCTGTGGAGCGCTGAAACAAAACCAGAACTTTTTTGGCCCAATGGATCAGTGGTATGTCTGGAGGAAGAAGAATGAAACATACGAAAGTCTGTAAATTTTGACAATAAACCTGATTTTCAACAGGAGGGGGGGGGGGTTGAATAATGTATTCTTGTTTTTCCTGACTCGACAGACACATGCTGCTAAACAAATGGCAGCCATAGTGTGCTTAGCAACCAAAAATCTCATAGCTGGGAATTGAAAACAGACCACCTGCCCAACATGGAATAACTTGATTGATAAAATACAACAGTATTATTTGTACGAGCTGATAGCTTTAAGAGTTGAGCTAAATTTATAGAGGTCTAGAAACTTTGACTAGACTTCTTAGCATCTAGTGACTATCAAAGTAACAATGGGGTGTGAGAAAAGGAGGGAAAAAGAGGTAATGGAGGAAAATAAAATGAAACATATAGTCATAGTGACCAGGAGACCTTATTGAAATGTGAGGGAGTGGTCTAGAAACACACCAAATATTCGAAAATTATATGCATATGATTATTGTGATTACTGAAGAGTTTGGGATTGACAATATGACTGCACTGCGTATTATGTGGGGTTACTTTTTTATTTTTTATTTTATCTTTTTATATATAATATACACCATCTTTATGGTCTTTTACCCTTTTTCCTTATGGCTTTTTTTCTTGTCATTGTTTTCCTCTTATTTTTGTATAATTTTCAATAAAGTACAGATAAATAGATAGAAAGACTGACAGAATTTGCTGTATTCATTTGTTAAAGTAAGCTAGCCTTCTCCAATGATAATTCATGTAAATACTTTTGCTCGCAAAGTGCTGAATAGTTTTCTTTCCTTTTTTGTTTCCATTATGATACCTAAGTGCTGATTTACTGTAAAATAAACCATAGGAATTGCTGAAGAGGTGCTGATATATGACACATACATATAATTCAGCATCAAACACAAGCTATATTTTTCCATGATGCTTCTCTTCATTCAAAGAAAATGCATACCACAGACCTTGGCAGGTAATTTTTTTTTTTGGTTATTTCAATTAGGTGATTGATTGTGCTCAAAAATAGTTTCTACGATCCAGCAATAACCATTTATATGCAAGGTATGATCTTTTTATCAAGCAAAAATATATGAATATATAAATAAAAATACCAGTCATAGCTTAATACAATATTTAGAGGGTTATGCAATTCACTAAACAGCTAATTCACAAATCAGCTGTTGTCCCTAACTTATTTAATGAACACCAAATTTGAGAAATTAAGAAAAAAAATTGCAACTCTTGGGACAAAATGACAAGGATGGAATATTTGTAAACTGGGAGGATTGTGTCTCATCGAGTTTTCTCTAAAAAGGTTTTTTCACCAAAATTCCCTTTTTTTTAAATATGTAAATCTTTTATCACTTATATTATTATTAATAGAGCACCAGCATATACCGCAGTGCTTTACAATTATACATTTGTAATTGTCAGGAAATCAAAATAAATTCAGTGTGGATTTAAAAATGTTAGACCATGATTAGTTATTTTCCAGAGTTTTTGCCATCTTTGATACATTTTATATTCATTTTTAATTCCTGGGAATTCTTATTTAAGCAAATAATGCCCTGTTGTGATATTATCCCCAAATTGCGTAGCCTGTGCGTTAATAGCCAAGTTAAAATGAAATAGACAAAGCTGATTAACATTGGCTTATACGTGAAGCATTAAATTCAATCTCTAACCAAATGTTGTTAAAATTATTATATTTATAAAGTGCCAACATGTTTCATGGCTCTGTTTAACAGACAAACGAAAAAATATATCTGATTTTTTATGACAAACACATTTAAAGCATACAGGAAGCAGAGGTGATGATGGCCTTATAGGCATATATCCTATTTACTAAAATCCATACTGTTTTTTGTTGAGAGGTTAATGTTCAAATGCTAAAATCAAAGTAGTTACCCTTGAGCCAGACATATGATTTACAGCAAGTAAATATAGAAATCCATCATTCCTCTAAAAATTTTATTTATTCAGCCCTTTTAGGAGGTGTCCAAAGGTATAGTGCTGATTGCATAAAAAGACAGACAGACAGACAGACAGACAGACAGACAGACAGACAGACAGACAGACAGACAGACAGACAGATAGATAGATAGATAGATAGATAGATAGATAGATAGATAGATAGATAGATAGATAGATAGATACATATTTTATACACATAATTACAATGGGAAGATTATGTTTGGATCCCTGTACTACTAGGATGGTGATGTCCCCCGTGCAATTATTTCCCATGTGCAAAGTTCACCCCATGCAGTTCTGTGGTTCTAACCTCTCACCCCCCATGCAGTTCTGTGGTTTTAACCTCTCACCTCCCATGCAGTTCTGTGGTTCAAACCTCTCACCCCCCATGCAGTTCTGTGGTTCTAACCTTTCACCCCCCATGCAGTTCTGTGGTTCTAATCTCTCACCCCCCATGCAGTTCTGTGGTTCTAATCTCTCACCCCCCATGCAGTTCTGTGGTTCTAACCTCTCACCCCCCATGCAGTTCTGTGGCAATAATCTCAAGAAATACTTTGAAATACATGTTTTGATATGCCCAACAATAGTAGTTCAACTCCCAAGTGGCAGCTGCAGCTATTATAATGATGTAACTGAAATAACAGAATCCAGTAGTTTAACTTTCACTAATATCAGGCTGCACTGAATATTTATATTCCAGTGCTGCTCTAACCATAAAGACCCCTTAACTTCTACACTACTCTACTTGAACCATTAACCTCTACAATAACCCAATGGACATGAAGCTCTGTTTCTGCCCGAATTGCAATCGGGTGATTGAATTCCTGAATTATGAGCTGAAATATGCCTGAATCCTGAACCAAGTGAACCGTGCAATGACCATGTCGTTTTTGGCTCATAATTCTAAATTAAGCCCATGACGCCAAAAAAAAGATATGATTGATGGGAAAAAAAAGGTAATTGACTGTTGTGGGACAGTTACTAAATGTTGATTTTATTGACTAATCAAGTTAGAAGTGAGTAATAGATAGACAAAAAGGAGGAACAGTAAAAATAAATCTATATTTATGTATTTAATATATATAGATTTTGTTTTACTGCACTTACAGTTTTCCCCTCTATTGCTTAGCTTTTCTCACTTGATCTGTGAATTAGATGGTGGCAAAATGCTCACTCAATGTACTTTTATAATGCATGCACCAAGTAATGATCAACCTCCCATACCAAACAAATCAACATTTGGCTGAAATTCAAGATTCCTGAAAATTCTGTTTTTGTGAAAAAATAGTCTACCAAAAGTAACCTCTACACTACACTAACAGTAACCAATAACCCCTACACTGCAAACACTAGCCATTTAAACCTACCCTAACACTAAACATTATCCCCTATCCTACTACCCTAACACTTATACTAGCACTAAACCTATGGCCTACACTACCCTGATCCTAACCCTTGAGACTTATATGTCCCTAACACTAACACTACTTCTAACCTTAAACCCCTAACCTACATTGACCCATACATTAACCGCAGTCTTAACCCTAACCCTAGCCATAATGCTAACATGGTTCTATATACTATAGGATGCTATATAACATTTACTATAAAAAAATACATGATGAAGGGAACTGTGTATTAAGGTTTCTGAAGACATTTATATTACACTTGATATTTCGTTTTGTGGTTTATCATGATGCCTACAGAACATAGAAATGTCCCGGATGGATTATGTTTTTATTGTACTGAATGCTAGATGAAGCGATGTGGCATGCCTTCAACACATGGTTTGACTTTAAAAGCATGAAATCGCTGGGTGTACATGTACATATAGAATGCCTTATCTATATATATATATATATATATATATATATATATATATATGTACATGGATAGAGAGAGGATGAATCATGCATTATATGAAAATAATACCATAGAGGGGTTCTGGAGACATCATAATAATTCACATTACCAATGGTTGAGTGATATCTAGAAGTAGGTAGCATTACTTTCCATGAATGGTTATTTCATTATGTGTCTTTCTATTGCTTAGGAAAGGGTTAGGCTTCCTTTACTCGTTGGCATGTCACTCCCAGACAGCAGCTACTAGTTACATCTACTGCCATTTTGATGAAAGACACACACAACAGAATCTCGCCAGCTCCTCACCTGGCATATCAGGAGAGTAGCTGAATTAATGGTGGCAGCTGCAACTGTTGCTTCTTGGGAGATTAACACCACACAATATCGGGTAGACCTGGACATGAATTAAGGATTAAGGGAAGGCTACCCTAAGCTAAGCCTTAGCCATAACTTTTATTATCATGTAATATAAAAGGTAAATAATGGTTTCACTTGTAATAAGTGAAATAATACCATCTCAATATTGGTGGTATCAGTGGCGGCTGGTGAAGTTTAAAGATGGTGGGTTGCTGTGCCCCCTGACTTGTTGGCTTCTACCCATTTAACCCAAGTGAGATGCCATGTTCAAAACCAGCTGAATCTCCAGTCATCAATAAAGGGGAGAATAGAAACTGCAGATTGAATCATGATGATAGACATGTTTTTCTAACACACACTTATCAGTATTTCTTACAATGCCAATTTTTTAAAAACAATTTTGCAAGAAAAACTGGAGTGGACAGACACTCCCTTTCTGTCCTTATGGACCAGCCTCCACTGCTTGGTAGTTCAAAGCCATTCAAACTTTAGTCACTTCATTTATTATGATATCTTCAAAACCAATTTGAATTTATTATTATTTTGCATTATTTTTACCTAACATGGCTCGCTCCTTCTTTCTATAAACAGATTTACATGTATTTATTTACATATGTATATTAGATGCATCATACATCTTCTATAGTATGTTTACCGATATGAACTGAGATTCAGATACATTCCCTGGTCAGCTTTTAGTTGGTTCTTGTAAATAGCAATGCTAACAGCCCCATGCATATAATTCCCTAAGCATCTCCCATCTGACTCTTCCTTTAGAGCATTATGTCTGTAATTGCTACTTTAAGCTACAGATGCAAATTGTTGACTGCCACATTCCACTTCTAATATAAACTGTGAACATAGAAAATCACATCACTGCCAAATACCCAACAAAATGATTACTTCAGTCAAAGCCTTCACAGCAAGCATAGAATCACATTAAAATCTTTCAAGGCAACTGTGGACTCTGACGGAAAATTCCTCAGAAGCATTTCCCTTATCCCCTTCCAGCTGAGTTACCATTAAACCTAATTACTTTGGGGCCATTGTTGTTCTACACTTAGTGAGAGTTTAAAAGGTTTGGCACCAATCTCTAGTCTGATTCCTGCATGATGCAAGAATGTCAAGTAACATTAACTAGCTAATATACTATGGAAAAAAAAATGTGCAAAGAGAGCAATATAATTGTCATAAAGCGGTTAAGATGTTAAGACATACCAAACATCAAAGCATCCCATACATTTTCCACTTACTAAGTAGCTTGTAAAGCAGGGTGCCCAAAATGTAGGTCACCGTATGTTGTAGAACTACAACTCCCATGATGCTTTGCATGCATTTGGAATGACTTCAGAATGACAAAGGATCATGGAAGCTGTAGTTTTAAAACATCTGGGGATCAACCTTTTGGGTACCCCCGTTTTAAAGCGTTTTTTTTCTAATGAAAGATGCATTTTAGTACCACACTTGTGTCCTACATGTGTGTTATTAGGGCATTGCTGGTGATGGTTTAATGATCTGTTGTAATTAGAAATCAAAAGTGTTCTTTATCGTCAATACTTTGATTCATATAGTTTCTTTTGTACATGAAATAAAGTAAGCTGGCTATTTATATAGGTTTAGAAATATGCTTTAATTATAGTGTTAGAATTTAATTTAATCATCAAAGAACAATTTGTTTAGGAATTTGGGATCTGGTATATAAAATTTAGATTGACTGATATATATATATATATTTTCGTAACTAATTCCTTAGATCTACATTTTACAAGTTCATAGCCATAAATTGCTGTTTAGTGAATAAGTATTTATAATGTGGGATTATCTAACAGAGCAGAGGTGGCAGCTAACCGCAGGCACTGCAAGTATTCAGGACAACATTGCCCATGAGGCTCAACCAATATACAAGTATATTGAGTCTATTACGGTATTAATAACATATTAAACTATGTCTTACTGACTGAACAATATATGACTGTCTTTGGAACTAATTTGTTGGTCATGGTTGGTCTGATGTACAAGAAGGGCAATGGATAACAGTGAGTACATATGCATTACAGAGCAAGCCTTGCACTTAATCAAATAATTAGATTTAAACAAAATATACAATGCACTTTTTTATTTGTCTTCTAAGCAGAAAGCAGTAAATACACATATCATAGTTTGAGCTATATATAAAATATACATACAAATATACACATATTCATTCAACCCACCACACATAAATTAGTATGCAGTCGTACAGTGATATTTATCCATGTGATCATGTAAATGTTATGAAATCTTGATACATTTTGGAACATTTCTCATTTACCCAAAACCAGACAGATGTGGAATTAGAGAGGGGACTTACTGAAAAAGATGTACTCAGTGTAACTGCTCCAGATCTTGTCATCCCTGTACTGATTAACGAATGCAGCTGTCCCAGTTGAATTGCAAGCCACCATGTGGAATCCAGCTTCAGAGAGCCTATCAAAAGCCTGCTCTAGATAGGTGAACTTCAGGTAAAATCTAGAAGTGTACTTTTCTGGAGGACGATCAGGGTCTCTGCTTTCATTTAAAGTTTCTCCAAAAACTTCTTTGGCTAACGCTATCCGACCACAAACCATAATCCTGGCAACTCTCCTGAATTTGGCATCAGCTTGGTTATCTCTGACCATTGTGTAGGAGCCCCTGTAACCTATGGTGATGAATCCAGATTTCTTATCTAGAGCTGCAGTCCTAATCAGGTCACTGCTCTGGGAATTTTCTTCTATATCACTCTGGCAGCCTTCATCGTTCATAGAGCTTTGTTTGGTCACCTTTGGTGAGAGCATCTTCACCAGGTCGGTCAGCTGGAAGTATTCAGCCTCTCTCAACAGCCTTTCCTTTTCGGGAAAGTGATCTGGTAGGGACAATTGCTTGTCTCTGAGATAGTCCAGAACATACCTGAAGAGGAATCCATCACGGTCAATAAAGAACCTGGATCTGTTGTCCCTGGGTAGATCTTTCACATTGTTCCTGGAAAACATGCTGTGCAAGGTGCTCTCTGGAATGCTGGTGAGAGTGGAATGTTTGGTCATGTAGACTTGTCCTCCTACATTCAGTTCCACCACATCTGGAAAGGGAAAGGACATCTCGCTTATGGGAAGAATGGTCTCTTTCATAGCCATGTCTCCACATGGAAAAAGAAAAAAACGGAATAAAGAATGAATAAAGAATAGCACGAGAACAGACAAAAAGTATTGTTTTGTTAGAGGCAGAAGAAGAAGAAAAAAGTCACTCTGTGGTTGCTGGAATGTTGAACTTGACTTTTTTTTTTCAATTGCATTAACAAGCAGGAGCTTCAAAAAATCAGACGCTCAACTGAGCAACTATCAGCACCGGGAACAGGACAGCAGCTGCAGCCTCTGCCAGTGTAAGGAAACTGTGCTGACGTCATTCTTCACTGCGGGCTGGGCTTTAGGAACTATTGTACAATGCACATCTGTCATTTAAAGGAGCGGTTGTTGCTTTCTTCTTTTCCCATGTTGTGCTAAAGTCTGCTACCCATAGAGATGTGTTACCGTAGCTGCAGATAAAGAGCACACACTATGTGAGGAAGCATGCTAATGGACGTCATGACAGAATTAAATCAATACACCCATCTTCCCAGTCTGTGCAAATAGAAATCTTTTACCTTGGCTCATACAGAACAAAAAATCAGTTAATTTCCCCAGCACTTAAAAAAAAAAAAAAAAAAAAAAAAAAAAGAAGCAAATATGCTTTATAATAAGTAAGCAGTAAACTATTTGCTTCTGCCATTTTTTTTTCTTTTTATAATCTTTACTTAAATCTAAAGTATTTAATTTCCTATGTGTTTTAGCCCTTTCACTAATTCTAGGGCTGAGAGGGTTAATATGAAAAAAAAAATTAATTTCAGCTGGGACTCAGACACAAGACTTGAGATCAAAGTAGCGCACAATCTTGAAACTATAGGGGGGTTCTATCATAACAGAACACAAGACCAAAGTTCAAATAGTTTATAAATGTTTTTAGAACCCTGACTTGCCAGTATGTGTTATTTTAACATAATATATGGCTCTCAGTTAACATTTATATTATATAATATTTTATAGAGTACGTGTGTTAGAGAGAGTGTTAGAGTTCTTTTAAACATAAGGGCTAATGGTGACAGAGTTAATAGGAAAATCATGTAGAGACATAGTCAATAAGATGTCAAGGTGGTTAACAAAATGTTAATATGAGAAGAGGGTTAATAAGATGATAAAGTAAGATGGAGTCATTACTGAGAAGGCGTTAAAAGCCAGAAAAATAGAAAGTGTACAATTCAGGGAAATAAGGAGCACTTCTCTCCATCCTAAAAATCTTTACATTCTGAGCAGTGCTGGCTTTTTTTTAGTGCAGATTTTGAATGGTTTACCGATTAACCCATGGAGTGCTGGGAAGGCAAGCAGGCTCAGCATGCTCCATTAGCAGAGACAAATGCGCTCCACACAGTGCATTCAGAGTGACAGGGAGAGGAGAGGCAGCAGGAGGAGGGGTGGAAAGGTATACAATAAGGAAAGTAAGCAGTTCCCAGTCTCACAGGCAGCAGAGCACATTCCTCACTCACATGGGCTCAATTTCCACTTGTGTATGGGTGTGCATGTGTGTATGCATGTGTGCATTGGAATGTGTCTACTCGCCATATTTATGAAAATTTTTAATGCACAGTCATTTATTTGCAAAATTTTACTGAAAGTAATAATGCAGTAAATGTAGCCTGGGCAAAGTTTAATTCGCCCTTTTAAATTGATCCACTAGTGATTTATTTATTTTTTTGTAAGGTTTTACAACTTTAGTTGCCTGCTTAGTGGACTCTTTAAGCCTTGATCATAGTCTAGTGCATGCAGCTTAAAGGGACTCTCCAGTGCCAGGAAAACAATCCGTTTTCCTGGCACTGCATGTCCCCTCTCCCTCCCACCCCCATCCCAAGTTGCTGAAGGGGTTAAAACCCCTTCAGTGACTTACCTGTATCCAGCGCCCATGTCCCTTCGGCGCTGGTTCAGGGTCTGCCCACTAGAGGAGGAGTTAACCCTGCAAGGTAAATATTGCAGTTTATGAAAACTGCAATAATTACACTTGTAGGGTTAAGGGTGGTGGGAGTTGGCACCCAGACCACTCCATGGGCAGAAGTGGTCTGGGTGCCTGGAGTGTCCCTTTAAGGCTGTGTTAAGGTTTTGTGACCTGTGTTATGTTGGCAATCAATGTACATGGGCTTCTCAACTACTTAGGGTCCGATAATATAGATAATATAGATAACAATGCATGGACAATTGACTTTTACCAACGTTCTGAAAATATATGAAAATGTGTCTTCACTCTTTGTAGTTTTCACGGTTATAAAAAAATTGAATTTCTCCATCACTGCAAAAGAACTCGAAGGTTTTATGACAATGCAGTGAAATGTTGAGCATCATTCCACTCTATAGACATGTTCGCACAAACATGATTTGTATGAAAACCTTACCTGAATTCTTATCACAAAACCCAATGTCTTAAGTATACTACACAATAGACTTGGAGAATCATTTTATATTTTGAAATTAAATCTGAGCTACCTGTTCTAATCACCATGACCCCCACATTAGTACAAGGGACTAAGAAGGTTTTAAACCTCCCTCATGCCCCCATTGAAAATTAAAACAGCAGGAGGTATTCCGGGTTGTCTGTTTGCACAAGACATCAGGGAAATTGAGCAGGGTCTTTGCTAACCAAGCACTGGGTTTGCCCTTGGGCTGGTGGTTCATACAGATGTGGACTAATCTACTGAGATATTTATCTGGGGACTGTGGCGTGAGTGGATGACCAGGCTGCCAGACTACAATTAGTATGTTGGTGCAGGCATATAATTTTGTTGCCAGGCCAAAAGCTGTCAAACCTCCCCTGCTTTATGTGTAAATCTGGATGCATGCATCAATCGCAACTTCGGAAAAATACACTGACTGAACAAATGTCCAGAAATAAAGACTAAATCAGGCTGATATTGAATCAAAAACATATACAAATAATTAAAATGAAACTGATGTACAGATCCCTGCCAAGATCCACATTTTGTATAAAGAAACATACCCAAACAATGAGTAATTGTTACTCTCAGTCTCTAGGTATCTGTAGCGGTGTTTACCCTTTCCAGGGGCCGGCCGGGGTCCTCTGTTCAAGCCGCGCACGGCCCTGCTGCTGCACGAGCCGCGCGCGGCTCATCCGACGGCTGTAACAGGAAGGCGGGCAGTGACCGCGAGAAGCAGTCACGTGTCCCGCCTGACTCTAAGAGCGTGCCGCGGGTATCGGGCGCGCTCTTAAAGGGACAGTGGGAGCCTAAATCGGCAAAGGCCTCCCATTGGTCCCTGTCATGCCACACTTACCTTTTGGGGGCGTGGATGTGACAGGGACCAATCAAAATAGATGTTAAGATATATATTCTCACCCTTTTCCCTTAGTTCCTTGCCCTATCGTGGTTTCTGTTTCAGTTCCCTTTAGCGCTTGTTGTATTCAGTTGTGTTCCTTCGTACTTGACCTTGGCTTTGTTTTCTGACTACATTATCTCCTTATCCTTATCTGTTCTGTTTGCCGGCTTGCTGTTTACTGTGTACCAGACCCCGGCTAGTCCTAGTTTACGCTGTCTCTTTGTGCCCTTGACCTTGGATCGCTCCTGACTCTGTGCTTCTCCTATATACGTCGAGCCTGGCCACTCTAAGGTCTGGTAGACGTATCTCCCCTCTGTGTTGTCTTCTGTTTAGTTGAATCCTGCGTGTTGGGGTATATTTTCGTTACAGTATCTTAGTGAAGCTACTTGTTAATGGAAGTATCCTCCACACTCCAAATCTGACCTGGTTAGAAGTTATACCTACAACAAAGCACAAAAACAGGCCGCCATAGTGTAATGTGGCTTTTATTCCAAAAGGATGTTAAAAATAGAAAGTAAGTTCCCCTAATGCGGTGTACTCTCAAAGGTAGTGCCTTTAAATCAGGCACTTGCTTACAACACACATAATTTATATAGAATGATTATTTGATTGCTAGTCTACGCATTCATATAGCAGAAGATTCCTCCTTGCTCAATGCTGTTCCGAGCTGCGCCAAGCCGGTACAATAATATAAACTACAGGGGCCCTAGCAATACAATCAAACCCGATCAGACAGTGATTGTTTAGCTTCTATGCATTTCGTGAGTGTGCTCTCACCTCCTCAGGGCATAGAAAGGATCACCAATTACATACACATACATATATAAACAAACTCATTTTACTGGTATATTAAAGGTGTTTATCACTTATGGGATCATGGGGATTAGCTGCTGAACAAAAGAAACCCTGCAGTTTATTATCATCATAGATATAGAAGAATACCGGAGAATAACGTGTCAAAAATAATGTTTAACTTGGCATCTGAATAACTAAGTAAAGAAAAACAGGAACATATAATAATATGAAAATGTGAAGAACGTGTATTCTAACCCTGCACTGCACTTCATATCTCCATTATTTGATGTAATACATGATTTGATTGCCTCTGTGCAGTGTAAGGTCACCAATCCCAAGGCAACACCTGTAAAAGCAAGGCACAATTAATAGCAATTAATAACTGCTTGAGACTTTCCTAAAATAATTCGCAACTTTGAACATTTGCATTTGCTAAATATCTGCAGCTGAATTAATAAAGTCAATCGATACAGTCGGTGTAAATGTGCAAAATAATGAGTGTCTTGTATTTTACTGACAGCCTAACTGATTTGGCAATGTAGGTAGTTGCATCTGTACAGTGCGATCGTGCATCCAGTTCCATTGTTGCCATTTTTAGTACAAGGACAGAGGCAACAGATTGTAACATAGATGCCAGCTTAGCTCCTTTTCTTAGGAATCGGATCACAGAGCAGGCATACAGTTAGACAACTGTAAAACAGTGATATATTGATAGAACACTTGTTTATAGCAGTTGTATATAGTTGTTGATAGCAGGAGATGAAAAGTCCCCATTCCCAAGGCAGTGAAGGGGTTAACGCCATCTTTATTTTTAAATTAAGCAGAATAAATGACCAATGTACATATTCATTAATTCCTAAGTAAAGCATTATTTTATTTATTTTTTTTATATTTTTTTATAGTTATTTATACATTTATCATTGGCTCCATTAACATGTAGCTGCATGAATAACTTACTGCTTTTATGTTGCTTTGTTGAGAAAACATGTTAACGGTGAATGAATCAGAAAGCTAATATCTCCATTATACACATAAATATAGTTAAAAGAATAATGTTATAACATGGCTGCTTAGACTCCATGCCATGTCAGTTTGGCTAATTTACACCAATATGGCTCAGTGCATATATGAACAAAAAATGTTTTATTACTATTTACTGTTTTTTTTAACAGTCTCAGGGATTTAATCACACTATATGGTCAAATTGTATTTAAGACCGTTACTTCTTAAAGATTACCTTACTGTCCTTAGGGCCAAACCTACATTTGTAAATGTTAACAGTTTTACTTATTTGCATAATTGCCAATCAACGTCAAGCACTTTGCTACAATTTGAGAACTTTTCATGTCACCTGTCACGGAGCTCCAGTGTGGTGCTCTCAAAAACTCGCCAGGGCTAGTATGTATTAGATAATATATCATTTCATGTTTCTATTAAAGAGAAACTGCCACATCCCAGAATATTCAACAGATATTCATTTGTGATGTGTGAAAAATAAAATGAAATGAAATATAGTGATCCTCATATCTTTATCCATCAAATGGGTGCCTCATTCATTGTTATAGGCTTTGTCATTTGCACTTGGCAGTCGACGTAGACAAAGCATATAGTAAAGAAAGAAAATTAAACATTTTAAAAGTAAAGTCTATACCCAACACACAGACCTCAAGTGCACAAATACAACACCTTGATATAAAAACCTGTATATAGAACATATTACTGGGCCTTAGAGTGGTCGGACTCAATGTAAATTGAAAGACCAAGTTCAGGGATACAAAATGGAGAATAGTCAATAAACAAATGCAGGTAAAAAAAAAAAAGGTAAAGAATTAGCAATAGGTAATGTGCTCTCAGATAACCACAAGGGAAACCATGACAGGGCACAGAGAGATAACTAATGGGAGCTTACATAGCCCTAGGAGGGCAGTAATTGGATAGTGGCTGTCATGTAACACCAGAACGTGCATGGGAGACGTCTTTGTGATAACGCAAGCATGTTTGTGTCAATTATCGGACGCAGAAGGCAGGGCCATATATGCACCCCGATTCTAATGGACTGGCGTCTGACCGAATGCTGGAGGAGACCGTGGACACAGGGACAGAGGCTGGAGCGACACCAGGGCCGTCTTTAAAATTGATTTGGCCCTGGGCAAGAATTTGATGGGGCCCCCTGACCCCCACTCCCTGACATGCAATCACGCTCTCCACTTCCCAACGCAGTAGCGCAACCATTTTCCCATGCTTGCAGAGTTGTATTTAGCACAAGAGTGCACAAGAGTTGTGTTTGTGTGTTTGCATGGAAGCATGTTTGTGTATGGAGTATGTTTGTGTAAATGTAGGGGTGTGTTTGTATGTGGTGTTGGTGTTTGAATGCAAGCATGCATCTATGTGTAGTTTTTTTGCTTGTTTTTTTAAATGCGGGGGTGTGTTTATATATATTTTTGGTATTTATATATTGTTGTCGTTTCAATGCAGGACTGTGTTTGTATGTAGTGTTGAAGGTTGAATGCAGGGGTGTACTTGTGTGTAGTGTTGGCGTTTGAATAATGATATGTATGCACATGTACACATAGACTGACACACACACACACACACACACACACACTGTGATACACACACACACACACACACACACACACAGAAACACATGCAGATACACAGACATAAACACTGACACTCACACTAACAAACATGCAGATACAGACTGACACAGATACACACACTAACACATACAGACACACAGATACACAACCTGACACACATACACATACATAGACATATATACAAACACTGACACATATGGATACTCAGACACACTGATGCATATACTGACACACATGCATACACATATAAAAACACTGACTATATACAGATGCACACACAGATATACACACGCAGGTACACACACTGAGAACATACAAATACACAAATACATACAATGATAACATACAGATACACACACTGACACACATACAGACACTCAGATACACAACCTGACACACATGCAGATACACACAGACCACATAGAGAAACATAGATATACTAAATACAGATACACAGATATACATACTGACAACAGAGATACACACTGACAGACATACTGACACACACTTACAGACATACTGATACACACACACAGACGCACACACACACAGAAATAGTGACACACACAGACACCCTGACAGACATACTCACACACATACACAGACATACTAAGACACACACAGACATACTGACACAGACAAATACTGACACACTCATATATACTGACACACATGCAAAGTTTAAATTTTTACACACTGACAGACATACTGACACACTGACATACTGACAGACAAACTGACACGCACACTAACAGACATACTGACACGCACAGACAGACATACTGACACACACAGACAGAAATACTGACACACACACAGACATACTGACACACACAAAGGCCCTGACAGACATACTGACACACACAGAGACATACTGACACACAGACATAGTGACACACAGACATAGTGACACACACACAGACACCCTGACAGACATACCCACACACATACACACATAGTAAGACACACAGACATACTGACACACAAATACTGACACACACGCAACGTTTACATTTTTACACACTGACAGACATACTGACACATTTACATACTGACAGACAAACTGACACGCACACTGACGGACATACTGACACGCACAGACAGACATACTGACACGCACAGACAGACATACTGACACGCACAGAGACATACTGACACACACAAAGGCCCTGACAGACATACTGACACACACAGAGACACCCTGACAGACATACTCACACACATACACACATAGTAAGACACACAGACATACTGACTCACACACACACATGCAAAGTTTACATTTATAAAGCCACCCTCCAGCCTACCTTATGGGTTCCCTTGGGTCCAGTGGCAGGCTGAGGTCGGTGGGAGTGTGAGGCTCCTGCACTCCAGCTCCCTCCTGACGGCCTCCTCCTCCTCCTCCTCCATCCCGCGCGGCTTCATTCTATCTGGAACGAAGTGACTCACGGCACTCAATTCCTCCCAGCCTGCTGCGGTAAAACAAGGGGGCCCGGTCGCGTTGTTAAAGGGCCACAGCGCACGACCGGGCCCTCTTAGTGTGTGGGCTCCCGGTGCAGCCGCAGCACCGGCGGGCCCAGGGGGCAAATAAAAACTTTTTTTTGGCGGACAGCGGGGCCCACGGGGTAGCTGCTTTGGGCCCCCCAGGAGTGAGTGGGCCCAGGGCAGCTGCCCCATTTGCCCCGCTTTAAACATAGAAACATAGAAACATAGAATGTGACGGCAGATAAGAACCATTCGGCCCATCTAGTCTGCCCAGTAAAGACGGCCGTGAGCGACACAAGTGGCCAGCGCCATAACAATAACTCTGAAAGTGTTTCTATTTCTCCTCTTCATTTGCAATGTTTTCTCTCCATTTGCCTTGTCTGAATTGGATTATGATGTAATTTGCTAAACCTTTAATCTAAATTTTAACAAAGCTTTTCCTGAAACAAGCACAAGTTGTAGGTGATTTACAATGTTGTAGACAATGGTGTAAATTCCAGAATAGTGACAATTGCCCTTTAAATATTCAGGGCGTGCTCCAAATAATGTTTTCAGGTTGGCTACTTTGGTCAAAATTTTAAATCTCATTTGAATTCACTTTGTGACAAACTACTGGATTATGAAAAATAATTCAGTGTTTGATAAATATGCAAATTCCATATTTTATCACTTATATGTATGTAGGAATTACTGAGTTTAAAGCAGACACCAGATGGTATTTAATGACCAAATAATGAATGTCAGCAAGATTTTAAATTTAATTGCAATTCAACTGAATTTTAAAGCATGGCAGGAGGCTTCATATTTGCTTAAGTCTCTCTTTACTAGAACTCCACAGCAGCACATTAACATAGAGATAAAAACACCAGAGACAAAAAAAATCACGAATCTATAAAAGGCTTCTCCCAAATAACTATTTCCTCTTTCTTTGCTGCTCCGCAGTCAGTACAGGTCAGAGTACCACTGCCTCCTGTTATATATGGGTGGTTGTGGATATTTTACTGTACTTATATGTTTATTACTGTATTGATTTATTTGTTTAGAGGGTATTTTTGCATCTACCTACTTAGTGCTGTAGGGATTGATTTATTTAGCTATACTGTATTTTCTACACCTACCTGCTTAGTTGCTGTAGGGATTTATTTATTTAGCTATACTGTATTTTCTGCATCTACCTTGTTAGTGCTCTAGTGACTGATTAATTTAGCTATCTGTATTTTCTTCACCTACCTGCTTAGTGCTGTAGGTATTGCTTGATTGATTGATTTATTTACTTTTGTTTTTCTGCATCTACCTTCTTATGACTGCAGGGATTTATTTGTTTAGAATGTGTTTACCTTCCTACTGCCATTATGATTTATTTATTTAGATTGTATTTTTCTGTCCCTACTTTTTTGCTGTAGGGATGTATTTTCTCTCATGACTTTTCTGCATTTTCCTGTTTTGGGCCCCCCGGTCTGGGGAATAACACTGTGCAAGACAAAGAGTGGGTCTAAGTGCCCATAGTGCAGTAAAGTGTCCCTAGTGAAGTGAAAAAGAGAATAATGAGCTGGCGCCCAAGAGAATAACGAGCTGGCGCCCTATCAGGGGACGTGTATATGGCATCGATTTTAGGAACCGGGAGATGGAAAAAGATGCTTGGTCGGTCCTCCTACTTCAAATTAGGGGCACTGCGCGAGCAATCTAATGTGCCACCAGATAGGAGTGGTGTGTTAAGTAGTACTATTCCTATCAGTTTAATCCCTGTTATGTGCCTTTTTTTTGGTTTGGTTTTTGAAGCCACAGTGCAGCACCAGAGGCCCGAAAAATTAGGCATGTACACATGCCTGAAAAATTAGGTATTGTAGCAGCGGCCAGAAAAATTTGATGTTTGTTTCCCAGGCAGAAAGTGCCCTAAAACATTGCGGCTTGAACCCTAGTTGGTGGCGGATAAGTCACGCAAGTCAACCGGCATTCAGAGCTAAAATACAGCAGCGTGTGGACCATTTTTAGCCCAAGGCAGCTACAATACCTCCTGCTGCACTGAAGGTCCTTTCTGACAGGACACTTGAAGCGGGGCAGGCCAGAAGTTCGATTGCAAATTGGGATAGCTCAGGCCACAGGTCAAGCCTGCACACCCAGTAGTCAAGGGGTTCATCGCTCCTCAGAGTGTCGATATCTGCAGTTAAGGCGAGGTAGTCTGCTACCTGTCGGTCGAGTCGTTCTCTGAGGGTGGATCCCGAAGGGTTGTGGCGATGCGTAGAACTTAAAAAGCTCTGCATGTCCTCCATTAACAACACGTCTTTAAAGCGTCCTGTCCTTGCCGGCGTGGTCGTGGGAGGAAGCGGATGACTTTCACCTCTTCCCCTGTTAGATTCCCATTGTGCTGTGACATCACCCTTATATGCTGTGTAAAGCATACTTTGTAATTTATTTTGCCAATGCTGCATCCTTTCCGACTTGTTGTAATTTGGTAACATTTCAGCCACTTTCTGCTTATACCGGGGGTCTAGTAGCGTGGACACGCAGTGCAGGTCGTTCTCCTTCAGCCTTTTTATACGAGGGTCTCTCAACAGGCACGACAGCATGAAAGACCCCATTTGCACAAGGTTGGATGCCGAGCTACTCATTTCCCGTTCCTCCTCCTCAGTGATCTCAATGAAGGTATGTTCTTCCCCCCAGCCACGTACAACACCACAGGTACCAGATAGGTGACAACGAGCACCCCGGGATGTCTGTTGTGGTTGGTCTTCCTCCTCCTCCTCAAAGCCACATTCCTCCTCTGACTCATCGTCCTCACAATCCTCTTCCAGCGTTGCCGCAGGTCCAGCAAGCGATGCTGTTAAGGCTGTTTCTGGTGGTGATGCTGACCACAACTCTTCCTCTTCATGCTCATCTATGGCCTGATCCAGCACTCTTCGCAGGGCACGCTCCAGGAAGAAAACAAATGGTATGATGTCGTTGATGGTGCCTTCGGTGCGACTGACTAGGTTTGTCATCTCCTCAAAAGGACGCATGAGCCTACAGGCATTGCGCATGAGCGTCCAGTAACATGGCAAAAAAATTCCCAGCTCCCCAGAGGCTGTCCTAGCACCCCGGTCATACAAATATTCAACGGCTTTTTCTTGTTGGAGCAGGTGGTCGAACATTAGGAGTGTTGAATTCCAACGTGTCGGGCTGTCGCAAATCAAGCGCCTCACTGGCATGTTGTTTCGCCGCTGGATATCTGCAAAGTGCGCCATGGCCGTGTAGGAACGCCTGAAATGGCCACACACCTTCCTCGCCTGCTTCAGGACGTCCTGTAAGCCTGTGTACTTATGCACGAAGCGTTGTACGATCAGATTACACACATGTGCCATGCATGGCACATGTGTCAACTTGCCCAACTTCAATGCCGCCAACAAATTTGTTCCGTTGTCACAAACCACTTTGCCGATATCCAGTTGCTGCGGAGTCAGCCACTTTTCCACCTGTGCGTTCAGGGCGGACAGGAGTGCTCTTCCGGTGTGACTCTCTGCTTTCAAGCAAGTCAAACCCAAGACGGCGTGACACTGCCGTATCCGTGATGTGGAATAGTACCTGGGGAGCTGGGGGGGTGCCGTTGATGTGGAGCAAGACGCAGCAGCAGAAGAGGACTCAGCCGAGGAGGTTATGGAAGAGGATGGAGTAGGAAGAGTAGAGGAGGTGGCAGCAGGCCTGACACCTGCTTGAAGGACACTGACTGCTTTTAGCTTACAGTGAAAAACTTTTTTTCTTTTTAAAGGCACGCTATTGTGACACCAGATATGAGTGGCAAAGTGGACTGGCAGAAGTTGGCAGAGTACACGCTGAAGGCCTGACACCTAGACGCTTGCAGACAACTAACTGCTATTCAATCTATTACAGTGATTTTTTTTGTTTTGTTTTTAGATGCAAGCTATTGTGACACCAGATATGAGTGGTGGCACTGGGCAAGTGGGCACAGTATCCACTGTGAGCCTGATACAGAAGCTGGCAGGCAGGCAACTGCAATTACATTACACAGAAAAAAAAAAGCAGACTGATGTTCTAGCCCTAAAAAGGGCTTTTTGGGGTGCTGTCCTTACAGCAGAGATCAGATGAGTCCTTCAGGACTGAAGTGGACACTGAATACCCTAGCCTAGCTATCCATTTCCCTATCAAATGAGCAGCTGCTACACTTTCCCTCCTCTATCTAAGAATGCAGCTTCAGAATGAATCTAAAATGGATGCTGTACAGGAGGTGGGAGGGTCTGGAAGGGAGGGTCTGCTGCTAATTTGCTGGAATGTGTCTGCTGACCGTGAGGCACAGGGTCAAAGTTTACTCAATCATGACGAATAGGGGGCGGATCGAACCGCGCATGTGTTCGCCCGCCGTGGTGAACGCGAACACGCTATGTTCGCCAGGAACTATTCGCCGGCGAACAGTTTGGTACATCACTAGCTATGTACAGTTACACAGTAGAAGGCTATGTACAGTTACACAGTAGAAGGCTATGTACAGTTACACAGAAGAAGGCTATGTACAGTAACACAGAAGAATGCTATGTGCAGTTACATAGAAGAATGTTATGTACAGTTACACAGAAGAAGGCTATGTACAGTTACACAGTAATATACTATGTAGTTACATAGAAGAATGTCATGTACTGTTACACAGAAGAGTGTTATGTACAAATACACAGAAGAATGTACGTACAGTTAAACGGAAGAGTGTTATGTAGAGTTACACGGAAGAGTGTTATGTAGAGTTACACAGAAGAGTGTTATGTACAGTTACACAGAAGAGCTTTAGGTACGGTTACACAGAAGAATGTATTGTATGTTTACACAGAAGGATGTTATGTACGGCTGTACAGAAGAGTGTTATGTACAGTTACACGGAAGAAGGTTACGTACAGTTACACAGAAGAGTGTCAATTACAGTTACACAGAAATATGTTATGTGCTAATAATCTGAAGAAGTGTTATGTACATCTTAGCGAAAGGTACATTTTATCGGAAGAATGGAATGCGCAGTTCCTCACCTGTACATCTCTGAAGGTCCTGACTTGTCTGTGCCCCAGGACTTGGCCGGCTTTGTCCGTGCCTTACTTATTGGCCTGCTCTGCCTGTGCCCCATTGATTGGCCTGCTTTGTCTGTGCCCCATTGATCTGGCCTGTGCTGTCTGTGCCATAATGTCTGCATGCCAAGCTTACTGCCACATACTCACGCTTGTGCATTGCATGCGCTTCCTAACTTGCCTCGGTAACTATATGGAGTGCTGCCCCTATCTCCCTGCTGGTGACTCTTGTCCTCTATACTCCTTGAGGTCGCTTTGCCTGGGACCGCTGCACAGGAGAACCCTTATCCGCGTTAACAGCGCAGACAATGACTACTATGGCAGTGACCGCCTCCGTGGAATTAGGCTTCAGCCAGGGTCCTCCCTTAAGCTTATCAGGAGCGTAATGCTAGATGGCCCACCTTTAAAATGGCAGGCGACTTGAATGAGTCAGCCTCTCCTAGAGGAGAGCAGGCAAGGGCACATAAGCGCTACTGGAAGGGTGAAGGCCCTGAACCAGTGACTTGAATGAGTCAGACTCTCCTTGAGGAGAGCAGGCAAGTGCGCATGAGCGCTACTGGAAGGGTTAATGCCCTGAACCAGGCTCCCGGAAAGATAAGACTCTGAGGAGCAGCTAACCCCTCTGCAATTGGCCAGATGGCCCTGCCTATATGGCGCGGGGGAGGCTATGACCACCGAACGCGGCAGCGACTGCCTTCTTAAAAAGGCAGACGACTTGGAGGAGTCAGACTCTCTGAGTGGAGAGCAGGCAAGGGCGCATAAGCACTACAGGTAGGGTGAAGGCCCAGAACCAGAAAGACCCGGAAAGATTAGACACCAGAGAAGTGTCTAGCCCTGATCTGATCGACCTTGACGGCCTGACGGCACTGCCTATGTGGCGCAGGGGTGAAGGTCCCCGTAACCCCCCACCATGGCCGCCCTAGCTGAATGGAGGGCAGACCGGTTCCCCTCGGAGGGAGAGGACGATGGGGGTGTGGATTATGATGATGGCCCCTAGTGGCACCATGAGATGTAGAACAAAGTCCACTACAGGGGCCCCGGCATCTTTGGAAGAAGAGGTCATCTCGTGGATCGCCTTAAACGAACCCCTGTTCGACCCTCGATCCATTGCTCACCTGGTTTCTTTGGAATGGTCTCTGCCCAATCACCTAGCACCATCGGTGCGTTTATGGGCCCATAGACCGCTGGCTTGAGAAGCCCGCAGGATAATTCGAGGGTATTCCCAGCCGGGCTCCTGAACAAAGTAGCCGCAAACCCAGACTTAGACGCCGATGGGGCACTGCGGTTTTGCTGGTTAAGCACCTGTCTAGTATTCAGGAGATCCTGAGAGCGGCCCACTGCAGTGCCTATACTATGAAGTCCGCACTGGCAAGCCGATTGTTCTCCGCTACACGAGTGAGTTGTGCTAGCAGAACATACGAGGAAGTATAAGAGGTGTCTTATTTTACATGGAAATACTTGACGGAGGCTTATCTCAGCTCCAACCCGTACCTTTTATAGGGGATTGGACCCTTGACCCGGAATTTCTATCCTAAACGCAATTTGGACCGCTGGAGGTGCTTGGGATAAAGGGATCTGAGCCCCTCGGAGTCCCGGCACAAGTCTATGATTGAACGTATATTTATTAGTTACTTTGAATTAGACACAACCCTCAAGAAACTTATAGGGACCGCGGGGCCCAGTTCCGGTAAGGTGGCCTCTATTTTCTCCCTGGTGAGATAGGTATCTTGTGCATCAGTCATTTGGGCGACAATACAACCTGGTTGGCAGGTTGGGAGGAATTGAGGACATCCAGGAATACCAGAACTATCTGAAGAGATCTTTCTCGTTTTCCATGCGTTGGGACCCGGACGCGACTCTTCATCGATATAGGACATCTTGCTGTACGGTCTACCTGGACGGGCTTGCCAGAACCCCTGCGAGGTACCTCCCAGACCGAAAGGTCAGACGCTCCCTGTGTTTTCCCTGGTTAGAGTCCCTGGATTTCGTTTTCTTTCAACCAGGGAAATATCGACCTCCTCTACATCTCAAGGAATGGAGTCCTGGAGGGCGGATTGGACGCAAGGGGGTGACTCCTACGCTCTCCACTGCCCGAGTTTCTCGTACGTATGGAATAGTTTTCTCTGGGAGGACCCGGCATCAAGACTTTAGTCCACGGAGGAGGACCCATCAGGCCCCGACCAGTTAGGCTGGATGACGGACCCGTTTGCTCAGCGATGGACGCTTCCCTCAAGAAGTGTTCGACACGGAGACGCAGACGAGTCTCCTCCGTTTGTTTGGTCTCAGGACCTTTCTACAGGTGCCTTGGTCTGCAGTTCCTGGATTCCCTGGACCCTTGCTCATTTGATCTCGGGGATTGTGAGACTTTGGTCTTCATGGCGACCCTGACGTAGTTGGGTCTGGTACGGATCTCCTAATTTTGCTACCGCTTTTACAGGGTTCGGGTATTGTTTGGTCACTTTATAACCGGGGACTGCCATATCAATTAGATTAGGTAGCGCGTACGACTGTTGTCAGCGGGCTTCGCTCTGCTTAGAATTCCCTTTACGGATCCTGAGGATGGGTATTCATCTCCCCAGGGGGTACACACATTTTTGTCATGCTCCTATGGTGGTTTCTGTCCGGTTTTGTCCATTCACTGATTCTGGATTTATTTCAGTTATTATACCTTGTTTTTTCTTTCAGATGGGTTTGGTGGTTCGGACCTTAGTTGTCCATCAGCCTTAGTCGGACCCGAGGGTCATATTATTACTTTGGTAGTGCTCCCACCTTTAGGCGGTGTTCGACGTCACCGTTTGTTTAAATGGTTCTTCCCTTTTTCTCGCCCTTCATATACCGCTTGGTTGTGGTTGGCATTGGCGGGGCATATAGGTTTTTTTGGTTCACTTCAGTCCGACATGGCGGGCGTTTTTCTTCAAGACATTGTACGCTTTTCCTGCCGGTTACGAGGAGCTACCTTCGCAGAGTTTAGGTCGGTACGGCGGATTGTGTTTCTTTGGTCTTTGCTGTCCGAGCGTTAAAACAGCAAATATGAAGCCTCCTGTCATGCTATAAAATTGTAGATTATACTAGCTTTAGTGTTACTATAATCTTAATTTTATTAATGACAGGAGACGAATATTTCCCTCCCAGTTTCTCCCTCCCCTTGTTGTTTGTTGGTTTGACTGACTTGTTGTTTATTCACCTGGTCTCCTGGGCTAGGTTGGTTATCTGGGATATGGTACTGTCAGTATTTTATGATGGGGATTCAGGTTTTTTCACTTTCTAGGATATTCTACTGTCAGTATTTATGATGGGGATTCATATTTTCTCAGTACATTTCATTCGCTAATCAGTGTTTTCGACTCTGTTTCTCTTTTTTCAGTTTAATGGTTTGGCTACAGTTCTTAGATCCAACTACTCTACAGGATAAAGGTCAAGGCTTCACCCACTGGTTCCATGGTTTCAAGTTCTCATGGCATTCATCGTTATGTTATGTTTGTTTCTCTTGTTATTGTATTTGTGGTGTATTGTTCGTGTACTTTATTTGTCGCAGTGTGAAAGAGGAAATAGTTAGTTGGGAGAAGCCTTTTATTAGATTAATGATTTTTTTGTCTCTGGTGTTTTTATCTCTATGTTAATGTGCTGCTGTGGAGTTCTATTAAAGAGAGACTTAAGCAAATATTCGCCTCCTGTCATTAATAAAATTAAGATTATAGTTACACTAAAGCTAGTATAATCTACAATTTTCCTGATCCAGAACAAATTCCATCCTTTATAAATGTATCTGTGTGTATAGAAAACAAAGAGCAATGTTCAGCACAAAATTCAGAGATGTACAATGTGGATAAATTGTTTAGGTAGAGATCTAGAATTAAAGTAAACTAAAAATAAATTCCAAATTTTAAACTAAAATAACCAAAATGGTAAAAGTGTCTTTGGTTATTTGTAGTGATGTACCGAACTGTCCGCTGGCGAACAGTTCCCGGCGAACTTAGCGTGTTCGCGTTCGCCGCGGCGGGCGGACACATGCGCAGTTCGATCCGCCCCCTATTCGTCATCATTGGGCAAACTTTGACCCTGTGCCTCTCGGTCAGCAGACACATTCCAGCCAATCAGCAGCACTCCCTCCCTTCCACACCCTCCAACCTCCCTCCCAGCATCCATTTTCGATTCATTCGGAAGATGCATGCTTAGTGAGAGGAGGGAAAGTTTAGCTGCTGCTGATTAGATAGGGAAATTGATAGCTAGGCTAGGGTATTCAGTGTCCACTACAATCCTGAAGGACTCATCTGATCTCTGCTGTAAGGACAGCACCCCAAAAAGCCCTTTTTAGGGCTATAACATCATGCTGCTTTTTTTTTTTTCCTGTGTAATGTAATTGCAGGTGCCTGCCTGCCAGCTTCTGTGTGAGGTTCACATTGGATACTGTGCCTATTTGCCCAGTGCCACCACTCATATCTGTTTTAACAATCGGTTAAGCTTTACATTTAAACTAAATATTTTTTTTTCACTGTAATAGAAGAGCAGTTGCCTGCCTGCCAGCTTCTGTGTGAGGTTGGATGCCTTGCCCATTTGCACAGTCAGTGCCACCACTCATATCTGTTTTAACAATTGGTTAAGCTTTAGATTTAAAATAAATAATTTTTTTCACTGTAATAGAAGAGCAGTTGCCTGCCTGCCAGCTTCTGTGTGAGGTTGGATGCCTTGCCCATTTGCACAGTCAGTGCCACCACTCATATCTGTTTTAACAATTGGTTAAGCTTTAGATTTAAAATAAATATTTTTTTTTCACTTTAATAGAAGAGCAGTTGCCTGCCTGCCAGCTTCTGTGTCAGGTTGGATGCCTTGCCCATTTGCACAGTCAGTGCCACCACTCATATCTGTTTTAACAATTGGTTAAGCTTTAGATTTTAAATAAATCATTTTGACACTGTAATAGAAGAGCAGTTGCCTGCCTGCCAGCTTCTGTGTGAGGTTCACATTGGATACTGTGCCCACTAGCCCAGTGCCACCACTCATATCTGTTTTAACAATTGGTTAAGCTTTAGATTTAAAATAAATTATTTTTTTCACTGTAATAGAAGAGCAGTTGCCTGCCTGCCAGCTTCTGTGTCAGGTTGGATGCCTTGCCCATTTGCACAGTCAGTGCCACCACTCATATCTGTTTTAACAATTGGTTAAGCTTTAGATTTTAAATAAATCATTTTTTTCACTGTAATAGAAGAGCAGTTGCCTGCCTGCCAGCTTCTGTGTGAGGTTCACATTGGATACTGTGCCCACTAGCCCAGTGCCACCACTCATATCTGTTTTAACAATTGGTTAAGCTTTAGATTTAAAATAAATAATTTTTTTTCACTGTAATAGAAGAGCAGTTGCCTGCCTGCCAGCTTCTGTGTGAGGTTCACATTGGATACTGTGCCTACTTGCCCAGTGCCACCACTCATATCTGTTTTAACAATTGGTTAAGCTTTACATTTAAAATAAATCATTTTTTTTTCACTGTAATAGAAGAGCAGTTAGTTGTCTGCAAGCGTCTGGGTGTCAGGCCTACTTCAGCGTGTGCTCTGCAGACCTGTGCCAGCGTGCTTTGACAGTTGCCAATCATATCTGGTGTCTCTTTAGCGTGCTTTTACAAAGAAAAAAGGTTTCCAGTGTAAGCTAATAGCAGACAGTCAGTGTCCTTCAAGCGGCTCTGTCAGGCCTTCCTTCAGCGTGTGCCCTGCACAACCCTGCCAGCGTGCTTTGACAGTTGCCACTCATATCTTGTGTCTCTATAGCGTGCTTTTACAACCAAAATTTTGTTTCCACTGTAATAGAAGAGCAGTTGCCTGCCTGCCAGCTTCTGTGTGAGGTTCACATTGGATACTGTGCCTACTTGCCCAGTGCCACCACTCATATCTGTTTTAACAATTGGTTAAGCTTTACATTTAAAATAAATCATTTTTTTTCACTGTAATAGAAGAGCAGTTAGTTGTCTGCAAGCGTCTGGGTGTCAGGCCTACTTCAGTGTGTGCTCTGCAGACCTGTGCCAGCGTGCTTTGACAGTTGCCAATCATATCTGGTGTCTCTTTAGCGTGCTTTTACAAAGAAAAAAGGTTTCCAGTGTAAGCTAATAGCAGACAGTCAGTGTCCTTCAAGCGACTCTGTCAGGCCTTCCTTCAGCATGTGCCCTGCACAACCCTGCCAGCGTGCTTTGACAGTTGCCACTCATATCTTGTGTCTCTATAGCGTGCTTTTACAACCAAAATTTTGTTTCCACTGTAATAGAAGAGCAGTTGCCTGCCTGCCAGCTTCTGTGTGAGGTTCACATTGGATACTGTGCCCACTAGCCCAGTGCCACCACTCATATCTGTTTTAACAATTGGTTAAGCTTTAGATTTAAAATAAATATTTTTTTTTTCACTGTAATAGAAGAGCAGTTAGTTGTCTGCAAGCGTCTGTGTTTCAGGCCTACTTCAGCGTGTGCTCTGCAGACCTGTGCCAGCGTGCTTTGACAGTTGCCAATCATATCTGGTGTCTCTTTAGCGTGCTTTTACAAAGAAAAAAGGTTTCCAGTGTAAGCTAATAGCAGACAGTCAGTGTCCTTCAAGCGGCTCTGTCAGGCCTTCCTTCAGCATGTGCCCTGCACAACCCTGCCAGCGTGCTTTGACAGTTGCCACTCATATCTTGTGTCTCTATAGCGTGCTTTTACAACCAAAATTTTGTTTCCACTGTAATAGAAGAGCAGTTGCCTGCCTGCCAGCTTCTGTGTGAGGTTCACATTGGATACTGTGCCCACTAGCCCAGTGCCACCACTCATATCTGTTTTAACAATTGGTTAAGCTTTAGATTTAAAATAAATAATTTTTTTCCACTGTAATAGAAGAGCAGTTGCCTGCCTGCCAGCTTCTGTGTGAGGTTCACATTGGATACTGTGCCTACTTGCCCAGTGCCACCACTCATATCTGTTTTAACAATTGGTTAAGCTTTAGATTTTAAAGAAATCATTTTTTTTCACTGTAATAGAAGATCAGTTAGTTGTCTGCAAGCGTCTGGGTGTCAGGCCTACTTCAGCGTGTGCTCTGTAGACCTGTTCCAGCGTGCTTTGACAGTTGCCAATCATATTTGGTGTCTCTATAGCGTGCTTTTAAAACCAAAATTTGTTTTTCACTGTTATAGATTGAATAGCAGTTACTTGTCTTCAAGCGGGTGTTTCAGGCCTACAGTGTGTGCTCTGCAGAACTGTAACAGTGCACATTGCCAATCATATCTGGTGTCTCTATAGCATGCTTTTAAAACCAAAATTTGTTTTTCACTGTTATAGATTGAATAGCAGTTACTTGTCTTCAAGCGGGTGTCTCAGGCCTACAGTGTGTGCTCTGCAGAACTGTTCCAGTGCACATTGCCAATCATATCTGGTGTCTCTATAGCGTGCTTTTAAAACCAAAATTTGTTTTTCACTGTTATAGATTGAATAGCAGTTACTTGTCTTCAAGCAGCTCTGTCAGTCCTTCCTTCAGCGTGTGCTCTGCAGAACTGTTCCAGTGCACATTGCCAATCATATCTGGTCTCACAGTAGCTTGCACGCATAGTACCACTAATCCCAAAAAAAATGACAGGCAGAGGTAGGCCACCCCGCAGGGGCCGTCGTGGTCGTGGTGCTGTGATTCCCTTTTGCCCTAGAATAATGCCCAGTTTTCAGAAGCCACGTACCCTGAACTTGAAAAGTTCTGAGGACTTAGTTGACTGGCTAACACAGGACACCCAATCTTGTACAGCCTCCGCTCGGAACCTTGACGCACCATCCTCTTCCAGCTTAGCTTCAGGCACCACTCAAGATAGCACTCATCCGCCTGCCGCCACCACCAAAACTAGCACCACAGCCGCTTTACTTGGTATGTCAGAGGAGTTATTCACACACCCGTTTGAAGAAATGAGTGATGCGCAACCATTATTGCTAGAGGATGTAGATAACAGGGATATGTCTCAGGCAGGCAGCATTAAACACATGGAGGTATGGTGTGATGATGATGATGTTGTACCCGCTGCTGCTTCCTTTTCTGAGTTGTCAGATACAAGCGAAGCGGTTGATGATGACGATGCGTCCATGGATGTCACGTGGGTGCCCGCTCGGCAAGAAGAAGAACAGGGCAAAAGTTCAGATGGGGAGACAGAGAGGAGGAGGAGGAGACGAGTTGGAAGCAGGGGGGGGGTCGTCGCAAGGAGCTAGTGGCACAGTCAGACAGCATGCATCGGCACCCGGGGTCAGCCCGACAGCACGCCAATCAACGCATGCTGTGTCCACCACCAGAATGCCGTCATTGCAGAGCTCAGCAGTGTGGCATTTTTTTTGTGTGTCTGCCTCTGACAACAGCGATGCCATTTGCAACCTGTGCCAAAGGAAACTGAGTCGTGGGAGGTCCAACACCCACCTAGGTACAACTGCTTTGCGTAGGCACATGATCTCACATCACAAACGCCTATGGGATCAACACATGAGTACAAGCAGCACGCCTACTCTAAGCCGCCATCCTCCTCCTGGTCCAGCATCTTCAGCCACGTCAACCACTGTTGTCCTTCTTGCCCCCTCTCAACCATCCGCCACTCCGTCTCCCGCCTTGAGCAGTTCCCGCTCATCTGCCCACAGTCATGTGTTTCTGTCAAGGACATGTTTGAGCGTAAGAAGCCAATGTCACCAAGTCACCCCCTTGCCCAGCGTCTGACAGCTGGCTTGTCCGAACTATTAGCCCGCCAGCTTTTACCATACAATCTGGTTGAGTCTGAGGCGTTCAAAAAATTTGTAGCTATTGGGACACCGCAGTGGAAGGTACCCGGCCGGAATTTCTTTTCACAAAAGGCAATCCCCAACTTGTACTCGATTGTGCAAAAGGAAGTCATGGCATGTCTGGCACACAGTGTTGGGGCAAGGGTCCATCTGACCACTGATACCTGGTCTGCAAAGCATGGTCAGGGCAGGTATATCACCTACACTGCGCATTGGGTAAACCTGCTGACGGCTGACAAGCAAGGAATGCGTGGCATTGCAGAGGAGTTGGTGACACCGCCACGAATTGCAGGCAGTCCTGCTGCCACCTCCTCTACTCCTCCTACTCCATCCTCTTCCATAACCTCCTCGGCTGAGTCCTCTTGTGCCGCTGCTTCTTGCTCCACATCAACGGCACCCCCCCAGCTCCCCAGGTACTATTCCACATCCCGGATACGGCAGTGTCACGCCGTCTTGGGTTTGACTTGCTTGAAAGCAGAGAGTCACACCGGACAAGCACTCCTGTCCGCCCTGAACGCAAAGGTGGAAAAGTGGCTGACTCCGCAGCAACTGGATATCGGCAAAGTGGTGTGTGACAACGGAAAAAATTTGATAGCGGCATTGAAGTTGGGCAAGTTGACACATGTGCCGCGCATGGCACATGTGTGTAATCTGATCGTACAACGCTTTGTGCATAAGTACACAGGCTTACAGGACGTCCTGAAGCAGGCCAGGAAGGTGTGTGGCCATTTCAGGCGTTCCTACACGACCATGGCTCACTTTGCCGATATCCAGCGGCGAAACAACATGCCAGTGAGGCGCTTGATTTGCGACAGCCCTACACGTTGGAATTCAACACTCCTAATGTTCGACCGCCTGCTCCAACAAGAAAAAGCTGTTAATTAATATTTGTATGACCGGGGTGCTAGGACAGCCTCTGGGTAGCTGGGAATTTTTTTGCCACGTTACTGGACGCTCATGCGCAATGCCTGTAGGCTCATGCGTCCTTTTGAGGAGGTGACAAACCTAGTCAGTCGCAGTTATGTGTGTGCGTGTGTATGGCTGTCTGCCTGTGTGTGTGTGTGTGTGACAGGGTGAAGATTTCTTGCACATGGGTGTGACAGGGTGAAGATTTCTTGCACAGGGCGCCCAAAGGCCTAAGGCTGGCCCTGCGCATGGGTCAGTGGCTCTGCAACAGACTTCCCTCCAATTGATCAAAGTTAAAGGATTTCAAGTGGACTGATTACAATTACAGGGCCTCTAAAGAGTCCTGTATTGTTATTTGTCGTCACTCCCTTCCCGCGTCGGGAGTGGGTCATTTGCGCCCCTGCTGCCTTCCTTGCATGTGGTAGCTGTTTGTCAGGGATTTGTCAATCCATATCTGCCAAGTGACCCTATGTAGGGGTAACAGTCCCTATTCTGCTCTGTGTCAGTGTGTATCATGGTCTCTGTGGACAGGGAACAGTCTCTATTCTGCTCTGTGTCAGTGTGTATCAGGGGTTTTGAGGACAGGTGTCAATCCATATCTGCCAAGTGACCCTATGTATATCTGCTGTCAGTACACAGGAAAAGTTTAAATATTTCTTGTTCTACGTTCTCTGCAACTCCACGCACCGACTCATCCAATACGTGAAGATCTGGGGTTTCTCTGACTCTCCTCAGTAGTGTATCAAACAGAGTCTGCACTGTGGTAACACGGACATCTTCAGGACATAACTCAACTATTTGCAGATAGGCAGTCTGCAGCTTCTCTTTTTCACCTGTTCTCTTCTTTCTCTTATGCGTATTCTTGTCTATATGCAGGTGGTCTCTTGCCTTTCTTTTAACCAATTCGTTCCTTCCATATGGTTTCAAAAGATCTCTGGCATCATTACTTTCAACGCAAATAACGTCATCATAGTTAGTCTCCTCATTATTCACCGGGAAGAGAGTGTTTGCACTGACTACCCACAGCATGCTCTTGCCATTGCCTACTCCACCTTCAACGACAGGGTGCAAGTCCCAAGGAGAAGGATCATTCACTTTATTATCTGTCTTTATTTCACAAGTAGTGCCTGGAACATCCTCATGGGTCACAAGATGTAAATCTGGACTAATGTCAACCCCAGGGTCTGGAAAATCATCAATTTGAAATTTTTCGAATAATCCCAGTGGGCTGCCACATTCTTCCTCCTCTGATGGTATTAAAGTTTGCAGAGATTCACTATGGGGTGGTGTCAAGCATTTTGGAGAACAATTAAGCATCTCCATCCCAATACGTTTCAGATGTCCTATCAGCTCTTCCACCCTATGCGATCCTATGGGCAGGCTACCCGTGACGTCATTACTCACGGCCCTATTTCACGCAGACACTCTGTGTCAGTGTGTATCATGGTGTCTGTGGACAGGGAACAGTCTCTATTCTGCTCTGTGTCAGTGTGTATCATGGTCTCTGTGGACGGTGAACAGTCTCTATTCTGCTCTGTGTCAGTGTGTATCATGGTCTCTGTGGACAGGGAACAGTCTCTATTCTGCTCTGTGTCAGTGTGTATCAGGGGTTTTGAGGACAGGTGTCAATCCATATCTGCCAAGTGACCCTATGTAGGGGGAACAGTCCCTATTCTGCTCTGTGTCAGTGTGTATCATGGTCTCTGTGGACGGTGAACAGTCTCTATTCTGCTCTGTGTCAGTGTGTATCATGGTCTCTGTGGACAGGGAACAGTCTCTATTCTGCTCTGTGTCAGTGTGTATCAGGGATCATTAGGATAGGTGTCAATCCATATCTGCCAAGTGACCCTATGTAGGGGGAACAGTCCCTATTCTGCTCTGTGTCAGTGTGTATCAGGGGTTTTGAGGACAGGTGTCAATCCATATCTGCCAAGTGACCCTATATAGGGGGAACAGTCTCTATTCTGCTCTGTGTCAGTGTGTATCATGGTCTCTGTGGACAGGGAACAGTCTCTATTCTGCTCTGTGTCAGTGTGTATCAGGGATCATTAGGATAGGTGTCAATCCATATCTGCCAAGTGACCCTATGTAGGGGGAACAGTCCCTATTCTGCTCTGTGTCAGTGTGTATCAGGGGTTTTGAGGACAGGTGTCAATCCATATCTGCCAAGTGACCCTATGTAGGGGGAACAGTCCCTATTCTGCTCTGTGTCAGTGTGTATCAGGGGTTTTGAGGACAGGTGTCAATCCATATCTGCCAAGTGACCTTATGTAGGGGGAACAGTCTCTATTCTGCTCTGTGTCAGTGTGTATCAGGGCTGGGCTTTGAGGACAGGTGTCAATGTTAGGTGATTTCTGCATCAACTGTGCAATTTTCCATGGGAGTTTTGCCATGGATCCCCCTCTGGCATGCCACAGTCCAGGTGTTAGTCCCCTTGAAACAACTTTTCCATCACTATTGTGGCCAGAAAGAGTCCCTGTTGGTTTTAAAATTCGCCTGCCCATTGAAGTCAATGGCGGTTCGCGCGGTTCGCCGGTTCGCGAACATTTGCGGAAGTTCGCGTTCGCCGTTCGCGAACCGAAAATTTCGGGTTCGCGACAACACTAGTTATTTGTTTGTGGCAGACTAGATATCAGACACAGTGGGCACATGGGAAGAAAAGGCTATGGTCAGAGGGCTGGTGCAAGCATTTTTGGCACCCTAGGTGAAAACAAATTGCCCACCCTCTTTGCTTCACCCAATCATGCAGACTAACAAACACGCTGACTCAAGTAGACACACACTGACCATGCAAATTGACATACATGCACTAACCGATGTAGACTGACGCACACAGAATCATATACACACACTGATCCATGCAGACACACACATATAGAAACACTGACTCATGCAAACTGACACACACACACTGACCCATGTAGACTGACACACATTGACCCATATGCACACACTGATCCATGCAGACACACACATACAGACACACATATATAGACACACTGACCCATGCAGACACAGGCACTGACCCATACAGATACAATGACCCATACAGACAGACATTACACACATATGACATACAGACACACTCACCCATACAGACTGACATACATAAACATACTGACTGAAGCAGACTAACACACATTCTCTGGCATACCTTACCTTCATTGATGTTCGTTGCCTGCGCCTGGCTGCCCATCACGTCCTATCTCAGCATATTTCCTGTTCCTGTTATTCTCCCGCCCACTTATCCCCATGTACAGTTGAAGGGGCGGGAGAGAGGAATTTTAGCGCCCATGCGCTGCCGCCGCAATGGATGCCTGGGAGGAACCTGTCTCTGAGGGGTGTTGAGTATGCCACCCGATCGGTATTCTACCGGGCATTAGTCAGCAACAATGTAAGTGCTTCTGAGCGCTCGGTAAAATGGCCAGCGGCATACTCAGAATAATCCAAGTTGATGGAGGGGCGGCCATGGCACAAACATAAAGCCAGGGCCGGCATCCCCTTAAGCAGTGCCTAAGGCGGCCGCCTTGTTTGCCTAGTATGGTCATGATCCAGAGATCAGGGCAAATTTGTCCATATGTAGATCTGAAGGCTGTCTGCTGTCCTAAGCTTACATGACCATGGGGCAATATCAGGATAACTATACCTTATGGGGAAGAATTTTGTCCAGAACCCAGAAAAGTGTCACTGTCTTGAGCAGGTCAAGTAAGAGACTTTTGACAGGGTTAACATTTGGTTCTTTACTGGGAACTTTAGACATGGTTACACACAATTAGTATACCTAACAAGATAAAGAGGGAGGTTAATAATGCCTAGCAAGCCAAAGTGGGAGGGACTATAAAGAGGAAGGGAAGTATAAAGGGAGAACAGAAAAAGAGATTTAGGCAATAAGCCCCAGACAGGTTAATAACAGATATTTCTGTTAATAACAGATATTTCAATAGAGAAGAAAACCTATAGAAGAAAGTATAGGTTCTTTAGAGAGACAAGTAAAACAGAACAGAATAGAACGGTTTCAGAAATGCAAGTAAAATAGACACTTAGACAATCAGCCCTAAAGTTTGGGAGGAGTACTGATAATGTACATAATTACACTTTATAATAAAGGAATCTAGGTATAAATTTTGGATCACATGCAGACACATAATCTGTAGAAGAGTTACTTGACTTATAGTTGGAGAGTCTCTGGTTATTTGTAGAATTAGAAAATAAACTCCTTATAGCCTTCAGGTGTCAGGTAATGCAGATTAGGTAGGTTGGTACCAGGCTGGTGAAGCAAAGCAGGTTGGTAACAAGGCAGGTGTGTAGTGTAGGTAAGGTTGGTATAAAGCAGGTTAGTATCAAGGCAGATCTGTAGCGTAGGTAAGGTTGGTATAAAGCAGGTTGGTAACAAGGCAGGTCTGTAGCATAGGTTAAGTTGGTATAAAGCAGGTTGGTAACAAGGCAGGTCTGTAGCGTAGGTAAGGTTGGTAACAAGGCATGTGTGTAGCGTAGGTTTGGTTGGTATAAAGCAGGTTGGTAACAAGGCAGGTCTGTAGCGTAGGTTAGGTTGGTATAGGTAGGCAGGTGAGGTAGAGGTAAGAAAAGGTCTATTGGTTAGGGAGTCTGCTGGCAAATCATAGTTACTGCTGGAATAAAATGTAATAAAATGCATAAAATTCCAAAATTAGGGTTTTGATCCTGACATAAAGTAGGATAGAATGTAATACCAGTCTTCAGAAATGGTCATGTTGAATGCAATAAGAAGAGAACATTGTAAGAGATAAAAGTAGCCAAGGTCAGGATTATAAAAATACACAAATATGAGGAGACTAGCTGGATTTAGAGTCAAAAACAACCCAAAGGTCAAATTTCTAGAGAATCACACATGAAAGTAAATGCACTAATTGGTAGACATGTGCAATTCGTTTTGTTCCGAATGCAAATTCTGGCGAAATTCGGACATTCGGTTGCTTCCGAATGTCCGAAGTGCCGAATTACCAAATTTCTGAAGTGCCAAAGTGCCGAATTTCGGAATGCCGAACCAAATTGCTGAAGTGCCGAGTTTCCGAAGTGCCGAAGTGCTTTGGATTTCTGAAAAGTAGTAAAACAGGAGAGGGTTGGGGTAGGGTTAGGTTTAGTGTAGGGTTAGTGGTTGGGGTAGAGGTAGGGTTAGGGTTAGGTTAAGGTTTGTAGTTGGGGTACTCCTAACCCTACCCTACCCCTAACCATACCCTAACCCTAAACTTACCCCTTACCCTACCATAACCCTACTCCTAACCCTAACCCTGCTCCTAACCCAACCCTAACTCTACCCTATCCCTACCCTAACCCTATCTCTAACCCTATTTCTAACCCTACCCTAGCCCTACTCCTAAACCAACCCTTACCCTACCCTAACTCTACCCCTAATGTAACCCTACCCCTACCCTAACCTTACCCTTAACCCTACCCTAACCCTACACTTAACCATACCCATACCCCTAACCCTACCTGTAACCCTACCCCTAATCCTACCCTAACCCTAACGCTACACTTACCTTAAGTCCTGAAGTTCCAAAGTGCCAAAATGCCGAAGTTCCAAAGTGTCGAAGTTCTGTAGTGCCAAAGTTCCGAAGTGCTGAACCGAACCGAAGTGCCGAAGTCCTGAATTTCGGAATGCCGAACCGAACAGAACCAAATATTTCTCCCATGCACATCTCTACTAGTTGACAGGACTAAGACTGGAAGGCTTAAATATGCACCTAACAAGATGGCAGCATTATAATGTTGTACCGATGACATAAGCATGCTTGCTCCATTTTTGATGCAAGTATTGGCAGTGGCAATGGAGACAGGGCATTAAAACCACATCAGAAACTATACTAAAATGCGCAGAGGAATGTAGAAAGGTATATGCATAGGTATTTCGAATTGTGCACAGGTAACTATTTCTTTGTTTTTTGTTGTATGTATTTGGGTTGATGTGTACTATGGCCATTGCTGCCGCCCAGGAATAGTGGGAGTTTGAGTGCAGGACTTATTTTTGTATATTTGTATTTTATTTTGTATCATACAGCCATGTTACAATGCAGCCGCTCATCCCATGTGTTCCCTATTAAGGGTTAATAAGTATGTAGGGGTTTAGGAAAATACCCCTTTCTGTGTCAGAGATTTTTTTTATCCGAAGCTGAAGTAAGCAATGTGAATTGTTAGCTTGGGACCCACCTAACAGTTTGCCTTAAGTGGCCATTAGAGTGATATTTAGAAACTAAAGTTATTTAGATGTGAATAGGGATTTGGAATAGTGCGCAAGTAACCCTTTCTTTGGTTTGAATGTGGGAAGGTGCCAACGCCACCAGCAGAAACAATGGCTCCAGACTGGCATATATGCAATAGATATTATGACACTCCTGTGTCTAACGAAATCTAGCAGATGTTTTGTGTGGTTGATACTGTCTGTTTGCAGGTAGGATTAAATACATTAGTCCTAATAACTTTGTTCAGTGTTCAAAAGCCTTGGAGAATTTACTCCACCCTTATGTATGGGTACTAAGGGTCCTTCCATTCCGTCAAGATGACTAATACAATAAAGCATAACAATTTGGATGCTCTTATCGATTTAGTGTGAATTTATTGGTGAGAAAAACCCACTGAAGGTCAAAATGTTGCAATTGTATCACCAATAAATTCACACTGAATTGATCAGAGAATTGTTTGCCTTGATTTTGTTATGTTATAAAAACTTTGCTATCTAGAATGTATTTCTTCCATTGGCAGCATTAATTCTGATCTTAGTTCTATATTAATACTAGGATTCTTTGGCTAATCAATTTTCACATTTTCCAAATGTGTGACATTCCTGTATTTGTGGTTTAGTGTTTATCCTTTCTGAGTAAAAAGAATACTGTCTTTAAAGTATCCCTTTGAAATATAGCTGCCTATCACCACCAGTCCAAAATCAAATTGATCATTTTGACCTTTCCCCAAAAAATTACGTCTGCTATCAGCTTATCTCAGCATCTACAAGTAATGCAGCCGAGAAATACAGAAAAAAGCATGAACCTTATAATTCCACTAATAATAATAATAATAAAAAAAAAATCCTGACATTGTAATGCCCAGTTGTAATAACTGCTCTGCAGTGAATTTGTCAGTTGTTGTAAAATGCAGAGCCCCTTTATAACTGCATGAATCTCTTAATGTTCAATATCTAGTGTCAAACCTATTAGACAAACATAGGTAAGCATAAATGATGGCTTACACAGTGGTCAGAAGTCTAATGGAAATAATTTGCTATGCAGAACCACAACGTTTTAAATCTGAATCCAGACTAACTGTATTTTTAATGGCTGAATACTGAATTGTTGTTATGCATCCCATATTTAATTAATATAAATTCAGTTCTGTATAGCACATACCAGAACTGGAATAGCATATATGAATATTGTATCTACCCAATTGCTGTTGAAGTAGAATATTAGATCAGTTTTGATTAGTATAGTATATTAGTATATACTCGTCTATAAGTAGATCTCGTCTATAAGTTGAGTGCAGTTTTTTGACCAACAATTGTGAAATATGCTATGACTCGTGAATAAGTTCCCTTTTATGTACCTTATTTGTACCTTATTTGATCTCGGAGTCGGCAGCGCAAGCCCGCGAACCCTGCTGAAACTTGTACTCCTGCCTGTTCGACTTCCCAACCAGCTAGGAGAACAGCATTCGGGGGTTGACATTGCCCCGCATTCAATGTACAAAATTCTATTGAAACTAGCACTGACCCAAGAATAAGTCGACTCTGCGTTTTAAAATGAAGTTTACGACTAAAATTTCTCGACTTATACACGAGTATATACGGTAGATTTAGTGTTACTGTATGTAGTGTAGGGATTAATGTTTAGGGTTTGTGTAATTTATAGGTTAATAGTTAGTGTAGTGTAGTTTACTGGTTACTAGACTTGTGCATTCAGTTTCAAACAATTTGTGATTCGTTCGAATTATAGGTGATTGGCGGGTTGTCCAAATTCTGTTACTCTTAATCACAAAATGAATTAAACAGACAATGGATGAGCCATTCTATTTGGTTTGTGATTCAGAATTCCATCCATGATGGCAAAAGAAGAAATGATTGATGAGACAAAAAGAGGTTTGATGGTTAGGGAACAACCACTAAATATTAATTTTATTAAGTGAGAAGTGACTAGTAAAGATAGTAAAAAGAGGAGCAGTAAAAAAGCCAAATTTATATATTATATATTTAATAATTAAATAATATATAAAGAGAGTTTTTACTGCACCTCCTTATTTTCTTCTTTTGGTTACTTTTTCTCACCTGATCTTTGAATCAAATGGCACAAGAACATGTCTATCGGTTAACCTCAAAATATATGCATAATATTTATTTTATTTTGTACTACAGTGATTGGTCAAATTTTGGAACCTTTGTAATCAGTTTGAATATTTGTTTGCAAATTGTTTGCAGGAATGAAAATCATCTGAATTGAAATGCCACATAAGCAAATTTCGGATCGAGCACCTGCATTTTGTATTTATTTTATTTTTTTTATAAATCAATTCAGTATAGTTTAATGCATTAGGGTAGTTATAGGGTTAAGTAGAGGTTTTACCCAGTGCTATCTTAGATTAATTGGAGTTACGATCAAATATTTCCCCTGATATCACTAAAATAGAGGCAGCTGAAGCTGTGGTATAGATGCAATACTTTTATACATATTATATATAAATATTGGTGGTAATTGGCAGAGGGCAATTTTTTCCAACAGAATATTAATGTACTGCATAGAAAAGCATAAAGATTCTTTTTTTCTTTTCAAGACATCTTCAAAGTAGCTATTGGAATGAGGCTGTCCATACATTTAGCTTACACAATGCATTACAAATGCTACAAAAGGACCACAATGAATACATTGTTGGACGTTAGATTAATAATGAGTTTTGAATGCAGACATAATGTCAAAAATAGAACCTTCAGGGAAGTGGAATGGACACCTGGAGGTGAAAATAAAATGAAAAGGTTTTTTTTCCAGAAGGAAAAAAAAAAAGGTAAATGTGATTTTGCAATCAAAAGAATAAAATGAGCTAAATGGAAAATAGAAAAAGTAATCAAAGAGGAAAATGATTGAAATTTATACCAGTGGATTATTCAGAACTGCTTATCACTTGTAACTTTTACATACTGAGTAAAATCCCTTGAGGACATGTGTTAAATATCATTTCACCAGCATATCTTGAAATGTTAATTCATGGAATTCATTCTCCAATATATTTGATATACCATGAAAACATACATGCTTTATATGATTATGTTTTCGATGGTACTTTTGATTCTATTACATTGACATAGTTCAATTTTTACAGTGGGATACTATCAATATTTCTAAATCAGAACTGCTTACAATCACTTATTTACAAAATTGCTAGAATCTGGCCATAATCAAACGCAGTAGTGTAGCAACATATATTCTTGTTGAGACTGTAAAAAGTTGATCAGGCCTGCTTGGGTTTGAAAATTTGAGGAACCAGTTGTTTTTGAAAAATTATATTTTTTGTGCCTTCCTTGGAATAAAAAAGTTTAAAAAAAATCAAGAAACTGAGATGCATAGAAAACACAGTTTAAGTCAAACATACTTTCTGCATTAGATAAATAATATTTAACAGCCACCTCCTTGAAGAACAGAAGGGAACTCAATGAGATACTTACTCAACATTAAGTACAAATCTGGACCCCCCCCCCCCCAAAAAAAAATAAAAAAATATATATATATATATAGTACAAATCTGGGTCCCAATACATATATATAATTATATTTTTGGACCCAGATTTGTACTTAGTATATATATATATATATATATATATATATATATATATATATATATATATATATATATATATATATATATATATACAGTTGCAAGAAAAAGTATGTGAACCCTTTGGAATGATATGGATTTCTGCACAAATTGGTCATAAAATGTGATCTGATCATCATCTAAGTCACAACAATAGACAATCACAGTCTGCTTAAACTAATAACACACAAAGAATGAAATGTTTCCATGTTTTTATTAAACACACCATGTAAACATTCACAGTGCAGGTGGAAAAAGTATGTGAACCCCTAGACTAATGACATCTCCAAAAGCTAATTGGAGTGAGATGTTAGCCAACTGGAGTCCAATCAATGAGATGAGATTGGTGGTGTTGGTTACAGCTGCCCTGCCCTATAAAAAACACACACCAGTTCTGGGTTTGCTTTTCACAAGAAGCATTGCCTGATGTGAATGATGCCTCGCACAAAAGAGCTCTCAGAAGACCTACGATTAAATATTGTTGACTTGCATAGAGCTGGAAAGGGTTATAAAAGTATCTCCAAAAGCCTTGCTGTTCATCAGTCCACGGTAAGACAAATTGTCTATAAATGGAGAAAGTTCAGCACTGCTGCTACTCTTCCTAGGAGTGGCCGTCCTGTAAAGATGACTGCAAGAGCACAGCGCAGACTGCTCAATGAGGTGAAGAAGAATCCTAGAGTGTCAGCTAAAGACTTACAAAAGTCACTGGCAAATGCTAACATCCCTGTTAGCAAATCTACAATATGTAAAACACTAAACAAGAATGGATTTCATGGGAGGATACCACAGAGGAAGCCACTGCTGTCCAAACAAAACATTGCTGCACGTTTACAGTTTGCACAAGAGCACCTGGATGTTCCACAGCAGTACTGGCAAAATATTCTGTGGACAGATGAAACCAAAGTTGAGTTGTTTGGAAGAAACACACAACACTATGTGTGGCAAAAAAGAGGCACAGCACACCAACATCAAAACCTCATCCCAACTGTGAAGTATGGTGGTGGGGGCATCATGGTTTGGGGCTGCTTTGCTGCGTCAGGGCCTGTACCGATTGCTATCATCGAAGGAAAAATGAATTCCCAAGTTTATCAAGACATTTTGCAGGAGAACTTAAGGCCATCTGTCTACCAGCAGAAGCTCAACAGAAGATGGGTGTTGCAACAGGACAATGACCCAAAGCATAGAAGTAAATCAACAACAGAATGGCTTAAACAGAAGAAAATATGCTTTCTGAAGTGGCCCAGTCAGAGTCCTGACATCAACCCGATGGAGATGCTGTGTCATGACCTCAAGAAAGCGATTCACACCAGAATATTGCTGAACTGAAGAATAGTCGGGAGCTATTAACAGTTTAATTGATACGCTTTTATGAAGAAATGGGTTTTTAATGATTTTTTGAAGGAGTGGAGACTGGGTGAGCATCTAATGGAGGAGGGAAGTGAGTTCCACAGGAACGGTGCAGCCCTCGAGTTCTACATGTAATTTTATTTTTTGTACCTTACAAATACATATTTGTTAAACATAGGTATGATGAGTAAACATAATATTAAAAATTCAGTTATTTTAGGGTATTTATATAATCCATATTACTTAAATAAGTATTGTTTATAGCAATTATGGACCTTTATGTTTCAAAATGTTTTAGCTTAATTGACAACAATTGTTTAACCATCCTAACTAACCTTTCAGATGCTGTCCTTTGTCTTGGTAATATCTTGATGTTTTATTATTTGCTAGACCTTATTTATTCAGAGGATACAAAATAAGTAGTCATTTTTATTCACAATCGCATCTCCAGCTGGGAGCACAGCTGTTAAACGATAATGAAGAGTTCCGGATTCTGGTCCTCAAGGGGTGTCTAATTAGGAAAAGCACCTAGGCTTGCTGTCATAAGGGCAATAAAAATAAACTAAACCTTGGCGTTAGGAAAAAGATGGCATTGTGTGAATGTCATATCCCTACGCAGTGAGACTTTATTTCACAAATTATTCATGTTTAATTGCAAAAATCTGTAAAGCCAACAGAAACTTAATTTTTTTTTGCATCTTATGAGATACTTTAATATGAACAATAAACATAAATTACTTTTAGCTTTATAATAATTATAAGAGTATAAAACATGTTACTAGATAGCTCTGGTCTTATAACCCAAAATATTAAAGGGACGTTGATGTGAAACTGTAATAATGCTCCACATTGAAAGTCAATCTCTTAATTATCAAACTAGTGCAGGCGTATATGTTTAGAAAGTGTGGGAATACAACTTCAACCTTCCTATATGTCTCCTTAAAATATGCAACGATTTATGCATTAGAGTAAAACTGTTGAGAATATACCTAAACATAACTAAAAGCCAATTCCAACGGTAAGGTTACTTTCGAAAAAGGTATTTTAAAAAACATACATAAAGCAAGCACCGTTTTATTTAATATGAGATGTACCTATCAGGGTTTGACAAATAGCCATAATAAATAATGCATAACTAATAATAAATCAATTGACAAAGTTAAGTGCTTGACGTTGGCCCAAACATGATATCAACAAAGCCTCAATTATAGGAAAAAAATAAATATTTAATATACATGTATAGTACAGATTCCCTTCAATTTGCGTAGACACCTTAACTTAATATTCTATATTATTCCATCATTTTGCTCCTGTATAGAGATAGCATTGGTGCCCTACCTTGCTCTCATTAAAACATATACCAGCACAAGGAGAATTGAAATAGGGGGACAATGCACCCCCCCCCCCCATTAGTAGAAGATTAAGGAAGCCTAATCAGGTCAGCCTCATGTCTTGGACACCACAACACATCAATTTAATTAATTTATATGTATTATTTAACTTTCTGTCAATATGCAACTCAGTGTCACTAACAGGCTTTTTATTGGATACCTCAAGTCAGGAATTGTGGAGTATTCAAATTGAAATGCCTGAATTAAAGTACATACTTAATTTGGTTTTCATTGTTGAGTCCATGTTGAATGGTAGATGTCTTAAAATACTTGTCCTTATATTGCGATTCATCTGCCCGTGTACCCGTTCCAAACTTTGATGGACTGGTTACTGGAAAGTGCAAATGAGTTGCTATCAGTGAACAGGTGACTTGAGGATTCTTCTTTTAGATGGCAAACCCTGGTTAGATGGACCATTTCATTATACCTTTACAGTAAAATAAGTTTAATTTATTTTTTTCTACATACTTTATCTATGGAGTCAACAGTATTAAAAAAAAGCTCTATCCAAGTCGAATGATTAACTTGCGGTGTTGCTTTATGATAAATCTTCAGTGCTGAACTCAAATCAAGAAGAGTACCACACAAATCATATACACAAAAGATTAGATTAGATCACTACTCTGTGATTATAAAGAGATTATACCATTATCTCTCTTTACCCTGTGCACTGAGTGTGACTGTGGGATAAATAACTCCTATAGTCTTATCATGTTCTTGTACCTGTACTTGTCTTGTATTTATATTTATGTACTAAGTTCACCCCTTCTGCACAATATACTATATCATTTTGATCTAGAAACAGTGGCTTTAATGTTCTAACTTGCTTTGTAGTATCCACTAATAGATACAAAATACTACATATAATAGGATATTCCCAAGTCAGGACAAAAGAAACAGGTATATTAGTGCATATTTTTGTTAGCCAGACAGCAGTACTAGCAATTGTCATGTTACCTAGTTCCTTCATCCCAGTAAGTAATGTGTTGACAGAGTGCGTCATTCTATGTGTTATAGGGAACACTAAGCATATAGGTTTTGCCATTGCAGAATTGATGCTGGCCTATAGGTTTCTACCTGTGCCTGTACAAATCCCCCCCTCCCCTTAGTTCCATGCCCTGTGGTGATTTTCCCTGTATGATAATTAAAGAGTTATTATAGAGTTATTTGGTTATTTCAGTTTTGACTTGACTTGTTTCTGACTCTCCCTCTCTCTCTTGACAAGTATTTTTATCTCGTTGACCTTCTGGAATCCTCATACTAGAGGATACGTAGTTTATCAAAATAAATCATTTCTCTGTGGGCATTCAATTCAATCAATTGACATATTTAAATAGCAAGTGGAAATTGTACAAACTGTTAAACTCATGTTTTTGTTTTCCCCATCCCAACAAATATCTCATTCTTAGAGCAATTTATACCCTGTTCCAAATTATTATACAAATTAAATTTTTCTTGTTTACCTAAATAATGGATGTAAATAACAGTCAGCATGATTCTCATGTTATCAACTATTAAGAGTACAATTCAAATTTTATTGAACAAACCTCCTAATGATAACAGTATTTTTTTTAAACATAAAAAACTTACAATGCACTGTTCCAAATTATTACGCACAGTAAGTTTCAAAACACGTTATAGGTTTTAAAGAACTGAAAATTGTCGTGTTTGCAGCATATTTACTGAAATCAAAAGCTATTTCAATCAAACTGATAACAACATTTTAACTTTTTAAACATTTTAACAGGTCATGTTACATTTTAACATAGGACCCCTTATTTGATAGCAGCTTCACAAGTCTCGCATCCATTGAACTCGTGAGTTTTTGGACAGTTTCTGCTTGAATTTGTTTGCAAGATGTCAGAATAGCCGCCCAGAGCTGCTGTTTGGATGCAAACTGCCTCCCACCCTCATAGATCTTTTGCTTGAGGATGCTCCAAAGGTTCTCAATAGGATTGAGGTCAAGGGAGGATGGAGGCCACACCATGACTTTCTCTCCTTTTATCCCCATAGCAGCCATTGATGCAGAGATATTCTTTGCAGCATGAGATGGTGCATTGTCATGCATGAAGATGATTTTATTAAGGAAAGCATAGTTCTTCCTTCTGTACCAGGGAAGAAAGTGGTCAGTCAGAAACTCCACATACTTTGCAGAGGTCATCTTTACACCTTCGGGGACCCTAAAGAGGCCGACCAGCTCTCTTCCCGTGATTCCGGCCCAAAACATGACTCCACCACCGCCTTGCTGACGATGCAGCCTTGTTGGAACAGGGTGGCCGTCCACCAACCATCCACTACTCCATCCATCTGGACCATCCAGGGTTGCACGGCACTCATCAGTGAACAGGACTGTTTGAAAATTAGTCTTCATGTATTTTTCTGCCTAATGCAGCCATTTCTGCTTGTGAGCATTGGTTAGTGGTGGCCGAATAGAAGGTTTATGCACAGTTGCAAGACTCTGGAGGACTCTACACCTTGATGTCCGTGGGACTCCAGAGGCACCATGTCACGACAGTGACCCCTTCTCGCAGAGTGTAACCTAACTATAGAACGTATACCGGACCTTAGAATGGCCGGACTCACGTTAGAGTAGTCAAATGGGATAGCCAGAGGTCAAGGGATAACAGAAGACGGGATAACGATAAGCAAGCCAAAGTACAGGGAACCAGAGAGTAGAGTAGTCGAATAGAGAAGCCAAAAGTCAAATACCAGGGTAGAATACAAATATCACAGAAAGTAGCACTAGGGGAACCAGCAAGAACCACACTAGGGCGTCTTACTGCTGTCAGGGCAGCCCTTTTATAGTGTGGTGTGTGTAGCCTTAAAACCACGCCCCCAAAAGGTCCGGGGGCGTGGCCGCGTCAGGACCTTGTCGGCTTCAAGCCGACGGCAGTGGCGCGCATGCGCCGAACCTAGAAATTCCGAGCTGAGTGAGCGGCCGGCGTCAGAAGTGCCGTGCCGCTCAGTGAAGGAGGACGCTGTGCTGCGTGGGTCCAAGGAGGTCAGGTAAGGTATCGTGACACACCAGCAGCTTCAAATATCTGTTTGCTGCTATGTAATGGTATTTTAGCAGCTGCTCTGTTGATCCGATGCATGGATCTGGCAGAAATCTTCCTCAATGTGCCTTTATCTGCACAACCCCGTCTGTGCTCTGAATCAGCCACAAATCTCTTTATAGTGCGATGATTACGCTTACGTTTTCGTGAAATATCTAATGTTTTCATACCTCGTTCAAGGCATTGAACTATTTCACTCTTTTCAGCAGCAAAGAGATCCTTTTTCTTCCCCATATTGCATGAAAATAGTGCTCTGCTTAATAATGTGGAACACCCTCCTTTAGTAGTTTTTCCTTCAATTGGGCTCACCTGGCAATCTAATTATCACAGATGTCTGAGATTGTTTTCAGTGATCAAAAGAGCCCTGAGACACAATGCCATCCATGAGTTAAACTGAAAAACAAAATATTTAATCTTTGTGACACTTAAATAGCATTTGCATAATTATTTGGAACAGGGTGTAGTAATAAACTGAGATTTAGTTGTTGACATAAAAAAAAAAAGCCATGAAGTATGTTCTTCAAATCTTGACTCCAGAGGTATATTACTATAGTACTGCATCACTGTTATTGATGTATAGTCACAACGATATAATATATCCGTGGCTAATTGGACATTATTTTCTCTGTAATGAAATTATTTAGACACTCTAAGTCTTACACTTAAGTTCCAGAATATATATATATATATATATATATCACTTTAATATATTTTATTCTCAAAATTCACGGGTTATCCCTTCAGTTGGATTATAGAGATAAGGCCTTTGAAAATTAAATCGCACGTACACGACTTACATAATTTACTAACAATTTTTATCCACAGAGGAACATCAAAATCACATTAAGAATAAAGAAAAAAACATTGTTCTAAATAATTTAGGATCATAAAAATCTAAGGACTTGACCCAGTTAACTTGCCAGCTTCAACATGCAAACCGCAAACAAGAAAAAAAGGAAGAACATATTTTATCCATAGCTGAAAGCTATATCGCTTTCTTTATACAATGGTCTTTATACACATTAATTTGCTGCATATTAAACAAGAACCATTTTTAACCCCTTAAGGACACATGACATGTGTGACATGTCATGATTCCCTTTTATTCCAGAAGTTTGGTCCTTAAGGGGTTAAATTATGTAGATTATTACATAATAAAACACATTTATCATGTTAAGGCACGAACATTCCATAAATGACTAAAGAACAAAATAAAATGATTTAGGGGGGAATCTGGTATCTCAATTTAAAGGATCACTATAGTGTCAAGTTTTCCTGACACTATAGTGCCCTAATGGTGCCCCCACCCACAGGGTCCCCCTCCCGTGGCGCTGAAGGAGTTAAAACCGCTTCAGCAGCTTACCTTTATCCAGCGCTGGTGAGCTCTCCTCCTCCGCCGACGTCAGCTTCCAAATGGAGCGGAATGTGCATGCGCGGCAAGTGCCGCTTGCGCATTCAAACAGTACATAGGAAAACATTTCTCAATGCTTTCCTATGGACGTTCTGCATGTTGGATGCAAATTTCGCATCCAGTGTCACAGATGCGCCTCTAGCGGCTGTCAGGAAGACAGCCACTAGAGGTTGGATTAACCCCTAATGTAAACATAGCAGTTTCTCTGAAACTGTTATGTTTACATCTGAAGGGTTAAAACCTGAGGGACCTGGCATCCAGACCACTTCATTGAGCTGAAGTAGTTTGGGTGACTATAGTGTCCCTTTAATGCACATTTTAGCTATATTTGTTGATTTTTTTTTTTTTTATAAGGATGAATAATATAAACCACCCTTGCATCCCGTAAAACATGAATGACGCTCTCACTTGCCATAGTTAAGAATATTTCAGACAAATACTATCTGCATGAAATTGAAATGACATGACTTTAGACATAATTTAATGGGATCCGCAGTTTGAAAGCACTCTGAAGATTCTGCACTGTAAAACCTATTGATGATATAGCCGTCAATAAGGATTTTCAAGTTTTGCAGCAATGATGGATAATATTAAGAAGATATTTGAGAACTGCTGATGTATTTAATTCTAGCAATAGCATAATTTGATGAGCGCTCAGCAGTGATGCAACTAGGATGAAGAAATCAAACATGCTATCTCTAGTTCTTATGAATTCCATTTTCCATTTATCTGTCCTAGTTGTTTTGCTTGCCACTAGCCATTCAGTTTCCACATGCATCCATACTGGTAATTTGAGCACGTACAAGAGTGCTGGAACAACTGAGTAATAAAGGACAGACTTGTGCATGATAAAAAAAATTAAGTTGGGCTAGACCGAATTTATTTCTCCTTGTAGCAGTTCATTTTGGATAATTTTTGTTCATGTATCATACAGGCACGTGGAGGCCACACACCCTACTGAGCCTCATTTTGACTTGTTTAAAAGACATTACATCAAAGTTGGATCAGCCTGTAGTATGTTTTTCCACTTTAATTTTGAGTGTGACTCCAAATCCAGACCTTCATGGGTTGAAATATTTGATTTCCATTTTTTAATTTTTGTGTGATTTTGTTGTCAGCACATTCAACTTTGTAAAGAGCAAAGTATTTCAGAAGAATATTTAATTAATTCAGATCTAGGATGTATTATTTTTGTGTTCCCTTTATTTTTTGAGCAGTGTATTATACACTGGTCAGTCCCCTCATTAAAACCACCTGTCTAATATCATGTTGGTTCCAAAACTTCTCTGATGTGTTGAGGTATGGACTCCAAAAGACATCTTAACCTATCCTATGTTATCTAGCACCAAGACATTAGCAGCAGATCATTTAAGTTCTGCAAGTTGTGAGGTTGGGTCTCCATGGATCGGATTTGTTATTTCAGCACATCCCATAGATGCTCAGTTGGATTGAGATCTCTTTGCCATGTTCCTCAAACCAATCCTGAGCAATGTTTGCAGTGTGGTAGGGTGCATTGTCTTACTGAAAGAAGCCTCTGCCATGAAAGGGTGTACGTGATCTGCAACAATGTCATGGTAGGTGGTACGTCTCAAAGTAACATTCACACGAATGCCAGGACCCAAGGTTTCCCAGCAGAACATTACCAAGAGCATAACACTGCCCCGCTGGCCTGCCATCTTCCCATAGTGTATCCTGCTGTAATTTCTTCCCCAGGTAAACAATGCACACACACCTGACCATCCACCTGATGTTAAAGAAAACACGATTCATCAGACCAAGCAACATTCTTTCATTGCTCCATGGTCTAGTTCTGGTGCTCACATCCCCATTAAAGGCACTTTTGGCAGTGCCCATGAGTAATGAATGATCATGGGCACTCTGACTGTTCTGCTGCTACACAACCCCATATGCAGCAAACTGTGATGCACTGTGTGTTCTGACACATTTCTATCATGGTCAGCATTACATTTTTCAGGAATTTGAGCTCCCTATGTGCTTCAGTGAGCCTTGAGCACCTTTTTGGTACGTAGCAGCTACTAACCACATACCAGGAATACAAGGAATACCCCACAAGACTTGTTGTTTTGGAGATGCTCTGACCCAGTTGTCTAACCATCTAACCATTTGACTCTTGTCAAAGACACTCAGAAAATTTTTCTTGTGGCTAATTAGTGCATATTTATTAAATATATAGTATATAAAATATTCATTTATTTTGGCTCCTCCTTTTTTCCCTATGTTTATTAATTCTCACTTAAACTGTGAATAAAATCAACATTTAGTAGTTATCCTCTAACCATAAATCATCTTTTTCCCCATTGATCATCTCATTTTTTGGCAATAGTCATTTGTCTTGTTTGTTTGCTTCGTAATACGTCCATTTGGTGTTTCATAGTTACAGAATTAGGACAACCCAGCAATCGGGCAAAATTCAGATGAATTGCAGTTTTTCTGAAACTGAATGCACAAGTCTAGCATAGGAAAAAGTCTTAAATGACCTAATGTGCTTACCCCCTGTGTATTGCGTTTAACATTTTTGCAGCTTTAGACATGTAATTGTTTGGTTTGGTGCTTCTGTCATTTGGCATTTTTTCGGATATTAGTGGTATGGTAATGCGATATTTATATACATATATATGAAACCAGGGGGCTGCACTCACCTGAACATGCATAAACGGGGTGCTGCTGGGGCCATTTTATACAATAAACAAGATCCAGCACACTCACTCTTCCACTAAGCAGCAACTTCAAAGCTCACAGACTGCATTAGTTTTTTTTTTGTTTTGTTTTTAAAACACCCAACCTACGCAAAATTAATGTGGGTTTAGTTACAATGCATAAGTCAGGCCAACTCCTTGGTTTTGCACCCCTCCCTGTCACAGGTGCCTCATCCCAGGGCCCTATTTAGCCTTGTACTCCAGAGAGCTTATGATGGAATTTTTTTCCCCAAGTAAGTGGGTTAATCTCATAAGAGCAGACATTAGGCTGTTAGAGTAGGACCTGCCAAAGACAGGGTACATTGATGTTGAGTCAGGCTTATGCATTGTAGAAATCATATACTGTAACTAAATCCCCATTATTTTTGCCTATATTAGTTGTCTAAAAAAAAAAGAAAAAAAGAAAACAAATAAAATCTGGGAGTTTTTAAGTGGCTGTTTAGTGGATGAGTGAGTGTGCTGGATCTTGTGTATTGTACACATATATATCTATATATAACTATCATTTAAAGTCAAAATAATCAAACTGGACAAGTTCTCTAAGTGAGCTATGCTTTCTGTTCCGCTACTCTGTCCTTAAATTTGAAATTCACTTTGAGTTCTTTTTGACTTTTCACTTTAGAAAATAACCACGTATAAGTCTATTGTACACTGATGCCCAAATGTTCTCTAAACATCTTTGGCGTCCCTGTATTCAAGACATATAATATTATTATTTTTTTTTTTTTTTAATAATCAGTCAATTCTATTTGAAAATTTATAGTTTAGTCATTGACACACCATAACTACCACATTAGCAAAATGAACTGTAATTCACTGTATAATAACCTGAAACATCTCGAAAAAATATTACTGCATAACTCAATTTCCATGAATTATGAAACTATATTGCATTGTTATCTTCCCTGTGCTGAGAATTGATAGAAAGTTATTAAATGATACAGCTTTTATACAAAGTAGAAGGTCATGGATTAATATTTAAGTATCCACATGCAACCACTGCATCTAGCTAAATATTATGGGACAAAATAACAGCATCGTTGTAAAAAATAAATGATTACTGAACGTCCATCAAGTTTAACCTTTTTCTTAATGTCATCCTGGAGGGATATCTTTCAAGCTATATCTTCCAGCATGAGCAAAAAAACAAAAAAGAAATATTTGAGGGTCTGGTAAATAGAAATTGTATTTTTTTTTCCAAGGGGAAAAAAAAGCGCTTTTCTTTAAACCCCCTGCTGTAATTCAGTAGAGAATAAAAACTGTTCTGCATCTCCTTTTCTGTGACAATTCATTGTATGTTTAAGAATATATTGTCAGTATAATACCTATGTTAAACAATACTATGTATGGTGTCTATTCATTGTCAGCAGGGGACACTTTTATTGTATGGTTAAAAATATATATAATGTTAGATTGACAGTGTGTATGTGTAAATGCGATATGCATTTGGATATGTAGAATTTTTGAAACCCTAAGTATAGATAGACACTATGATTCTAAATTGGTATCAGGGGCTTGGACTCTGGAATTGGGTGGAAATTCTTATGCCCTTTGCTAATTCATTGATCAATTCTGTAACTTATTAATTCTAAAGCACTAGCCAGTAATCACGAGTGAGTCTTGTATGTGAATTAAGAAGTCACTATAGGGCTCAGGAAAGACACCCACCCTGTATAAATATGAGTGGAATTTCAAATTTAGTCTAATATATCTCAGTTGACAAAGTAATTTTGCTATTTTGCCCAAAAATATGGACTTCTCTGTTTAATTCCCAATAATTTAGAGTAAGTGAATAACCCAGTGCTGTGATTTGTTTGAATAAATGACCTTATGTTCTCAATAAAGAGTCAGTTGCTTATTAGCAAGTTCTAACCAGATTACAGATTGCTGCTTGAACTGGAACTAATGAGTTTGTTCTTGCTCTGAGCTATTGTAAGAGGCTTTAGTAAACTGTTACATTCATCCTGTCCGCTGAGTACCATAGCTGACTCTAACAGCGGATCTATAAGAAGATAGAACATTCGTATATATAGAATTATATCATTCACATGTAAAAGTACTGTATTTGCTGGCGTTATATAAATGAAAATCTGCTAACAGTTTAAATGATATGCTTTCCTGAACAAGTGTGTTTTCAAAGATTTTGCAGCAGGAATCTAATGTAGAACATTTACAATGTATCTAATTTACACAGGCTGATTTCTAAAAACATATATTCACACATAAAGAATAGTTAGCTACTAAAAAACAGAATAGAAAAGAGGACAGAGGGATTTGAGCACAATTTGGGTTGTGCATGCCTGTGATTGTATTCTAATTAGAGAGATCATCAAATCAGGGGCTATTTTTGCAAGCAGATTGTGATGGAAGCTTTCTCACATGTGAATTGCTGCCCCACACACAGATAGTCACAAAATATTTAGAGTCACATATCAGCTCATAAACATACATACTTATTTGTCTGTTTCGTACACATATTATCAACAGCAATTTTCAAGTGCCCACACCGGGGCCAGTACCAACCACACAAACTGTTACACCACCACTGCAACCATGATTGTAATGGGGGACAGAGATGTACAGAGCTCCCATCTCCCACCAGTCATTCTCTGTAGAGTGGCCTAGCAGATCTTTATAGAGGAACTCCTTTCTCTATTTGATCTGGTAGGGAGCTGTCTTCTGTGACTGAAAGGGGCAGAGATTGAGCAGCAAGCATCATCATCATAGCACCTCCGCACACCATCGCTTTATCATAGCACACCCTCACCTTGTACTCTATCCCTTCATCACAGCTTTCTAGTACAAACAAAAGGATGCTGACAAAGTGTGCTCTCACCCAGAATTCATACTCTAGTTGCGTGGTTGTCCTACATTTGAAAAAAATATTGCTTTTGTGGTTTGCCTTCTTTTCCCTCCTCTTAATGCTTTCTGGGTGAGGGATTTACTGGGACCAATGATTGTCTAATGCTGTTCAGAATAAAGAAAGAGAGAGTGAGAGAAAAAAACACTTTGAAACAACATAATGTGGTTTATTCACTAAATTGTGAATTAGTTAATTAACAACTGCACTCTAACAGTAGTTATTTTTTTTTAAATTGCAGCAGGAGGAATATAACATTGATATGGCTGTAAGGTGTGGAATAAGAAGAGAAACAGGTGTAGGATGAAAACACTAGGTTAGAAACAAATGAACGTAGATATTCTAATAATATTGATATCTCAAAGAGGGGCAAATGTATAAAAGTAAAGGGGATTACAATGTTTACTGTTCGATTCATATAACATTGATATTGACTTTAAAGACTCATTTTACATATTTATCACAGCCCCCTTTTATATTAATAAAGATAATCTTCACCTCAGGACCTGTGATCTTTCATTGGTAAATCATAATAGGTGATGTCATGCTGTGATGTCATAAATACGACTGCTGCTGTAACTGTTTGAACATTCGGTTTTTTCCCAGTTGTAACTGAGGCTCTGGCAGAGCATCACCTATATTCATGGTTCTCATACCATCTCAATGGCATAGAAATCTACACCTCACTTGGATGTGTCTGAAGACTTGGAGCTTGACTATCCTCACTCTGATCTCAGCAATGGAGGTTCTAGCATGGGACGTTCTATTTTGAGCAGCTACTCGCATACCCATTATCAAAAATTGGTTCTTCTTTAATGGGAATTTTAAGTACTGTGTTGGGTGGATTGCAAATAGGAAAAGGATAGGAATGTACAGCTTTTTTCAGGTATCATCCTTCAATTTCTGTTTTATCTTCTTTAGTAATTTGCTTGTCTCTCTCTGTATGTCTGTCTGTATCTATGTCCATCTGTCTTTCTTCCAAGTTTAAGAGTTTATAAAAGAGTAAGCCTTGCATCTATTGAATTTTCTGTATTTGCCTCTTAATGCCCAGAGGGAAGGTCAGTCCTTCAAGCCATGGTTCCCAAGAGGTTTCCTCCACAGGAGGTTTTTCCTTTCCTGAGTGCTGAAGGATGACTCTCCGTGAGTCCAGAGGTCCCCAGGGCCGTCTTTAAAATTGATTTGGCCCTGGGCAAGAATTTGATGGGGCCCCCTGACCCCCACTCCCTGACATGCACTTCCCAACGCAGTAGCGGAACCAATTTCCCATGCTTGCAGAGTCGTATTTAGCACTGAGTTGTGTTTGTGTGTTAGAATGGAAGCATGTTTGTGTATGGAGTATGTTTGAGTATTGAGTATGTTTGTTTAAATGTTTGTATGTGGTGTTGGTGTTTGAATGCAAGCATGCATCTATGTGTATTTTTGTTTTCTTGTTTTTTTAAATGCTGGGGTGACATACTGACATACTGACAGACAAACTGACATGCACACTGACGGACATACTGACATGCACAGACAGACATACTGACATGCACAGACTGTCAGGGTACCTGTGGTCTCTACCTCCGAAAGAGGTAGAGACTTAGCTGTTCCTCCATCCAGACGGTCTGATGGCTCCCTTCCCCGCGGTCTATCCGGTCATGCTAGGCCGGCCGCGAGGGAGTGACTGCCTTTTACAGCATCTAGGCAGGAAGTAGTCATCAGGACACTCCCCCGGAACAACCTGTCAGTCAATGGCTGCAGGACCAATCAGGACGCCTTGGGGGCGTGGTTACTGCTCTGAACAGGGTATTTAACAGAGCTTCTTTCTTTAGCTCATTGCCCTGTCGTGGTTCTAGCTTGTTCTAGTCACTCAGTGCTTGTGTATTCTATTATCCCTTTTGGTTTTGACCCGGCTTGTTTACCTTACTCTGCTTATCTCTGTTACCCTTGATTCGGCTTGTCTCTCGCTTACCTGTCTTCTGTTACCCTCGACCTTGGCTTGTCTTTGACCATTCTATACTGTACTACTTACGTTAGTCCGGCCATTCTAAGGTCCGGTATACGTATCTGGCTACTGTTTGTACTCTGCGTGTTGGATCCCTGTCCCGATCCTGACATTACGACAGGGCCAATGGATCCTGCAAGTACAAACAGTCAGCTGGCTGCTCCTGATCCTAGGTTTGAAGCCATGGATCACAGAATGGATCAGATGGCGCTTGCGCTACAGGCTCTATTAGCTTGTGCCAATAACCCACCAGAGGAGATACGTAATACCCCTGTTTCTCCTGTCGGTTCAGGTCTAGAGGTAGCCACAGTGGGTGCTTCTTCTCACATTACCCCCCCAGTACGCTATGGTGGGGCTCCTGAGAAGTGTCGTGGTTTTTTAAACCAAATTAGTATCCACTTTGAATTGCAACCTCGCTCTTATCCTACAGATAGGGCAAAGGTAGGATTTATTATCACCCTACTCATTGAGAAAGCTCTGAGATGGGCCAACCCACTATGGGAGAACGATAATCCATTAGTTTATAACTATAACGCATTTGTAGCTGCTTTTCGAAGAACATTCGACCCTCCAGGTAGAAAGGTTAATGCAGCCAGATTACTGTTGCGCCTGAGACAGGAGAACCAAACACTGGTGGATTATGCACTAGAGTTCAGGTCTCTGGCGGCAGAAATCAAGTGGAATGAGCAGGCGTATATGGATGTATTTTTGAATGGCCTATCTGATGTAATCCTTGATGAGGTTGCTACCAGAGAGCTCCCTGAGAATTTAGAGGATTTAATTTCGTTCATCTCTCGTATAGATGAACGTCTAAGAGAGAGACAGAACACTCGAGAGAGGAACCAGAGACCTTCTTTTAGGTTAGCTCCCGCTGTTCCAAGTCCTGACTCCACGATATCTTTGCTTACTGAACCTATGCAGATAGGGTATACCCGCCTCTCTGAGGAGGAAAGACAGCACATGTATTGTGGAGCCAAGGGTCATTTACTCTCGAACTGTTCTAACCGCCCGGGAAACGCTCGCACCTAAGTCTCTCTAGAGGACAGGCCTTGGGTGTTTCTATTTTGTCCTCTACTCCTGATTATAAAGATCACAGGCTTCTGCTACCAGTTTCCTTAACTTGGGGGAAGGAAGTAGTAAGGGCTATGGCATTGATAGATTCCGGTGCTGCTGAGAATTTTATCGACCAAGCCTTTGCTAGTAAGAACAATTTCCCATCCCAGCTAAGGGAGACACCTTTGGCCGTTGAGGCCATAGATGGTAGACCACTACTAGACCCTGTTATCTTTCGTGAGACCATACCCATTAATTTAAATGTGGGTATCCTACACGTGGAGAATTTATCTCTTCTGCTCATTTCGTCTCCTTCCGTTCCCATAGTTCTGGGGTACCCATGGTTGAAAAAACATAACCCTATTATCGATTGGGAGTTAGGAGAGATACTCTCGTGGGGCCAGGGCTGCCAGGATCGGTGTTTGTGCAAGGTTTCTCCATTAGCTAATATTAACATACCGGAGAATCCTACTCAGTCCACAGAAAGACAAATACCAGACCTTTACCTAGACTTAAGGGCAGTGTTTGACAAGAAGAATGCCGATTCTTTGCCTCCACACAGGTCATTTGACTGTAAGATTAAGCTTCTACCCGGCACTATGCCTCCGAGGGGCCATGTATATCCTTTGTCTGTTCAGGAAAACTCGGTTCTAGAGGAGTATATTCGGGAGAATTTAGAAAAGGGATTCATCAGGAGGTCTTCTTCTCCGGCTGGGGCTGGGTTCTTTTTCATTAAGAAGAAGGATGGCACGCTGAGACCTTGTATCGATTATAGAGGCTTGAATAAAATAACTGTCAGAAATGCCTATCCTATCCCACTGATTACCGAGTTATTTGATCGTCTTAAGGGCTCCAAAATCTTCACCAAGTTAGATCTCAGAGGGGCTTACAATTTGGTGAGAATCCAGCAAGGTCACGAGTGGATGACGGCATTCAATACCCGGTATGGCCATTACGAATACACTGTTATGCCATTTGGACTATGCAATGCTCCTGCAGTATTTCAAGATTTGATTAATGAGGTACTTAGGGAGTTTCAGCATGATTGTGTTATTGTTTACCTGGACGACATACTAATACACTCTAAGGAGATTGAGACTCACCATAGACAGGTCAGAAAGGTATTACACAAGCTGCTGCAACATGGTCTATATTGCAAATTGGAGAAGTGCAGTTTTGATCAGTCTCAGGTAGACTTTCTTGGATACGTGATTTCTGGGGAGGGTTTTAAAATGGATCCTGTAAAACTTCAATCTATTTTAGACTGGCCCTTGCCCAAAGGACTCAAGGCTATCCAAAGGTTTATTGGTTTTTCCAACTACTATAGGCGCTTCATTAAAGGATACTCCTCTATCATTGCGCCTATTACCAATATGACCAAACAAGGGGCTGATACTAAGTTCTGGTCTAAGGAAGCTCTGGGTGCTTTCAAGACTCTCAAGGAACTTTTTGCCTCGGCTCCCATTCTAGTCCATCCTGATACGACTCTGCCTTTCTTGCTCGAGGTCGATGCCTCTGAGACAGCAGTTGGGGCTGTTCTGTCTCAAAGGTTAGGGGTGGATAAACCGTTACACCCTTGTGGTTTCTTCTCTAATAAATTTTCTGGGCCTGAGAGCAGATATGACATCGGGGAAAGGGAACTGTTAGCAGTCATTAAAGCCTTAAAGGAGTGGAGACATTTGTTGGAGGGGACCCTACACCCTATTACGATTTTGACGGACCACAAAAACTTGTCCTATATTGGGGAGGCTAAGCGCTTATCCTCTAGACAAGCTCGTTGGTCCTTATTCCTGACTCACTTCAATTATGTACTGACTTACAGACCTGGTTCTAAAAACTCTAAAGCCGATGCATTATCTCGCCAATATGAACCTTCTACTGTACCTGAACCAGTTCTTTCTTCTATAGTTCCGAAATGCAATATCATTGCTAATACGAATCTCAGGATTCATTCTCCATTACTGGCCGAGATCATTAAGTTGCAACATCTAGCACCTAAACAGACTCCTGCGGGCCGTCATTTCGTTCCTCCTGCTCTTCAACTGGAACTTTTACAGTGTTTACATAATAGCAAGATGGCGGGACATCCTGGTATTCGCAAAACTTACGCGTTGGTCTCTAAGGACTTCTGGTGGCCTGCTTTACGGAGGGACATTGAGGAGTTCATCGCTGCATGTGAAGTTTGTACTAAAACCAAACAACCCCATACGCTTCCATGTGGATTCCTGCAACCCTTGGAGGTTCCAGAAAAACCATGGTCCTGTTTGGCCATGGACTTTATTGTCGATCTACCTATCTCTAAAAGACAGACTGTTATCCTCACCGTGGTTGACAGGTTTACTAAGATGGCACACTTCATTCCCCTGCCTAAACTCCCGTCTTCTCCCGAATTGGCAGAGATATTCGCTAAGGAGATTTTTCGCCAACATGGGATACCCTCTCAAATTGTATCGGACAGAGGCTCACAATTTGTTTCCCGCTTTTGGAGGTCCTTCTGCTCTCAACTTGGTATTAAATTAAACTTTTCTTCTGCCTATCATCCTCAGTCTAACGGAGCTGCTGAACGTACCAACCAGAAAATTGAACAATATTTACGATGCTTTGTTTCTGAACACCAGGATGATTGGGTCGGTTTGATTCCTTGGGCGGAGTTTGCACACAACAATCTCGTTTGCGATTCTACTCATTCAAGCCCCTTCTTCATGAATTATGGTTTTCATCCGTCTATTCTTCCTTCGGCTTCCCCTTCCCAGGGGGTGCCGTCGGTTGATGTTCATGTTGCCAATTTGAGGAAGTTGTGGGATCAAACTCGACAAATCCTTGTGCACAACTCTATGTTGGTCAAGAAACACGCTGATAAACGTAGAAGGGCGGCTCCGGTCTTTGTTCCAGGTGATAGGGTATGGCTGAGCACGAGGAACATCCGTTTAAAAGTGCCCTCCATGAAGTTCGCTCCTCGTTATATTGGACCCTACAGGGTGCTGACCCGTATCAATCCAGTTGCGTATCGTTTAGCTCTTCCTAATACCTTACGCATCCCCAACTCGTTTCACGTTTCATTGCTGAAACCACTCATATGTAACAGATTTTCCTCCACAATAGCCCCTCCTCGCCCCGTTCAGGTGGAGGGTCAGGAGGAGTATGAGGTTAACTCTATTATTGATTCTCGAATCTCCCGGGGGAGAGTACAATATCTGGTTGATTGGAAGGGATATGGTCCTGAGGAGAGGAGTTGGGTACCTCAGGAGGATGTTCATGCTCCCCGTCTCCGCAGGGCGTATCACTCTCGCTTCCCATCTCGTCCCGGTTCATTCCGCCCGGTGGGCGTATCTGAGAGGGGGGGTACTGTCAGGGTACCTGTGGTCTCTACCTCCGAAAGAGGTAGAGACTTAGCTGTTCCTCCATCCAGACGGTCTGATGGCTCCCTTCCCCGCGGTCTATCCGGTCATGCTAGGCCGGCCGCGAGGGAGTGACTGCCTTTTACAGCATCTAGGCAGGAAGTAGTCATCAGGACACTCCCCCGGAACAACCTGTCAGTCAATGGCTGCAGGACCAATCAGGACGCCTTGGGGGCGTGGTTACTGCTCTGAACAGGGTATTTAACAGAGCTTCTTTCTTTAGCTCATTGCCCTGTCGTGGTTCTAGCTTGTTCTAGTCACTCAGTGCTTGTGTATTCTATTATCCCTTTTGGTTTTGACCCGGCTTGTTTACCTTACTCTGCTTATCTCTGTTACCCTTGATTCGGCTTGTCTCTCGCTTACCTGTCTTCTGTTACCCTCAACCTTGGCTTGTCTTTGACCATTCTATACTGTACTACTTACGTTAGTCCGGCCATTCTAAGGTCCGGTATACGTATCTGGCTACTGTTTGTACTCTGCGTGTTGGATCCCTGTCCCGATCCTGACACAGACAGACATACTGACATGCACAGAGAGACATACTGACACGCACAGACAGACATACTGACACGCACAGACAGACATACTGACACGCACAGACAGACATACTGACACGCACAGACAGACATACTGACACGCACAGACAGACATACTGACACACAGACAGACATACTGACACAGACAGACATACTGACACAGACAGACATACTAACACACAGAGACATACTGACACACACAAAGGCCCTGGCAGACAAACTGACACACGCACAGATACACTGACACACGCACAGACATACTGACACACAGACATAGTGACGCACACACAGACACCCTGACACACATACTGACACACACAGACACCCTGAAAGACATACTCACACACATACTAAAACACACACAGATATACTGACACACACAGACAGACATACTAAGACACACACACACAGAAATGGTGACACACACACAGGGCCGTCTTTAAAATTGATATGGCCCTGGGCAAGAATTTGATGGGGCCCCCTGACCCCCACTCCCTGACATGCAATCACGCTCTCCACTTCCCAACGCAGTAGCGGAACCATTTTCCCATGCTTGCAGTGTCGTATTTAGCACTGAGTTGTGTTTGTGTGTTTGAATGGAAGCATGTTTGTGTATGGAGTATGTTTGTGTAAATGTAGGGGTGTGTTTGTATGTGGTGTTGGTGCTTGAATGCAAGCATGCATCTATGTGTATTTTTTGTTTGCTTGTTTTTTTAAATGCTGGGGTGTGTTTATATATATTTTTGGTGTTTATGTATTGTTGACGTTTTAATGCAGGGCTGTGTTTGTATGTAGTGTTGAAGGTTGAATGCAGGGGTGCACTTGTGTGTAGTGTTGGTGATTTGAATGATGAGATGTATGCACATGTGCACATAGATTGACACACACACACACTGAAACAGATGCAGATACACTGACATAAACACTGACACTCACACTAACACACATGCAGATACACACTGACACAGATACACACACTAACACATACAGACACACAGACACACAACCTGACACACATAAATAGACATATATACAAACACTGACACATATGGATACTCAGACACACTGATGCATATACTGACACACATGCATACACCGATGAAAACACTGACTATATACAGATGCAAACACAGATATACACACGCAGGTACACACACTGACAACATACAAATACATACAGTGATAACATACAGATACACACACTGACACACATACAAACACGCAGATACACAACCTGACACACATGCAGATACACACAGACCACATGGAGAAACATAGATATACTAAATACAGATACACCGATATACATACTGACAACAGAGATACATACTGATACACACAAAGACACCCTGACAGACATACATACACAGACATACTGACACACATGTACAGTTTACATTTTTACACACTGACAGATATACTGACACACTGACATACTGACAGACAAACTGACATGCACACTGACAGACAAACTGACACGCACAGACAGACATACTGACACGCACAGACAGACATACTGACACGCACAGACAGACATACTGACACGCACAGACAGACATACTGACACACAGACAGACATACTGACACACAGAAAAGAAAATGTTACTTGCGCTTTCTCCTTAATCCCCATGTATATTTAGACAAATGGAGGTCATTTAGTTGCTCCAATGGCCATTGGAGGGAATGCCCGCCTGCCAACGTCAAGGCAGACCCCCCTTAAGCGGGTCCTAACACTGACCCTTCAGCCTGCTTCCTTGAGCTTCTGGCAAAGATATCTCTAATGAGACAGAAAGGGGTATTTTTTATATACACCCCTATACTTATTAACCCTTAATAGGGAACACATGGGATGGGCAGCAGCATTGTAACCAGGCTGTGTGATACAAAGTAAATACAAATACAAAAAGAGAAGTCCTGCGCTTAGTCCCATTACTACTGGGCCAGCTGCAATGACTACAACACACATCAGCCCCAATATATAGTAAAAACCAAAGAAAAGAAAATGTTACTTGCGCTTTCTCCTTAATCCCTATGTATATTTAGACAAATGGAGGTCATTTAGTTGCTCCAATGGCCATTGGAGGGAATGCCCGCCTGCCAACGTCAAGGCAGACCCTCCTAAGCGGGTCCTAACACTGACCCTTCAGCCTGCTTCCTTGAGCTTCTGGCAAAGATATCTCTAATGAGACAGAAAGGGGTATTTTTTATATACACCCCTATACTTATTAACCCTTAATAGGGAACACATGGGATGGGCAGCAGCATTGTAACCAGGCTGTGTGATACAAAGTAAATACAAATACAAAAAAAGAAGTCCTGCGCTTAGTCCCATTACTACTGGGCCAGCTGCAATGACTACAACACACATCAGCCCCAATATATAGTAAAAACCAAAGAAAAGAAAATGTTACTTGCGCTTTCTCCTTAATCCCTATGTATATTTAGACAAACGGAGGTCATTTAGTTGCTCCAATGGCCATTGGAGGGAATGCCCGCCTGCCAACGTCAAGGCAGACCCCCCTAAGCGGGTCCTAACACTGACCCTTCAGCCTGCTTCCTTGAGCTTCTGGCAAAGATATCTCTAATGAGACAGAAAGGGGTATTTTTTATATACACCCCTATACTTATTAACCCTTAATAGGGAACACATGGGATGGGCAGCAGCATTGTAACTAGGCTGTGTGATACAAAGTAAATACAAATACAAAAAGAGAAGTCCTACGCTTAGTCCCATTACTACTGGGCCAGCTGCAATGACTACAACACACATCAGCCCCAATATATAGTAAAAACCAAAGAAAATAAAATGTTACTTGCGCTTTCTCCTTAATCCCTATGTATATTTAGACAAATGGAGGTCATTTAGTTGCTCCAATGGCCATTGGAGGGAATGCCCGCCTGCCAACGTCAAGGCAGACCCCCCTAAGCGGGTCCTAACACTGACCCTTCAGCCTGCTTCCTTGAGCTTCTGGCAAAGATATCTCTAATGAGACAGAAAGGGGTATTTTTTATATACACCCCTATCCTTATTAACCCTTAATAGGGAACACATGGGATGGGCAGCAGCATTGTAACCAGGCTGTGTGATACAAAGTAAATACAAATACAAAAAGAGAAGTCCTGCGCTTAGTCCCATTACTACTGGGCCAGCTGCAATGACTACAACACACATCAGCCCCAATATATAGTAAAAACCAAAGAAAAGAAAATGCTACTTGCGCTTTCTCCTTAATCCCTATGTATATTTAGACAAACGGAGGTCATTTAGTTGCTCCAATGGCCATTGGAGGGAATGCCCGCCTGCCAACGTCAAGGCAGACCCCCCTAAGCGGGTCCTAACACTGACCCTTCAGCCTGCTTCCTTGAGCTTCTGGCAAAGATATCTCTAATGAGACAGAAAGGGGTATTTTTTTATATACACCCCTATACTTATTAACCCTTAATAGGGAACACATGGGATGGGCAGCAGCATTGTAACCAGGCTGTGTGATACAAAGTAAATACAAATACAAAAGAGAAGTCCTGCGCTTAGTCCCATTACTACTGGGCCAGCTGCAATGACTACAACACACATCAGCCCCAATATATAGTAAAAACCAAAGAAAATAAAATGTTACTTGCGCTTTCTCCTTAATCCCTATGTATATTTAGACAAATGGAGGTCATTTAGTTGCTCCAATGGCCATTGGAGGGAATGCCCGCCTGCCAACGTCAAGGCAGACCCACCTAAGCGGGTCCTAACACTGACCCTTCAGCCTGCTTCCTAGAGCTTCTGGCAAAGATATCTCTAATGAGACAGAAAGGGGTATTTTTTATATACACCCCTATCCTTATTAACCCTTAATAGGGAACACATGGGATGGGCAGCAGCATTGTAACCAGGCTGTGTGATACAAAGTAAATACAAATACAAAAAGAGAAGTCCTGCGCTTAGTCCCATTACTACTGGGCCAGCTGCAATGACTACAACACACATCAGCCCCAATATATAGTAAAAACCAAAGAAAAGAAAATGCTACTTGCGCTTTCTCCTTAATCCCTATGTATATTTAGACAAACGGAGGTCATTTAGTTGCTCCAATGGCCATTGGAGGGAATGCCCGCCTGCCAACGTCAAGGCAGACCCCCCTAAGCGGGTCCTAACACTGACCCTTCAGCCTGCTTCCTTGAGCTTCTGGCAAAGATATCTCTAATGAGACAGAAAGGGGTATTTTTTATATACACCCCTATACTTATTAACCCTTAATAGGGAACACATGGGATGGGCAGCAGCATTGTAACCAGGCTGTGTGATACAAAGTAAATACAAATACAAAAAGAGAAGTCCTGCGCTTAGTCCCATTACTACTGGGCCAGCTGCAATGACTACAACACACATCAGCCCCAATATATAGTAAAAACCAAAGAAAAGAATACTGACACACAGAGACATACTAACACACACAAAGGCCCTGACAGACATACTGACACACGCACAGACATACTGACACACACAGAGACATACTGACACACAGACATAGTGACACACACACAGACACCCTGACAGACATACTGACACACACAGACATACTAAGACACACATACTGACACACACAGACACCCTGAAAGACATACTCACACACATACTAAGACACACACAGATATACTGACACACACAGACAGACATACTAAGACACACACACACACACAGAAATGGTGACACACACACACAAAGACAGACACCCCGACAGACATACTCACACACATACACACATACTAAGACACACAGACATACTGACACACACAGACACCCTGACAGACACCCTGACATACACCCTGACAGACATACTGACACACTGTCAGACATACTGACACACACACACACACACACAGAAATGGTGACACACACACACAGACACCCTGACAGACATACTCACACACATACACACATAGTAAGACACACACACACATGCAAAGTTTACATTTATAAAGCCAACCTCCAGCCTACCATATGGGTTCCCTGGGGTCAAGTGGCAGGGTGAGTTCGTTGGGAGTGTGAGGCTCCTGCACTCCAGCTCCCTCCTGATGGCCTCCTCCTCCTCCATCCCGCGCGGCTTCACTCTATCTGGGAGGAAGTGACTCACGGCAGTCACTTCCTCCCAGCCTGCTGCAGTAAAACAAGGGGGCCCGGTCGCGCTGTTAAAGGGCTACAGCGCACGACCGGGCCCTCTTAGTGTGTGGGCTCCCGGTGCAGCCGCAGCACCGGCGGGCCCAGGGGGCAAATAAAAACAATTTGGGCGGACAGCAGGGCCCACGGGGTAGCTGCTTTGGGCCCCCCAGGAGTGAGTGGGCCCGGGGCAGCTGCCCCGTTTGCCCTGCTTGCCCCGATTTAAAGACGGCCGTGGAGGTGCCCCACATATTGACTGTTTTCTGATCAAATTTTATATCCAAGATTCCAATATATATCTTGGCCCCTAAGTCCTCAATTTCCCTTTAATAGGCTGTAAAATTATATAAATAATGTTAAATACGCTAAATAAATGTAACATTATTTAATATTTATGTCTCATGTTGACTTTTATTATTTAATAATTGGAAAATGAGTTAGTTTAAACTGGAGGAAGGTATCTGGTCTTTTATTGATACTGTACAAAAATTAGGAAGGTTGACAACTGTTCTGGAGTAGCTGTAAGCCATCACCAGGAAGCAAGGTAAGGGGGAAAACTGTTGCTAAATGGTTCACCCCATTAACAGGGAAACGGACCAGGTACTGTAGTGGGCTGTAGTGGTGGTAATGGTTGTGATGCTAGCACTAACTGTGGTTATGATGCTTAGAGTAAACTAGGTACGGTAGTGGGTTGTAGTGGTTATGACGCTTGGAGTAGCCCTTTAATATAAGAAAATTATAAAAAAAAAAAAAAAGAAGGTATTTAATGTCCAACAGATCCAATTCAGGGAGTTATGATTATGATTAACAGTTAATAAATTTTTAATAAGACAAAAAACATTGGTTAAAAGGCAGAGGTAGAGAACTTTCACACTCCAGATGTTGTGGACTACATCTTCCTTGATGCTTTACTACCATTAAGGCTGCAGGATGTAGTCCACAACATTTGGAGTGCCAAATGTTGCCTACCCCTGGAAGCTTATTGGAAGTGCATAATAGATCTGATGAAGAAGAAACAGGTGAAGTGAAAGTGGAAAAACAACCCATAAAAGGAGTAAAAAAGGTAATCCTGGAAGAATATCGACTGTGCCAGTGTTTCGGTAAATAAAAAGTGCCCAGTGCTCTCAATTTCATGTAAACATGCTAAAACAGAAAGTGACTTTCACTTTTCAAGCACTCAATGACCCAAGGAGAGAGGAAGTTAAAAAGCAGTTAATAGACTCTGCTGCCCATAAAGGCAAACATCCCCTCTGACTCCCTGATCACACACAGTAGGTGTGGCACTCAGCCCTTGATCCTTTAAGAAAAAAAAATGTTTATTAAGCAAGACTGGAAATACACATGTGATGCTGGTATGAAAAGAAAGTTTATATGTATGAGGACATACAAGCGTAACAATATATTATGGAATATTCAACAGCAAAAGGTAAAAAACACAATTCCCTAAGTACACAGAATCTTTTGACGCAGTTTCATGAAGAGGAGATATATCTCTATACCCATCCTTATGCCATTTTATACCCTCTTATTTACTATTTATTTTAGGACCATCTGCCTCACACATAAATCATAATGTAGAACTACTTGCTCCCAAAACACCCATATCCCTTAAATTATGACTGGTTCCTTACCAGCACTTACTGACTCTCTTTGTATCTAAACACATTCATAAAATGCTGGTACACTCTCCCCCTATCTCTTCCTTCATTTTACCACCCCTTTCCACCCAAGCCCTTCTTCATTCATCTTAAGATCTTACCCCTCTGAGCAGCCACTACAGCCAGGGGCGGTATTACCATAAAGTGGGACAGCCGCTTTATGGCACAATTTCCATGTGATAGGCAAAATGGGGGTGCACAGAGCTCCCACCTTCCATCATTCACTACTTTGTAGAGAGGTCTTGATGCAGAGGATCTTCTATTTTTATACCTAGTCGGACAAGGAGCTGATCTCTGTGACTGTCAACAAGGTTGAAGACAAAAAAGATTCTCTACTGTGATTCACATGACCTTGCCACAGACAGGGTGAGAAATATCCACAAACAGAGAGACTGCAACAAACACAGGGGGTGAGAAACAAAAAAAGTGGGGGAATAAGAGACACAGGTAGGTGAGAGATATATGGGGGAAGTAAGTAGCACAAAGGGGTTAAGATAAATGGGAGGGTTAAAAGACACAAAGGTGGAGAGTCAGACACAAAAGGGTTAAAAACACAACGGGGTTAAGAGACACAAGAGTGTTAAGAGACACAAGGATGTAAGGGACACGAGGGGTACGTGACACAAAAGGGGGTTAAGAAATACAAAGGGGAAGAGTAAGAGACACAGGCAAGTTGAAAGCCACATGGGAGTAATAGACTGAGGGATAAGGAGTGAAAGTGGGCTAGGTGACAAAAGGGGTGTGACACAGAAGGAGGGAGTAAATGACACAAGAGTGCAAAGAAAGGGATAAGAAACATTAAAAGAGGTAAGATACACTAAAGGCAAATAAGACAATTAAGGGGTTAAGAAACCACAAAAGAAGTATTAAAGACATAAAAACAGGAATAAGAAGGGCAAAAGTGGGTTGTGCATGCCTGTGATTGTATTCTAATTAGAGAGATCATCAAATCAGGGGCTATTTTTGCAAGCAGATTGTGATGGAAGCTTTCTCACATGTGAATTGCTGCCCCACACACAGATAGTCACAAAATATTTAGAGTCACATATCAGCTCATAAACATACATACTTATTTGTCTGTTTCGTACACATATTATCAACAGCAATTTTCAAGTGCCCACACCGGGGCCAGTACCAACCACACAAACTGTTACACCACCACTGCAACCATGATTGTAATGGGGGACAGAGATGTGCAGAGCTCCCATCTCCCACCAGTCATTCTCTGTAGAGTGGCCTAGCAGATCTTTATAGAGGAACTCCTTTCTCTATTTGATCTGGTAGGGAGCTGTCTTCTGTGACTGAAAGGGGCAGAGATTGAGCAGCAAGCATCATCATCATAGCACCTCCGCACACCATCGCTTTATCATAGCACACCCTCACCTTGTACTCTATCCCATCATCACAGCTTTCTAGTACAAACAAAAGGATGCTGACAAAGTGTGCTCTCACCCAGAATTCATACTCTAGTTGCGTGGTTGTCCTACATTTGAAAAAAATATTGCTTTTGTGGTTTGCCTTCTTTTCCCTCCTCTTAATGCTTTCTGGGTGAGGGATTTACTGGGACCAATGATTGTCTAATGCTGTTCAGAATAAAGAAAGAGAGAGTGAGAGAAAAAAACACTTTGAAACAACATAATGTGGGTTATTCACTAAATTGTGAATTAGTTAATTAACAACTGCACTCTAAAAGTAGTTATTTTTTTAAATTGCAGCAGGAGGAATATAACATTCATATGGCTGTAAGGTGTGGAATAAGAAGAGAAACAGGTGTAGGATGAAAACACTAGGTTAGAAACAAATGAACGTAGATATTCTAATAATATTGATATCTCAAAGAGGGGCAAATGTATAAAAGTAAAGGGGATTACAATGTTTACTTCTAGATTCATATAAAATTGATATTGACTTTAACCCCTTAAGGACCGGACTTTTTTTGCGATGTTGTATATTTGTGACCAGGCATCTTTTTGACACTTTTGTGGTGTTTGTGTTTAGCTGTAATTTTCCGCTCTCTCATTTACTGTTCCCATACAAATTATATATTGTTTTTTTTCAGGACAAAAGGGGCTTTCTTTACATACCATTATTCATATAATCTCATGTAATTTAATTTTAAAAAAATGAAAAAATATGATGAAAAAATGAAAAAAATACACGTTTTTTGAATTTTATGTGAAAAATCTTTTACTCATCTACAAAAGCGAATGAAAAAAACTGCTAAATAGATTCAAAATGTTGTCCTGAGTTCAAAAATACCCAGTGTTTACATGCTTTTTGCTATTTTTTTGCATGTTATAGGGCTATAAGTACAAGTAGGATATTGCGGTTTCAAAACATACATTTTTAAAATGTATCAATAGTGACATTGTAACACTATTATCTGTCATAAATTGCTAAATAACACCCCACATGTACATATTTTTTTAAAAGTAGACAACCCAGGGTATTCAATATGGGGTATGTCCAGACTTTTTTAGTAGCCACTTAGTCGCAAACACTGGCCAAAGTTAGCGTTCATATTTGTTTGTGTGTGAAAAAAGTAAAAAACTAAATTGAACGCTAATTTTGGCCAGTGTTTGTGACTAAGTGGTTACTAAAAAAGACTGGACATAACCCAAGGTATTGCAAATGGGGTGTCTTCTTTTGCAAATGGTATGCCATCATGGGGGTAATTCTCATTCCTGGGCTACCATACGCTCTCAAAGGCAACGTAACCAACCTGGCCATTTTCAATGTAAAAATATTTGACCCATATATTTGACCTTATAACTTTCAAAAACGCTATAAAACCTGTACATGGGCGGGTCCTGTTCTACTCAGGAGACTTTGCTGAACACAAATATTAGTGTTTCAAAACTGGAAAATGTATCACAACAATTATATCATCAGTAAAAGTGCTGTTTGTGTGTGAAAAATGCAAAAAAGTCACTTTCACTGACAATATCATCGCTGTGATATGTTTTACTGTTTTGAATCACTAATATTTGTGTTCAGCGAAGTCTCCCGAGTAAAACAGTACCCCCCATGTACAGGTTTTAGGGTGTCGTAGAACGTTACAGGGTAAAATACAGTGATAGCAAATTAAATTCTCTGGACTTTCGGCCTGGGTTGGCAGGCAGGTCCCTTAAATTGCAATCAATAAAATAACTTAATTATGTAAAAATATTACATAAATATGCACGTAGAATTTGAATATATATGCATATTTATATATTTGAAGTCTACGTGTATATTTATATAATTATTTATGTAATTTTGTATATGGACATATGAATAGTTCGCATTCTTTTTATTTATTTATATATACATAGATATATATACAATTTCATTCTAAGTGTATTTTGATATAAATATATATATTAATATCAAAATACAGTTAGAATAAAATTTTGTATAGATATATAATTTTTTTTTAATTTTTATTATTATTTTTAATTTTTTTAATTTAATTTAAATTATTTATTATTCAGATTTTATAATAATATATATATATACACAATATATATAGTTATTATATATTATATATATACACGTGTGTAAATTAATTATAAGTGTATTTTTATATTAATATATGTACATATTAATATAAAAATACACTTAGCATGACATTATATATATGATATATAGACATATATTATATAGGTATAATATATGTCTATATATCATATATATACACATATATAATAATATATTTTTTTTTAATAACTTTCACTTTAAATTTTTTTTTTATTTTACAGTTGCAGGGAGACTGCCTGTCAGCACAGACAGTCCCCCTGCAGGCAGAGACTAGGACACCTATTGTGACCATGTGGTCGCCCTGTTGGGCGATCACATGGCCCCAGGGGTCCTAAACCGCCATGGGGAGAGTGTCTGGGCTGCAGGCAGTCTCCCCACACATTTTAAATTTAGGACGGTTCAGGACCTGAACCGTCTAGCGTCCTCAAGGGGTTAAAGACTCATTTTACATATTTATCACAGCCCCCTTTTATATTAATAAAGATAATCTTCACCTCAGGACCTGTGATCTTTCATTGGTAAATCATAATAGGTGATGTCATGCTGTGATGTCATAAATACGACTGCTGCTGTAACTGTTTGAACATTCTGTTTTTTCCCAGTTGTAACTGAGGCTCTGGCAGAGCATCACCTATATTCATGGTTCTCATACCATCTCAATGGCATAGAAATCTACACCTCACTTGGATGTGTCTGAAGACTTGGAGCTTGACTATCCTCACTCTGATCTCAGCAATGGAGGTTCTAGCATGGGACGTTCTATTTTGAGCAGCTACTCGCATACCCATTATCAAAAATTGGTTCTTCTTTAATGGGAATTTTAAGTACTGCGCGCACTGCGTTGGGTGGATTGCAAATAGGAAAAGGATAGGAATGTACAGCTTTTTTCAGGTATCATCTTTCAATTTCTGTTTTATCTTCTTTAGTAATTTGCTTGTCTCTCTATGTATGTCTGTCTCTCTATGTATGTCTGTCTGTATCTATGTCCATCTGTCTTTCTTCCAAGTTTAAGAGTTTATAAAAGAGTAAGCCTTGCATCTATTGAATTTTCTGTATTTGCCTCTTAATGCCCAGAGGGAAGGTCAGTCCTTCAAGCCATGGTTCCCAAGAGGTTTCCTCCACAGGAGATTTTTCCTTTCCTGAGTGCTGAAGGACGACTCTCCGTGCGTCCAGAGGTCCCCAGGGCCGTCTTTAAAATTGATTTGGCCCTGGGCAAGAATTTGATGGGGCCCCCTGACCCTCACTCCCTGACATGCAATCACGCTCTCCAATTCCCAACGCAGTAGCGGAACCATTTTCCCATGCTTGCAGAGTCGTATTTAGCACTGAGTTGTGTTTGTGTGTTTGAATGGAAGCATGTTTGTGTATGGAGTATGTTTGTTTAAATGTAGGGGTGTGTTTGTATGTGGTGTTGGTGTTTGAATGCAAGCATGCATCTATGTGTATTTTTGTTTGCTTGTTTTTTTAAATGCTGGGGTGACATACTGACACACTGACATACTGACAGACAAACTGACATGCACACTGACGGACATACTGACATGCACAGACAGACATACTGACACGCACAGACAGGCATACTGACACACACAGACAGACATACTGACACGCACAGACAGACATAATGACACACAGACAGACATACTGACACAGACAGACATACTGACACACATAGACATACTGACACACACAAAGGCCCTGACAGACATACTGACACACGCACAGATATACTGACACACGCACAGACATACAGACACACGCACAGACATACAGACACACGCACAGACACATACTGACACACAGACATACTGACACACACAGACATACTAAGACACACATACTGACACACACAGACACCCTGAAAGACATACTCACACACATACTAAAACACACACAGATATACTGACACACACAGACAGACATACTAAGACACACACACACACACACACAGAAATGGTGACACACACACAGGGCCGTCTTTAAAATTGATTTGGCCCTGGGCAAGAATTTGATGGGGCCCCCTGACCCCCACTCCCTGACATGCAATCACGCTCTCTACTTCCCAACGCAGTTGGGAGTATGTTTGTGTAAATGTAGGGGTGTGTTTGTATGTGGTGTTGGTGCTTGAATGCAAGCATGCATCTATGTGTATTTTTTGTTTGCTTGTTTTTTTTAAATGCTGGGGTGTGTTTATAAATATTTTTGTTTTTATGTATTGTGGACGTTTTAATGCAGGACTGTGTTTGTATGTAGTGTTGAAGGTTGAATGCAGGGGTGCACTTGTGTGTAGTGTTGGTGATTTGAATGATGAGATGTATGCACATGTGCACATAGATTGCCACACACACACACACTGAAACAGATGCAGATACACTGACATAAACACTGACACTCACACTAACACACATGCAGATACACACTGACACAGATACACACACTAACACATACAGACACACAGACACACAACCTGACACACATAAATAGACATATATACAAACACTGACACATATGGATACTCAGACACACTGATGCATATACTGACACACATGCATACACAGATAAAAACACTGACTATATACAGATGCAAACACAGATATACACACGCAGGTACACACACTGACAACATACAAATACATACAGTGATAACATACAGATACACACACTGACACACATACAGACACGCAGATACACAACCCGACACACATGCAGATACACACAGACCACATGGAGAAACATAGATATACTAAATACAGATACACCGATATACATACTGAAACAGAGATACATACTGATACACACAAAGACACCCTGACAGACATACATACACAGACATACTGACACACATGTACAGTTTACATTTTTACACACTGACAGATATACTGACACACTGACATACTGACAGACAAACTGACATGAACACTGACAGACAAACTGACACGCACAGACAGACATACTGACACGCACAGACAGACATACTGACACGCACAGACAGACATACTGACACGCACAGACAGACATACTGACACACAGACAGACATACTGACACAGACAGACATACTGACACACAGAAAAGAAAATGTTACTTGCGCTTTCTCCAACGTCAAGGCAGACCCCCCTAAGCGGGTCCTAACACTGACCCTTCAGCCTGCTTCCTTGAGCTTCTGGCAAAGATATCTCTAATGAGACAGAAAGGGGTATTTTTTATATACACCCCTATACTTATTAACCCTTAATAGGGAACACATGGGATGGGCAGCAGCATTGTAACCAGGCTGTGTGATACAAAGTAAATACAAATACAAAAAGAGAAGTCCTGCGCTTAGTCCCATTACTACTGGGCCAGCTGCAATGACTACAACACACATCAGCCCCAATATATAGTAAAAACCAAAGAAAAGAAAATGTTACTTGCGCTTTCTCCTTAATCCCTATGTATATTTAGACAAATGGAGGTCATTTAGTTGCTCCAATGGCCATTGGAGGGAATGCCCGCCTGCCAACGTCAAGGCAGACCCCCCTAAGCGGGTCCTAACACTGACCCTTCAGCCTGCTTCCTTGAGCTTCTGGCAAAGATATCTCTAATGAGACAGAAAGGGGTATTTTTTATATACACCCCTATACTTATTAACCCTTAATAGGGAACACATGGGATGGGCAGCAGCATTGTAACCAGGCTGTGTGATACAAAGTAAATACAAATACAAAAAGAGAAGTCCTGCGCTTAGTCCCATTACTACTGGGCCAGCTGCAATGACTACAACACACATCAGCCCCAATATATAGTAAAAACCAAAGAAAAGAAAATGTTACTTGCGCTTTCTCCTTAATCCCTATGTATATTTAGACAAATGGAGGTCATTTAGTTGCTCCAATGGCCATTGGAGGGAATGCCCGCCTGCCAACGTCAAGGCAGACCCCCCTAAGCGGGTCCTAACACTGACCCTTCAGCCTGCTTCCTTGAGCTTCTGGCAAAGATATCTCTAATGAGACAGAAAGGGGTATTTTTTATATACACCCCTATACTTATTAACACTTAATAGGGAACACATGGGATGGGCAGCAGCATTGTAACCAGGCTGTGTGATACAAAGTAAATACAAATACAAAAAGAGAAGTCCTGCGATTAGTCCCATTACTACTGGGCCAGCTGCAATGACTACAACACACATCAGCCCCAATATATAGTAAAAACCAAAGAAAAGAAAATGTTACTTGCGCTTTCTCCTTAATCCCTATGTATATTTAGACAAATGGAGGTCATTTAGTTGCTCCAATGGCCATTGGAGGGAATGCCCGCCTGCCAACGTCAAGGCAGACCCCCCTAAGCGGGTCCTAACACTGACCCTTCAGCCTGCTTCCTTGAGCTTCTGGCAAAGATATCTCTAATGAGACAGAAAGGGGTATTTTTTATATACACCCCTATACTTATTAACCCTTAATAGGGAACACATGGGATGGGCAGCAGCATTGTAACCAGGCTGTGTGATACAAAGTAAATACAAATACAAAAAGAGAAGTCCTGTGCTTAGTCCCATTACTACTGGGCCAGCTGCAATGACTACAACACACATCAGCCCCAATATATAGTAAAAACCAAAGAAAAGAATACTGACACACAGAGACATACTAACACACACAAAGGCCCTGACAGACATACTGACACACGCACAGACATACTGACACACACAGAGACATACTGACACACAGACATAGTGACACACACACAGACACCCTGACAGACATACTGACACACACAGACATACTAAGACACACATACTGACACACACAGACACCCTGAAAGACATACTCACACACATACTAAGACACACACAGATATACTGACACACACAGACAGACATACTAAGACACACACACACACACACACAGAAATGGTGACACACACACACACAAAGACAGACACCCTCACATACTCACACACATACACACATACTAAGACACACAGACATACTGACACACACAGACACCCTGACAGACACCCTGACAGACACCCTGACAGACACCCTGACAGACACCCTGACACACTGACAGACATACTGACACACACACACACACACACACAGAAATGGTGACACACACACACAGACACCCTGACAGACATACTCATACACATACACACATAGTAAGACTGTCAGGGTACCTGAGGTCTCTACCTCCGAGATAGGTAGAGACTTAGTCGTTCATCCATCCGGACGGCCTGATTTCCCTCTTCCTCGCGGTCCATCCGGTCATGCAAAGCCGGCCGCGAGGGAGTGACTCCCTTTTATAGCATGACGTCCGGAAGTCGACGTCAGGACGTCAAACCGGAACGACCTGTCACTCAATTGGTTCAGGACCAATCAGGACTCGTCGGAGGTGTGTCTACTTATCTGAACAGGGCATTTAACAGTGCTTCTTTCGTTAGCTCATTGCCCTGTCGTGGTTCTAGCTAGTTCTAGTCACTCAGTGCTCGTGTTTTCTAGTTATCCCTTTTGGTTTTGACCCGGCTTGTTTGCTCTACTCTGCTTATCTCTGTTACCCTTGATTCGGCTTGTCTCTCGCTTACCTGTCTTCTGTTACCCTCGACCTCGGCTTGCCTTTGACCATTCTCTACTGTACTACTTACGTTAGTCCGGCCATTCTAAGGTCCGGTATACGTATCTGGCTACTGTTTGTACTCTGCGTGTTGGATCCCTGTCCCGATCCTGACATTACGACAGGGCCAATGGATCCTGCAAGTACAAACAGTCAGCTTGGTTCTCCTGATCCTAGGTTTGAAGCCATGGATCACAGAATGGATCAGATGGCGCTAGCGCTACAGGCGTTATTATCTCGTGCCAATAATCCACCAGAGGACTTACGTACTACTCCTATCTCTCCTGTAAGTTCAGGCCTAGAGGTAGCCACTGTAGGTGCTTCTTCTCGCATTACCCCACCAGTACGTTATGGTGGTGCTCCTGAGAAGTGTCGTGGTTTTTTAAACCAAATTAGTATCCACTTTGAATTGCAACCTCGCTCCTATCCTACGGATAGGGCAAAGGTGGGATTTATTATCACCTTACTCATTGAGAAGGCTCTGAGATGGGCCAACCCACTATGGGAGAACGATAACCCGTTAGTATATAATTATAACGCATTTGTAGCTGCTTTTAGAAGAACTTTTGACCCTCCAGGTAGAAAGGTTAATGCAGCCAGATTACTGTTACGCCTGAGACAGGAGAACCGAACACTTGTGGATTATGCACTAGAGTTCAGGTCTCTGGCGTCAGAAGTCAAGTGGAATGAGCAGGCGTATATGGATGTATTTTTGAATGGGCTATCAGATGTAATCCTTGATGAGGTTGCTACTAGAGAACTTCCTGAAAATTTAGAGGATTTAATTTCGTTCATTTCTCGTATAGATGAACGTTTAAGAGAGAGACAGAACACTCGAGAGAGGAACCGGAGACCTTCCTTTAAGTTAGCTCCCGCATTTCTAAGTCCTGACTCCACGGTCTCATTGCTTCCTGAACCTATGCAGATAGGCTATACCCGCCTCTCTGAGGAGGAGAGACAGTACAGGAGAAGGGAGGGGTTATGTATGTATTGTGGAGCCAGAGGTCATTTACTCTCGAACTGTCCTAACCGCCCGGGAAACGCTCGCACCTAAGTTTCTCTAGAGGACAGGCCTTGGGTGTTTCTATTTTGTCCTCTACTCCTAATTATAAAGATCACAGGCTTCTGCTACCAGTTTCCTTAACTTGGGAGAAGGAAGTAATAGAGGCTATGGCTTTGATAGATTCCGGAGCTGCTGAGAATTTTATCGACCAAGCCTTTGCCACTAAACACAATATCCCATCCCAGTTAAGGGAGACACCCTTGGTCGTTGAGGCCATAGATGGTAGACCATTACTGGACCCCGTTATCTTTCGTGAGACCATACCCATTAACTTAAATGTTGGGATCCTACACGTGGAAAATGTATCTCTTATGCTCATTTCGTCCCCTTCTGTTCCCATAGTTCTGGGGTATCCATGGTTGAAGAGACATAACCCTATTATCGATTGGGAATTAGGGGAGATACTCTTGTGGGGTCAGAGCTGCCAGGAGAGGTGTTTACGCAAGGTTTCTCCATTGGCTAATATTAACACACCAGGTAGTTCTACTCAGTCCACAGAGAAACAGATACCGTCCCTTTACCAAGACTTAAAGGCAGTATTCGACAAGAGGAATGCCGATTCATTACCTCCACACAGGTCATTTGATTGTAAAATTAAGCTTCTACCTGGTACTATGCCCCCGAGGGGTAATGTATATCCTTTATCTGTTCAGGAGAACTCTGTTCTAGAGGAATATATTCGTGAGAATTTAGAGAAAGGATTCATTAGGAGGTCTTCTTCTCCTGCCGGGGCTGGTTTTTTTTTCGTTAAAAAGAAGGATGGCACGCTGAGGCCTTGTATTGATTACCGAGGTTTGAATAAAATAACTATCAGAAATGCCTATCCTATTCCATTGATTACCGAGTTGTTTGATCGTCTTAAGGGCTCCAAAATCTTCACCAAATTAGATCTCAGAGGGGCATATAATTTGGTGAGAATCCAGCATGGACACGAGTGGATGACGGCGTTCAATACTCGGTATGGCCACTATGAATACACAGTTATGCCATTTGGACTTTGCAACGCTCCTGCAGTATTTCAGGATTTGATTAATGAGGTACTTAGGGAGTTTCAACATGATTGTGTTATTGTCTACCTGGACGACATACTGATACACTCTAGGGAGATTGAGACTCACCATAGACAAGTCAGAAAGGTACTACACAAACTTCTGCAACATGGTCTATACTGTAAATTGGAGAAATGCAGCTTTGACCAGTCTCAGATAGACTTTCTTGGTTACGTGATTTCTGGGGAAGGCTTTAAAATGGACCCTGACAAACTCCAATCTATTTTAGATTGGCCGTTGCCTAAAGGACTCAAGGCTATTCAGAGGTTTATTGGTTTTTCCAACTATTATAGGCGCTTCATTAAGGGATACTCTTCTATCATTTCGCCTATTACCAATATGACCAAACAAGGGGCTGATACTAAGACCTGGTCTACGGAGGCTCTTGTTGCTTTCAAGACTCTCAAAGAACTTTTTGCTTCTGCCCCCATTCTAGTCCACCCTGATACGACTCTGCCGTTCTTACTCGAGGTCGATGCCTCTGAGACGGGAGTTGGCGCTGTTCTGTCTCAAAGGTTAGGGGTGGACAAACCGTTACACCCTTGTGGGTTCTTCTCTAAGAAATTATCTGGGCCTGAAAGCAGATATGACATCGGTGATAGGGAACTGTTAGCCGTCATTAAGGCTTTAAAGGAGTGGAGACATTTACTAGAAGGGACATTACACCCTGTTACTATTTTAACGGATCATAAGAACTTGTCTTACATTGGGGAGGCTAAGCGCCTGTCCGCCAGGCAAGCTCGTTGGTCCTTGTTCCTCACTCACTTTAATTATGTACTTACTTATAGACCTGGTTCTAAGAACTCTAAAGCTGATGCTTTGTCTCGTCAATATGAACCGTTCACTATAACTGAGCCAGTCCTTTCCTCGATAGTTCCTAAGGGTAACATCATCGCTAACACGAATCTCAGGATTCACTCTCCGCTGCTTGCTGAGATCATGAAATTACAGCATCTTGCGCCCAAACAGACTCCTGGGGATCGACACTTGGTTCCCGGTACTCTCCAACTAGAAGTGTTACGCTGTTTCCACAACAGCAAGGTGGCTGGGCATCCTGGCATTCGCAAGACGTATGCTTTGATCTCTAAAGATTTCTGGTGGCCTGATTTACGTAAAGATATTAAAGAATTCATCGGGGCGTGTGAGGTTTGTACCAAGACTAAGCAACCTCATTCGCTCCCATGCGGATTTCTGCACCCTTTAGAGGTTCCTGAGAAGCCATGGTCCTGTTTGGCTATGGACTTCATTGTTGATTTGCCTATCTCTAAAAAGCAGACTGTTATCCTCACTGTGGTGGACAGATTTACTAAGATGGCTCACTTCATTCCCTTACCTAAACTCCCATCTTCGCCCGAATTAGCAGAGATATTCGCTAGGGAGATCTTCCGTTTACATGGGATACCTTCCCAAATTGTATCTGACAGAGGTTCCCAATTTGTTTCCCGTTTCTGGAAATCCTTCTGCTCTCAACTAGGCATCAAATTGAATTTCTCTTCTGCCTACCATCCTCAGTCCAATGGAGCTGCTGAACGCACCAACCAAAAGGTCGAACAATATTTACGTTGTTTCGTTTCTGAACACCAGGACGATTGGGTCGGTTTGATTCCTTGGGCGGAGTTTGCACACAACAATCGTTTGTGATTCTACGCATTCTAGCCCCTTCTTCATGAATTATGGCTTTCATCCTTCCATTCTTCCTTCGGAGGCTTCTTCCCAAGGGGTACCGTCGGTTGATGTCCATGTTGCCAATTTAAGGAAGTTGTGGGACCAGACTCGACAAATTCTTCTACACAATTCTATGCTGGTTAAAAAACACGCTGACAAACGTAGAAGGGCAGCACCGGTGTTTGTTCCAGGCGATAGAGTATGGTTAAGTACTAGAAACATTCGGTTAAAAGTACCTTCCATGAAGTTCGCTCCTCGGTATGTTGGACCTTACAGGGTGTTGACTCAAATTAACCCAGTTGCGTATCGTCTAGCTTTGCCTACTACCTTACGCATTCCTAACTCGTTTCATGTTTCGTTGCTGAAACCACTAGTATGTAACAGATTCTCCTCCACGATCGCCCCTCCTCGCTCTGTTCAGGTGGAGGGTCAGAAGGAGTATGAGGTCAATTCCATCGTCGATTCTCGAATCTCCCGGGGGAGAGTACAATATCTGGTCGATTGGAGAGGATATGGTCCTGAGGAGAGAAGTTGGGTACCTCAGGAGGATGTTCATGCCCCCGTCTCCGCAGGGCATTTCACTCTCGCTTCCCTTCTTGTCCTGGTTCCTTCCGCCCGGTGGGCGTATCTGAGAGGGGGGGTACTGTCAGGGTACCTGAGGTCTCTACCTCCGAGAGAGGTAGAGACTTAGTCGTTCATCCATCCGGACGGCCTGATTTCCCTCTTCCTCGCGGTCCATCCGGTCATGCAAAGCCGGCCGCGAGGGAGTGACTCCCTTTTATAGCATGACGTCTGGAAGTCGACGTCAGGACGTCAAACCGGAACGACCTGTCACTCAATTGGTTCAGGACCAATCAGGACTCGTCGGAGGTGTGTCTACTTATCTGAACAGGGCATTTAACAGTGCTTCTTTCGTTAGCTCATTGCCCTGTCGTGGTTCTAGCTAGTTCTAGTCACTCAGTGCTCGTGTTTTCTAGTTATCCCTTTTGGTTTTGACCCGGCTTGTTTGCTCTACTCTGCTTATCTCTGTTACCCTTGATTCGGCTTGTCTCTCGCTTACCTGTCTTCTGTTACCCTCGACCTCGGCTTGCCTTTGACCATTCTCTACTGTACTACTTACGTTAGTCCGGCCATTCTAAGGTCCGGTATACGTATCTGGCTACTGTTTGTACTCTGCGTGTTGGATCCCTGTCCCGATCCTGACAAAGACACACACACACACATGCAAAGTTTACATTTATAAAGCCAGCCTCCAGCCTACCCTGTGGGTTCCCTGGGGTCCAGTGGCAGGGTGAGGTCGTTGGGAGTGTGAGGCTCCTGCACTCCAGCTCCCTCCTGATGGCCTCCTCCTCCTCCATCCCGCGCGGCTTCACTCTATCTGGGAGGAAGTGACTCACGGCAGTCACTTCCTCCCAGCCTGCTGCGGTAAAACAAGGGGGCCCGGTCGCGCTGTTAAAGGGCTTCAGCGCACGACCGGGCCCTCTTAGTGTGTGGGCTCCCGGTGCAGCCGCAGCACCGGCTGGCCCAGGGGGCAAATAAAAACAATTTGGACGGACAGCGGGGCCCACGGGGTAGCTGCTTTGGGCCCCCCAGGAGTGAGTGGGCCCGGGGCAGCTGCCCCGTTTGCCCTGCTTGCCCCGATTTAAAGACGGCCGTGGAGGTGCCCCACATATTGACTGTTTTCTGATCAAATTTTATATCCAAGATTCCAATATATATCTTGGCCCCTAAGTCCTCAATTTCCCTTTAATAGGCTGTAAAATTATATAAATAATGTTAAATACGCTAAATAAATGTAACATTATTTAATATTTATGTCTCATGTTGACTTTTATTATTTAATAATTGGAAAATGAGTTAGTTTAAACTGGAGGAAGGTATCTGGTCTTTTATTGATACTGTACAAAAATTAGGAAGGTTGCCAACTGTTCTGGAGTAGCCGTAAGCCATCACCAGGAAGCAAGGTAAGGGGGAAAACTGTTGCTAAATGGTTCACCCCATTAACAGGGAAACGGACCAGGTACTGTAGTGGGCTGTAGTGGTGGTAATGGTTGTGATGCTAGCACTAACTGTGGTTATGATGCTTAGAGTAAACTAGGTACGGTAGTGGGTTGTAGTGGTTATGACGCTTGGAGTAGCCCTTTAATATAAGAAAATTATTAAAAAAGACAAAGAAGGTATTTAATGTCCAACAGATCCAATAGACTGTAGAAAACAGGACTCCTCCCAGTCCTTGCAATACAATGTAAATAGAAAAGATCTACAGAACAGAAAAAATAAAAAAACTCAAAGAGTAGTATAGCCAGTATACATTGAATCACCAATTATTAAGTGGCACTCACAGACATAAATTGATAGCAGGCGTATCTCAATAATGGGGAGATGATATGAGATCCTCAACATGGATGTATGGACATGTAAGAGAGAAATAAACCACAAATAAGTGTAGATGGTAAATGCATATACCCTGCACTGCAATAGATTACACTTACGAGTTTGTAGTGATATAAAAGCATATTATCCACGGCCATCCTCCTCCAATCGGTGTAAAATAAGAGGGATACCGTCTCCGAGTTGTAAAAACTATTTATTAGCATAAAAAAAATCAAAATAAAAAACAAATTAATACAATAAAAGCCTCTCTACAATAGTCCAACCCTACGCGTTTCGTCCGTAACAGATCGGACTTCCTCAGGGGTAATTGTTTCCAGGATCTCCCGTGCAGCGTCGTCCTTCTTCTTTCGGCGTGGTTTTAAATCACCTGGTAAGGTGAGTGCAACTTAATAATTGGTGATTCAATGTATACTGGCTATACTACTCTGAGTTTTTTTATTATTTCTGTTCTGTAGATCTTTTCAGTTTGCTATTGCAGTTCTAAATAACTTTATTTTAGAAATATATGATTTAACTGTATGCTGGCATTATGCTCAAATGCAGACATTATTTTTACATTCTGTTGACAATTTTAGTAAGTTGTACTGCCTTCAGGGTCCTTACAAAAAAATAAAAGCATAATATTTTGACCATTTTTTTTTACCTATTTTGTGACATCTACTGTATGTGGGAATATTGCATTTTTGCTATTGTACTAATATTTTGGACCCTGTAAGATATTGGAAGATAAAGGACACTGTATACGGTCTAAAGCTATTCATTTCCAAATATTTATATACAGGCTTAAAAAAGTAAATGCTCCTGTCATAGCTCCCTCTCTGTCAATCATTGTTTTAATCGCTGTAAAATATAATCTGTTCCTTGCAACTGGCAGAAAATATAGATAAAACTTACAGTGAAGGGGAGAAACACTTTTTCTGTTTCACTCTTTCATATTGTTGTTTGTCCTGGCTTTACATTGTCTGAACTGTTAACATTTGCTCATTCTTTAGCATATATTAAAAAAAAAAAATTCTAATGAAAAAAAATTAACAAATTACAGGTGAGCTTCAATGTTTGATTCAATGGTATAAATTCCAGAGAAGTGACAGTCCTCCTTTAGATAAAACATTCAATATTTCCCAAATATCTTTGTGTGTGTGTAAAGGTGTTACCATTTTTGGATGCAAAAAATAAAAAGGCAACTAGCCTATTGCAGGCAAAATACTTATCACAATAAATACATGAGTTAAAATGTTAACCGAACTTGATTGTGTTATTATCACCAGATATATTGTTTTTTTTATTTAAATGATAAAATTATTATAACTAGCTATATAACATATGATCAGCATCCAGTTTCATTCTGTTAAAATATACTCTTACATAGTTACATAGTTACATAGCTGAAAAGAGACTTGCGTCCATCAAGTTCAGCCTTCCTCACATGTGTTTTTTACTGTTGATCCAAAAGAAGGCAAAAAAGCCCAGTTTGAAGCACTTCCAATTTTGCAACAAGCTAGGAAAAAAAATCCTTCTTGACCCCAGAATGGCAGTCAGATTTATCCTTGGATCAAGCAGTTATTACCCTACATTGAAAGATTATATCCTTGAATATTCTGTTTTGCAAGTATGCATCTAGTAGCTGTTTGAACATCTGTATGGACTCTGATAAAACCACTTCTTCAGGCAGAGAATTCCACATCCTGATTGTTCTTACAGTAAAAAAAACCTTTCCTTTGCCTTAGACGAAATCTTCTTTCTTCTAGTCTAAACGCATGACCTCGTGTCCTATGTAAAGTCCGGTTTGTGAATAGATTTCCACACAATGGTTTGTATTGGCCCCGAATATATTTGTATAATGTTATCATATCCCCTCTCAGGCGACGTTTTTCTAAACTAAATAGGTTTAAATTTGTTAACCTTTCTTCATAGCTGATATGTTCCATTCCTTTTATTAATTTTGTAGCCCTTCCTTTTTCTAGTGCCCTAATATCCTTCTTTAGAACAGGTGCCCAAAATTGCACAGCATATTCAATGTGTGGTCTTACCAGTGATTTATAAAGAGGCAAAATGATATTCTCGTCCCGAGAATGAATGCCCTTTTTCATGCATGACAATACCCTACTGGCCTTGGCCACTGCTGATTGACATTGCACATTGTTGCATAGTTTGTTGTCTATAACAATTCCCAAGTCCTTTTCGTGTGTTGTTATCCCTAATTCGCTTCCATTAAGGGTATACGTTGCTTGTGTATTCTTTATGCCGAAGTGCATAACTTTGCATTTTTCAACATTAAATTTAATCTGCCATTTGAGTGCGCAGTCCTCCAGTCTATCTAAATCCCTCTGCAGCAAAGTAATATCTTGCTCACATTGTATTATTTTACAAAGTTTTGTGTCATCTGCAAACACTGATACATGACTTTCAATGCTGTCTTCAAGATCATTTATAAACATGTTAAATAGAAGGGGTCCCAGAACAGACCCCTGAGGGACACCACTTGCCACCTCTGTCCAGCTTGAAAATGTACCATTAACGACAACTCTTTGTACTCTGTTTTTAAGCCAATGTTCTACCCAAGAACAAGCATTTTCATCTAGACCGATTTCCTTGAGTTTGAACACTAATCTTCTGTGTGGAACTGTATCAAATGCCTTGGCAAAATCCAAATAGATCACATCCACTGCAACACCCTGATTTATACTTCTACTTACTTCTTTGTAGAATGCAATCAAGTTAGTTTGACACGACCTGTGCTTCATAAAACCGTGCTGATTTTTGCTGATAGCCTTGTTCTTCTCAAGGAATTCTTGAATATTATCCCTTAATAACCTTTTAAATATTTTATCAGCCACAGAAGTTAAGCTCACAGGTCTATAATTTCCAGGCAAGGATTTTGAACCCTTTTTGAATATAGGAACCACATCTGCCTTCCTCCAATCCTCCGGAACACTTCCTGAAAGAAAAGAATCTTGAAAGATTAAAAACAGAGGTTCACTTATGCCTCGTTTCCACTGAGCGGATCGGTTCAGTTCAGTTCGGTACGGTTCGCTATTTTGGGTGTTTCCATTATGAAAGTGGTCCATACAAGCGAACCGTACCAATCCATTCAGGGTCCTGCTTCAGATGTAGGGCCATAGAAAATGGAACGGTTCGGTTAGGGTGGAGCTACTATACAATCCATTGATTGGTTGACAGGAAGAGCATTTTTTCTAAACCCTGCATGGCCCTGAAGGTCTGACTTGCAGTGGAAACGCTCACCAGAATGGGCTGGTCCATTCTAAACCTTCCAAACTGTACCAACCCGAACCGATCCGCTCAGTGGAAACGAGGCATTATTTCTACACTTAGTTCCTTAAGTACACGTGGATGGATACCATCAGGCCCTGGAGCTTTGTTTATATTAACTTTCTTTAGTTGCTGCAGCACCTTGTCTTGAGTTAACCAATTACAATTATTCTGCAAGTTTTTAGTAGCAATCATTTGCACATCTATTGTCATGGGTTCTTCCTTAATATATACAGAGGAGAAATAGTTATTTAAAATGTCTGCCTTTTCCTGGTCTTCATTGACTAACACCCCCGTTTCAGTTTTTAGTGTACCTACACTTTAATTTTTTAGAATTTATGTACTTAAAAATGCTTTGGGGTTGCTTTTGCTCTCTTTAGCTATCATTTTTTTTCATTTTGAAGTTTAGCAAGTCTAATTGCCTTTTTGCACACATTATTTGCTTCCTTATATCTTTTATAAGATGCATCTGATTTGTCTGATTTAAATGCTTTAAATGCCCTTTTCTTTTTTTTAATCTCTTGTTTTACTTTTCTACTAAGCCACATTGGTTTTAATTTGTTTATTTTATATTTATTTCCCAATGGTACATACTGAGAATGTACCTTTCGAATATTTGTTGGAAGATGATCCATTTATCCTCAGTGTTCTTTTCACTAAAGAGTTTATGCCAGTCAATAAATTGTAAAGCTTCCCTTAACTTATTGAAATTGGCCTTTTTAAAATTATATGTTTTAGTATACCGCATGTGCTTTTGTTTTTTTGAGTTTATTTCAAAGGACACTATATTGTGATCACTATTTCCCAAGTGCTCAGCTACTTGAATGTTGGTCAAAAGATCAACGTTGTTTGTTAAAACCAGGTCCAGACAAACGTCCATTCTAGTTGGTGCTTGTACTAGTTGTGACATGACTGTGTCATTTAACAAGTTTAAAAACCTAATTCCCTTTGCTGAGCTACTAGTCCCTCTGTCCCAATTTATGTCCGGGTAATTAAAATCTCCAATAATTAAAGTGTTACCCAGATTTGCAGCTTTCTCAATTTGCTCAAACAGCTGTTGTTCCTCGTCAATATTAACATTAGGTGGTTTATAACATATCCCAACCAATAGTTGGTTTCCCTTCTTTTCCCCCTAAGCAGATATTTACCCATAAAGCTTCCACATTTTCCTCATCGCATTCCATTTGCTTAAGATTTGGCTTGGGAAATTAATGTAATTAAAAACACAGGGGGTAGTTAATATAACCCCACTTTTTAACCTTTTCTAATAGATTAAACACTCACATGGTGATTAGGGGTTAAATTGTCTTCAATTCCCAATACTTTTTAGTTTTTGTTTTGCTAATTTTGTACATCAGTTTTTAAAGATGTCTTAATTATACATCTTATTATGAATATGAATGCTTATAGATATTCCACTTACGCCTATGATTATGCATGTAAAACATGTAAGACATTTCCATCTCAATTTGATTTTATTCCCTTCCTTTCCCACTGTTCTGGGTTTTCTCTTTTTTTTTAATCCATTTTGTACATATTTTTCTAGCATTTGAATCAAATAAAGAATGCACTGGTTCTTGCTTTATGGCTGATTGTTTGTCGTGTGTTCTATTGGTTTTCAACACCAATGGTTTTGTCAGTGTCCCTATTGGAACTTGACTACGTCCTGAGTTATATTTAACAGTGTTTTAAATGTTCTATGTACTTTGTATCAATCTAGCTGAGTTTCTGTTTATTGGTTAATGAAAAACGCTATAGTGTGTATTAGGATATGATATTATATATATCATCTTGTCTTTGATTATAAACATGTCAGATCACTGACTAAACATTAGCATTGAGTTAGATTGATCAACCAACCAAAGGCTGAGCTTCATAGTAAACAGTCACTGGGTCAGAGAACAGTTACAATCACTACCTACACCCAGGGCACAGGCGGCCGCCTTAGGGCACACCGGCTCCGGGGGCGCAAGATTTCAGTGACCGGCAGGAGGCAGGGCTGGCGCATCCATAAGGCGGCACAGGTGGACGCCTTAGGGCGCACCGGCTCCAGGGGCGCAAGATTTCAGTGACCAGCAGGAGGGAAGCTCTCCCTCCTGCCAGGCCACCTTCTCGACCCCCGGCGTGGCGTGCGGCAGTGCTCTAATCAGACGCGGCGAGGGAGCTCTAATCTCACCGCTCTGCTCCCTCGCGCGCTGTCTGCTGATGCCGCGGGAGCCGGAATATGACGTCATATTCCGGCTCCCGCGGCAACAGCAGACAGTGCGGGAGGGAGCAGAGCGGTGAGATTAGAGCTCCCTCGCCGCATCTGATTACAGCACTGCCGCATGCCGCACGCTTCCCAGCAGCCCCACTGGACCCCAGGGAATGATCCATCATCCACACCAGCTCTCCAGGTAGGGAGGCTGGGTGGAAAATGTTTATTTATTAAAATAATTAGTGAGTGTATGTGTGTCTGTGTGTCTGTGTGTGACTGTGTGTGTGTGACTGTGTGTGAGTGTGTGTGTGTGAGTGTCTGTGTGTGAGTGTATGTGTGTCTGTGAGTGACTGTGTCTGTGAGTGACTGTGTGTGAGTGTCTGTGTGTCTGTGAGTGACTGTGTCTGTGTCTGTGTGTCTGTGAGTGACTGTCTGTGTGTCTGTGAGTGACTGTGTGTGAGTGTATGTGTCTGTGTTTGAGTGTATGTGTGAGTGTGTGAGTGACTGTCTGTGTGTCTGTGAGTGACTGTGTATGTGTGTCTGTGAGTGACTGTGTCTGTGAGTGACTGTGTGTGAGTGTCTGTGTGTCTGTGAGTGTCTGTGTGTGAGTGTATGTGTGTCTGTGAGTGACTGTGTGTCTGTGAGTGACTGTCTGTGTGTGAGTGTGTGAGTGACTGTCTGTGTGTCTGTGAGTGACTGTGTGTGAGTGTATGTGTGCCTGTGAGTGACTGTATGTGTGTTTGTGAGTGACTGTATGTGTGTCTGTGAGTCTGTGAGTGACTGTATGTGTGTCTGTGAGTGACTGTATGTGTGTCTGTGAGTGACTGTGAGTCTGTGAGTGACTGTATGTGTGTCTGAGTGACTGTCTGTATGTCTGAGTGACTGTCTGTGTGTCTGTGAGTGATTGTATGAGTGTTGCATGTGATTGTATGAGTGTGTGTTTGTGAGTGTCTGTCAAATAAGTGAGAGTATCTTTGTCATTGAGTCTGTGTGTGACTATCAGTGTGTCGGTCAATGAGTGTCAGTGTGTGTGTGTCAATGAATGAGTGTGTGTCAGATCAGTGAGTCTGTGTGTTTGTCATTGAGTGTGTGTGACTGTCAGTGTGTATACACCACTGAGTGTAGCGTGGCAGAGTGCAGTACAGGAGCTTCTGTTTCCTGTACCCAGCCAGACTGACCGGAGGTGCTCACTGAGAGAGCACTCCCTGTCAGTCCGGCCGGGTACAAAAAATGGAAGCTCCTGTAGGGGATATCCTCCACTCAGCAACGCTACAAGAGAGGTAGGAGGCACACCAGGAAGGGGAGTGAGACCACTAAGGGGGTGTGGGGTGCACGAAGGGACAGGGAGGGGAGGGGAGAGAAACACCAAGGGACAGGGAAAAGAGGGGAGAGGTTTGAAGAACACTAAGGGACAGGGAAGGGAGGGGACCAATAATGGATGGGGAGAGGGGCTGGTTAAGAGGCACATAGGTGAAGATGTTATTTTGGGGGGGGGGGGGAAATACATCTTCGCCTATGTACCCAAAAATCCTTGCACCGGCCCTACCTACACCTACATTACATCAATTATTACACACTTATACTTTGCATTTGATAGAGAAACAACATATTCACCAAAATGACAATTAAGTATTTGATTTGTTTTTCTTATTGTAAACTTGTAATGAGGTATTATAATAATCAATTTTCAATTAAATAGCAAATTTAAATTGTTGTTAAGCTGATAAGCAAGCATAATGTGTAAAGGAGAGTTGGGTATCTATGAACACAATAAGGATGGGAGCATCTGGACCTGTACTCAGTGTGAGTGTGTAAGTGTGTGTGCTTGGTACTAATTGTAGCTTGTGGTCTAATTTTATGAACATTAACTACGCTAATATTGGGTCTAACTATTAATGAAAAAGTGGAAGCTGATCGTTTGGTGACATCTTGAGGCTAAACACTTTAATACGCCTCTAGGCCCAATTTGGATCTTGAGGTGCAATACTAGGTTTGACTTCTAAACTTCTAAACTATGGTCTTTACTCAGCTCTATATGACTCTTGCCTTAGAATATTTTTATTGTCCAAACACTTTGAAGGCAATAGGACCACATTGTATTCCAATTCACAAGTGAAGACACTATGACACCTCATGTTATGGAACAGAAATTGTAAAGAACCAAGGGGTGAGTCTAAGACTTCACCACATTAAATTTCACCAGCTGCTCTGCTTAAGGGGGCCTTGTTGGTGACTTAAACTATTCCCTTTTTCGGACTCTAATTCTATGCTATTTCTTTCAACAATAATTGGAACTTTGAACCTTTTAAAAAGGAGGTTATATTCATATGCACTCAGCCTTACCTTATTTTTAGTTACAGTTGTTTGATAGATTTGTCTTCTGATGTTTCATATAATCTGCTTCAAACCAAGTAAATTTGTATAAGTTTTTTTTAGAGAAAATATTTTGCAGGAAAGCTCAATGTAAGCAGGCATTATTGATTGTTACAGTATTTGTTTTAGTCTAAAAAGCACATGTAGCCTGAAAAATATAGATATGTGTTTTTAACCAAAACATGGTGATGTATATTTATTTGTGAGGTCAAAATAAATATCTGCATTTATTCATGTTTCAATATCTGCTATACAAAGAGACACGTACATTAAAGAAGGATATATGGGACATTATTTTACACATTGTTTACTATGTTACATACGTTATTTACTAAAGTGAAAATAGTTAGGACTTAAAATTGAATGTCAGGGCAAAGTAGCCAAACTGACAGCATAGCTATTTTAGCCTTATATTTAAAATTTACTTTGAATTCACTTTAAATTACTGATAATTCTCACTTTAGTGAATAACTCTGACAGTATACATAGGTTGCCCCACAGCCTTACTTTTAATCAACATTGTACCATTTGTGTTTTCTAAGAGAAGTGGGACACCATGTAAGAATCCCATGATAAAGTTGGCATTATTGTACCTGCAAAATGAGTTATATGTTAATCATACACGTTAACTAAAGCAGACGCTACTAAATATAACTGCAAATTAGTTATCAAGTGGATAATTACAATGGGTCCAATTTGGGGTTTGTCAAAATAGCACAGAAGACTGCCAGCATCAATCTGTTTAGTGAAAACAGAATAGAAAACCATAAAATCAAGGGTGAGTTTAAATACATTTTAAATTCTAAATGTTAAAAGTAACACTCTAACCTTACAAATATATATATATATATATATATATATTATTTTTTTCACAAATATAAGTTTATTATTTAAGTAATTCTTTTTTCTGATTGGTCATATTCACATGATGGCATGTAAGCGCCATGCAATGTAAAATAGCATTTCTTTCCACACAAAAAATCAATAGATAAATTAGATAATCACATTGTATGACTGCAGGGAAGACCAGTTTACTCTTAGACAGGAAAATATATTGGGCTGTAAGCATTGTATGACTCCCCCCAAGTGGCTAACATCTCAAAAATATGCTCAATATCAATTAAATAATTTATAATGATTTTATTAAACAAAATACAGAATTGATTTTGTTTTTATTTTTTAACACTGGTTTAGATATTTTGAACACTGTATTTCAATATTTTTTATTAAAAAAAAGAAAACAACATTATTTTGTTCTGTAAAAACTGAAATCATGAGATGTTATCTATGATGAGATATTAACAGTTACTTCAAATTGGTGTTTTATAAAGCTGTTAGAGAACCAAACCCTGTCGTTCTTGGCCAAAAACGGTATTTACAAACACATCTCTTATATTTATCTAACAGGCAATGGTGTTGAGATTGCACTTTATTGAGGCACATCATATACATTTGGGAACAGACATCAAAAAATTGTGAGCAGGACGAATAGTCCGTAGAGCAGCGCACAAGGGTATGCCACGAGGAACTGCTGTCCTTCCATAGCCAACGTTGTGATGAATATTTTTGAAGCTGAGAAACTGCACCATCCAATAACAGCAGCTGCCAATACTGTCCCAACAATTCCTCTATTACAAAGAAAATAAAAGATAATGAATCCAATAAAAAGTAACTTACATTTATACTGAAGATAAATGTAACATGAGTGATATTTACTGTGTAGGACATGGTCTAATGCAAAAAGGGGTCTTAAATGTACATAAATCAATAACTGTCCATCTGTCTCTATCTATCTATCTATGACATGTGCGTTATATTTGGGTCTATTTAAATGCATAGAAACCTCCCCTTACCAGTACATAGAAATAACAGCTCTGCAGTTTTCTGTGCTGTTTTGATAGAGGAAAAGCGTCCACGTTATTACACAGGCAACAAATCTTACATCTCAAATGCAACAGAGCTCCAACAGAAGAAATGGAAATGCCTCTACATTCCTGTGGAATGTAATGGATTTATATACTTTTTTATATTGCATTTTCATTGTTGGTTGTTGTGTGATTTGCTTGGCGACTAGACTTGTGTAAAGAAATGTTTGCTTTGGATGAATCCCTTCTAGAAATAATATTTCTGTCATATTTCAATTTGTGATAACAAAAAGGGTCAATCATTGAACTGCAAAATATATAGGTTATATAAATATTATGTATACATTTTACAGTACACTGATTGGTACATTTTCCCCCACTACCCATTTTATTTGGTTCATGATTCGAGTACATCTGGGCTCTGCCTTCAGGAATTTGACTGCTCACTCAACCGGTTCAAATTCAAATGAACTGCAGTTCATAACTAAACAAATCTCCAAATCTTTTGGGAACATTGGCATTTATATTTGTAGCCTTTTCCCTTTGATTTTACAGAATAACACTTACCTTACCTATAAGGTGTGAGTTTCATGATTCATGACAGTATTTGTTTTAGGCGTGACATGGCTAGATTAAAATATTCTAGCACATTGGTTCCCAAACATTTTAGGTTCAAGGCGCCCTTAATATTTCAATATTTTTTTCAAGGCGTCCCAAGTCAAAACAATTTCCTAGGTTGTATATGTGTACAGCGCATCAGCATATACTGGGCTCCTGTTCGGCAGAAATGCTTGCCGTTCAAGCGCAGATCCAGAACCTAATCTTGGAAGGGGCACTGGTAGATTATTTAAAGAAACAATCCAGGCACAATAACCACTAGGGCACTTTGTAGTGGTTATGGTGCCAGTAGTGCCGTAGTGTGTCCCAGAGTAAGTAGTCAAACTGTTTAAGAACAGTTTGACAACTTACCTGGGATCTGCCGAGATAGGGGCTGTAGTAGAGTATACGGGCAGTAATATGTGTGAGTGGTGGAGTGTGTTGGTGTGTGTGTGTGTGTGTGTGTGAGGGGTTCAGTGTGAGTGAGGGGTACAATTTGTGTGTATGGAGGGGCAGTGTGTGTATGGGGGGGGCTGTATGTGTGTATGGGGGGTAATTGTGTGCATGGGGGTAACTGTGTGTATGGTAGGGTCAGTGTGTGTGTATGGAAGAGCAGTGTGTGTGTATGGGGGAGTTATATTGTCTCTGTGGGTGTATGAGGTCAAATTCATAAATATATTTTAAAAAATGTAACTAAAAATAATTATTTTCATATCCCTCCTTTCTGCTTACCTTTGCCTGGGAGGGGGGACAGTACTAATCCCTGGTGGTCTGGTGGGGAAGCCCTGGCGGTCTTAGTGGTGAGAGTGAACTCTAGCCTGCAGCTCACGGCAACACTCAGAGGTTGCAAGAGGAAAACCCACTGGAGCTGCAGGTTAGAGCTCCCCCGGGTCCTCTCTCCCTCCTTCCCCTACCAGCTGCTGCATTACACTGCTAGCGGGCTGGTGAGGGAGATCTCTGATCTCCCCTCCTGTCCTGCAGAGCCGGAAGGCGAAAGTGAGGCACGCTCCTGGTGCTATGATCATATGGGAAAATATCTTGCGGCGCCCCTGTGTACCCATCTGGGGCACCCCAGAACACAGTTTGGGAAGCGCTGTTCTAGCACAAAGATTTTTAAATGATTTAATCTTTCATCCCACAATTGGGGGACATCATGACCTGTAAGAGCAAACTACACGTCTGATGGTCATATATGAATAGAATTGTGTATTTCTTTTCAAACATCTTAACATGATTAGTTTCCTGACCTCTTAGCAGCATCTTCAGTCATCAATAGGGGAAGAGAATAACTATATATTTATTCCTGAAACACAAAATATTTTATTTCTAAGACACATTTGTCCTCTGTGTCCTAGTCCTTTCCATGCTCAAAAACTGGACAAGTTATTAATTTATGCTACAGCATTGTAATGATAAATGAAAGTAAATACAAAGCATACATATGTAAATGTACTTTCCATTGTTATCACTTAGGACTCACAATATTTGATTCCAAGTACAGAATGCATGGTCCACATGCTATAATAATTTATTGTATTTGGTAAAAGAATTAAGAAGATAATGATAACAGCTGATTATACACAATAACAGTTTAATGGCGATGCATTACATTTTCTGAAATGGCAAACGTATGCTTTAAATTGCCTCATCAAATTTTTTTATTTCCATATGGCTTTTGTTTTAACGGATTTTGTATCAGTGTTATCTATTATTATTACAATGTGGTGCTTGGGGGGATTAGAATATTTGCATTTCATTATGGAATTGGTGCAATGTTTTTTTTCTCTTTATAGCAAGAAAGTAAATAGTTTAAATATATATTATTAGTGTAGACCTAAACTAGCCTGATATCCACAAATCAATGAACAGAATATGATTATACTGCAATACCGTATTGATTGAAAACATGTGGTGAGTCAACAAAATAAACAAAAAATAAAGAATACAATGCAAAATTAAACAAAACAAAAAACTTTTTCTGAACAAAAGATGTATTGTAAGTTCAGTGTCTGTAGTGTGACCATGGGTGTAGGAAGTAAGAGGAAGGGGTCAAATTATCTCCAGAAAATTCAGAGGGGGTGGAGAGAATGAGATGGATAATGATCGCATATCACTATTTTTCATCGCCACTATTTATGTATACATTATTAATGACAAAACTCTAAAACAATGTGATTTTTGTATTTTGTTTGCATGTGTTTCATAATAAATCAGAAGATATATATATATATATATATATATATATATATCTTCTGATATATATATATATGTGTCATTTACATAAGAGTCAATATTGTGTATTAATAACAATAACAGTTTGTGCTAGTTAGGATTTAAAGTGCACTACTAACTTGCAATGCTCTGACCCTAAGACCGATGCAATTTATCTTTCCTAATGTTGTGCTAGTCCCGCCAGATCTTGTCTCACAGTGCCACCATCTTTGTGTTCCAAAGATGGCCCCGCCAGCAGTTCCACATTGTGCCCCTCTTTGGGTGTACACGTATAGTGATGCACACGCTCAAGGCCTCCAATGGACCTGAGTTAAGTCTCGTGATCGTTCCTCTGATGATGTCACATAATGTTATTGTCCATTTGGACTGAATCCAAAACTTGAGCACTTTGCAACAAAATCCACATGAGGTGTAAAGGGAAATGCACACATGTATGTAAGCAAAGTGGCATTAATTGCTATTTAATAGTTTTTGGAGTGTACAATATAAATACATCTAATGACTGTGTTTTATTGTTAATGGCCTTCAAACCAAAATGTTTTATCGTGTCAATAATTGCTTTAGCAACTAGCACAATTCTTGCCCTAGTTGAAGCAGCAAGCTTGAACTAAACTGAAGCAACTTTATAAATAACATCATGTGAAAAGTCAGTGAATTGATTCCCCAAATACATTAAGGTGCCAAAACTAATAATCATGTACACAAAAAAAAAAAAAAAATACAATCTTAAAAGGATGTTTACAACTGGTAAAACATTGCTACTTTAAACATTTTACATAAATAAATATATAAATATAAAAAAAAAGTCAACAAGTGAAATGGTATTAATCGAGGCATATATAGATAAAATACAAATGATTCTAAAATGGGATGCGCTTCATTCATGAGATAACCAATGCAGTTTTTCTGTATGGTATCTAAACGAGCTCTCGAGTGCAGTTGTTGCATCACACACAAATATTACGTGGGGTTTAGTAGAAGTATAATAGCAGTTAATTGCAATCTCTGAAAAATATCGATATTTGTATGCTTTTGTAGATTTTCTATGCATTAACATTACGTTTACATTCTAATGTGTTTTCTCTAGTTGAGAAGCGGCATTCTAAAAATATGTGATTAACAAGAAGCCATATTTAAAGACAAACTCAAAAGGAAAGTACGTTTTTAAATGCGGGAGATTGTTATGCTGCTTAGTATTGCCGGTTAAATTATGCAGCAATGTGATATTAACTGCATTAGGGTGCATGTTTTTTTGTTTGAAAAACTAGTGTATATAACATTTCTTATCACGGGACAAAGCCACAGCAGGTGTCCCCTGTAGCTCCCATAGCAACACTACATTAGATGAAATTGCTGTCAAAATGTTTTGATTTCTCACTCTAAAATAGTCATAATGGAGGATAAATTATTATTGGTGCTATTTCCGACATGAGCATGATCCATTTGGTGATATTTTTTACCTCTGCTCCTGCGTTGTATAGTAAGATGTCTAAATGCACTTTATACATAAGAACCGGAAGTGGGCATTTATTCTCAATGCAACTGGTAATCTGCACAATGTAACAATGTAATGTAACGTTTTGTTCAGTGCGCGTAACATCAGCTTTAAGGTAGTAGACTTGCGAACAGTGGGATTGCTCGGTTTTCCCAAAATGAACATTTGGTTTGGAATTTTCCCTCCATTTTGTCCACAGATAAAATGGGAAGTAACATATAGAGGGGAAAAACTATAAAAACACATAAATATTATTTTTACATATTTTTCTATCTATCTATCTATCTATCTATCCCTTGCACAAAAAATACCGGCACTCCTGGATTAACAATAAATTTGTTCTTTTATTGTTCAAAGAATTCCAAATCCTTGAATAAAATAAAATAATCCATTTATTGTAAATCCAGGAGTGGCGGTATTTTTTATGCAAGCGATTTACTGTGTTACTTGGCACCAGGTATTTGACTGGAGGTTGGAGTGCAAAAGTTTGAATATACCCATATATATATATTAAATATTATGGTACAGCAAACGTGCGGGGATACCTGTTTCCAGCCAAAACATCACAGTCTTGTAGGATATAAACAGATGCAGACTTGACATTGCAGTTTTATTAAACTATAAACAAATGCCACACTAAACTAAACATGCAACGATCCTAACTACCCCAGATAGAATAATCTAATAAACAAAAATACCTGTTTTTTCTGATATGTTTCACTGCTACCCTCACATCAGCTAATAAAATAAAATCACTCTTTTTTCTAATAGTCGGAAGCCTGAGAATTTACCTGCGGTGAAAAACTATGAAGGATTCTTTGTTCTAAATACCTCTACTAGCCTTCCAGTCACTCTGTGACATTATATAATTATATAAATAGATTTTATTTTCCTGCTATTGCTGAGTTGTCACATGATCTGTGAATAAAATCAGCATTTAGTTGCTGCCCACTCGCCATAAATCATCTTTTTTTCCTCATTAATCATTTCTTTTGGCACCATGAGTGACACATCGAATACCGAATGTTAGGCCATCGCTCATTTGCTTGGTTATACATCTGTCCATTGCTTTGGAGATACGGACTTGGCCAACACTAAATCACCTTACTGTCCACAATACAACCTTTTTCTGGTTGCAAACATTGTCAAAATGCAAAAAGTAACACATTTTAATGCTAAATTATTAAATCATGGAATGACTGCATATTGCATTTTTGATATTTTATTGTTAAATCTCACTACTACCAAATAAAGGTGCATTTTCTTTAAAAATCGCAATAACACTTGCTAATGACCACATATTTAAATTTTTCGTGTTATCTAATATATGGATAGCTTAGTTGTTAAAGTAAAACTGTCAAGATAGTGTTTATACTGCCTAAATTTTTTCATTTACATTTTCAAGAAATACCAAAATTACTTCCGATCTAACACCGCCGTTTCCTCCTGTCCACCTCTCACACCTCCTGCTTTCTTGTGTGATTTACCTTGCTTAGGCATTGTCCCCCAAGCAGAACAAACCCCCTTCATGACGACAACATGCTGGCCCCATTGCCAGCGTGCTGGCTCTGTACAGAGAGACATTTACTTTATTTCTCTATTCCCTAGCCAGTGCTAACATTGTTGGCAAAGGAGTTTCAATAGAAGTGTGGTTGATATGCTTGAGAGAGAAGGAGGACTTCCTGTAGGTGGTCTTTTCTGCTCTGCCTTGTCCATGAAATCGTCGGCATAGAGTCCATGCTGGAGATTTGACTGAGAAGTGGGAGAAAGACCTTTTTAAAACAGTTTTCCCTCTAAAATTCCTAGTGCAAAAGTGCACAAGCTGAAAACATCCATGACAGGTACCCTTTATATAGTAGAATAATTGCAGTCAAGATGCTGCATCTTGAAATTGCACCGAAAAAAAAAGTATAAAAAAAAAAAATTAAACTTAAACTGTGTTAGAGATTAGGTTAAAGATTTTAACATTTTATAAATTACATTGTATATAAAAAAAAATAATACTCAGTAAAAATGCCCCTCTATTGCCAGCTGAAAATCAAGTTATATTTTAGAAAATAAAAATTAAACACATGACTTAGCTAAATATACTGTAAAATGAGCTAAAATGTGCTTTCTGCAAAATGTCAGGATTTGAACATGTAATGCTTATTAGATTATTTGCTATCTGGAGATTGCATTTCGGTCCTTACCAGGTTGTTTTTGCTGCAGTTGCCGCTTTGAACCTAATGAAATGTCTACCTTAATTCAAAAGGAACAAGAAAAGTGGTTTTGTTGTATTTGCTGAATCTGGTGACAAGAAGTTTGAAGATTGCTTTTGGTAATAATAGTTCACTGCCACCCAAGTCAATATACAGCAATCAGAGTGAGAGTATTAAATCATTTCATCATTTCAGAGTTTTAAATCTTGTGAATAATGATTAAGTATAATTTATTTAAAGGAACACTCCAGGCACCATAGCAACTTCATCAGAATTGAGCTATAGAGTTGGGAGTTGCTTGGCACAAGCTTACCTTCAGGGGTTAAACTGTTAACATACAAAGAAAAACAAAACAAACAAAAAATGCCAGAAAAAAAAGAGCGCTCTGAATCCAAAAGTAAATGTTTTTTTTCCACAAGGTACAAAGATAAACAGGGTAAAAAGGTCAAAAAGAAAACTTTCTTACGTGTTTTGGGCCACAAGGTCCTTAGACTTAGAAGTAATTATTAACTGTTAACCTCAAAGTTTTCTGTCCTGCACCGGTCAGCTTTGGCCCTTCCACATCTGTTTGAGTCTGAGGTGTGAAACAGGAAGCCTGGGACTCTGCACCATTGAAAAACCGAGAGTGTCATGTGAAGCTCTAGCCTGTCAGTAGTTCCCCATTCCTACAACAGCTTGAGAAACAAATAGCTGCCCACTCATAAAACAGCTTGAGAAACATATGTAATTTTCTCTATCCATTTTATGATACTCTTGGCCCATTGGCAACAACTAGTCCAAGTCTTCCTGATTCAAGTCTCAAACTCAGATGGTTGTGGAGGGGGAAAAGCTGCTGGAGAGGGACAAAAGATGTTGGGAAAATACACAAAGTGCACAACATACTGTATACTGTTTAGAAAAAAAACTCTAATAATCCCCCCAGAGGGTAAAACACAAAAACAGTTTACCAGAACCTGTTTTCTGGCTCTGGGTAAATGTTGCTCGTAGGAAGAGGAGTAAACACCACGCACGTGGTCTCTTTAAGATATGTGTTCAGCAGAAATAAATCATAGGCGAGAACTAAGGGGCCTGCAAATATTTGATACCTCCAATTTATTATAATCCAAAATAGAATAAAAAAATCTTACAATAAAATATAGTTAGTACAACAAATGAAGCTCACAATATTTGCGTAACAGAAATGTGCAGAAACACCAGTATTTAACAGTCTGCACTATTTTCAATCTCCGAGCATCATCCCACTAATTTGACCCACCTCCTTTGATTGGTTTCACCCAAACCATGTGGGCTTCATCTGACGTTGGCTATGCATCTTAGTTCCCGTTATATCACCTAAGCTTTCAATTAACTCCACTTCCTGTCATTTCTGATTGGACAAATTTCGATCTATACAAATGTTCCTTGCAGAAATTTTTAATGATTTACGATCACTATTATTATTATTATTATTATTTATTATTTATATAGCGCCAACAAATTCTGCAGCGCTTTACAGTGGATGGACAAACAAACATGTAGTTGTAACCAGACAAGTTGAGGACACAGGAACAGAGGGGTTGAGGGCCCTGCTCAATGAGCTTACATGCTAGAGGGAGTGAGGTAAAGTGACACAAAAGGTAAGGATAGTATTAGACTAATGACAGTTGCAAGAGAGGAATCAGTCAGGAGCTATTAACAGTTTAATTGATACGCTTTAATGAAGAAGTGGGTTTTTAATGATTTTTTGAAAGAGTGGAGACTTGGTGAGCATCTAACTGAGGAAGTGAGTTCCACAGGAACGGTGCAGCCCTCGAGAAGTCTTGAAGGCGAGCATCAGAGGTGGGAGTACGGACAGAAGATAGGCAGAAGATTATAACACTCTGAATTGCTATTTTGTATCTGTTCAGCAATTTATAGACAATTTAAATCAAATTCATGCACATTTCATCATCAAACCCCTATTTGAGTTATCAGGTTATTATAGGGGAAAAGTGCCATATCAGTATATAGAAAAAAGAATCCTTACTGGAAAGGGAGTTATATTATTTAAGGGAAAAAAATGTTTAAAAAAAAAAAAAAAACAATATTAGCAAATAAATAAGCATATACTTTAGACTGTAGTTGTAATATTAATAACAGCCATATATTCGCAGGGTTCAACAGGGTTCACATAATGTATACATAGATTTCAAGATACACAAATTAATACTAATAATATATTGAAATGATTACTTCTAACATATATATATATATATATATATATATATATATATATATATATATATATATATATATATATATATATATATATATATATATATATATATATATATACTAAATAAGAAGGGAAGGCAATTAAGAGATATGAGATTAAAGTACTGTTAAAAAATTATTTTTAAAAAATGCCCTATTTCAAATTCCACATTTAACCCTTTAGGATGGAGAGTGCATAATTTAAATTCCATCACATATTGCTGCAAAATTTGTATTTCCTTTTAGTTCTACCTACATACTATAGGTTGCAGGGACAAGATAACACATAAATAACATTATTTGTTTCACATATAATGAATTGTTTGTATTGCCTGGTCTTTATTAGTACATAAGCTATTAAAATTATATTGTATTTCTTTTTTTTTTATCCTGTTTTCCTACATGCCCTTCACTAGTCACATCAATAGAACCCTTCTATTTGATTTAAAAAAAGTATTTTTTTTCCTTTAAAAGCGTATCTCACTAAATGTTGCTTCATACTTGACGCTTACTTATATATTATTTTTGGTCTATTCTATATAATCCCTTTCAATAGAGGGTCTTCTAGTAAAATTAACCATTATTTATGTGTAATAGATTTGAGGGTTTTCTGAATTTCTTAAAAATTTTAAATTAGCGGAACTACGGTATCATTTCTTACAGATATTAAATTTCAATCTCTTTTCTCCAATAACTTCACTCTATTTATTTCATTAATCTACCAAAGATATTAATACTATACTTTTTTTCTTTAAACTCCCCTAATTATTTACTTATCTTTTTCCTAAAAGATATACTCTTCGATACAGTTTCTCTTCATTCTCAAAAAACTGCCCTATTAGGATATTTTTCAAGCTATTGTAAAACAATAAAACTGTTGACATCAACCTTTTAAAAAAAAAAAAAACTAGTATGAAATGCATCACATGTAACATATACGTTCAAATCTAAATAAATTACTTTTGCCTCACCACAGATCATGCTTAGTCTAATTGTTATATTTCAAAAAATAGAGAAAATTATCCAATTTACTATACTAATAAGAGGAAAAGGGAAATATGAGATTACAGCACTGCATAAAACCACCTGCTAAAAATTGTAAAATGGGCAATTTAACAATAAATAAGACAGTTGCAAAATGTTACAAGAACAACAGGTTGGTGAGGACTTTGCTCCAAAAAGGTAACAATCTACGAACCCTGTTTGAAAATATAGGGCTGTTATTATAATTACAACTACAGTTTAAAGTATGTATTTATTTGAGTCATCTTCTTACTATGTTTTTTAAAAACATTTTAGAAAAAATAAATTCTCTTTTTGCTATAATTGTGTTTTACCAAATAACTAAAATAGGGGTTTAATCATCAAATGTGTATGAATTTGTTGTAAATTGCATATATATTTCCAAAGGGATACAAAATAGCGATTTAAAGTGTTATAATAGTAATCAGCTTTGAATGTAAATTATAAAAAATGTGTGTTAGGAACAGTTGTATACATCAGGATTTGTCAATCCGAAACAAAAGGAGGTGGAGTTGATTGAAAGCTTGAGTGATCTAGCGGGATCCAAGATGCATAGCCAATGGCTATGAAGCCCACATAATTTGGGCGAAACGCGTTACAGGAAACGGGTCCGAAGGTGTGCTATGTGATGACGCTTGGAGATCAGAAAGAATTCAGACTAATAAATATTGGAGTTTTTGCACATTCTTATTAAGTTAATATCATGAGCTTCATTAGTTGAGAACTCACTATATTTTAATATAACTGTTTTTAATCTATTTTGGATGATAATAAATTGGAGGTATCACACTATGCAGACCACCTTGTTCTCTCCTATATTTTATTGCTGCAGCACATCTTAATAAGTCAACATGTGGGGTGTTTAGTCCTCTCCCTACAAGCAACATTTACCCAGAGCCAGGGAACAGGCTGTATTTGTGTTTTATCTTTTTGGAGGGATTATTAGAGGTTTTTTTTTTGTTATAAACAATATATATTATGTTCTGCATGTTGTTTATTTGCGTGGGATAGGCATAAGGCTATCCTAACTATAAGATAAGGTCAGGGACTCATGAAAGTATTTAGCAAACTGGGCAGACTAGATGGGCCGAATGGTTCTTATCTGCCGTCACATTCTATGTTTCTATGTTTCTATGTTTCTATTTTTCTATGTTTCTATTTTATACAATACATAGATTTGATGAACCCTTGAATATACGTTTTTGGCTGTTTTTTTTTCTTTCTTTTTGTTGTGCCGAGTTTAACATACAGACGTGTATAGACATTTTATCAAGAGTATAAACAGCAGTAAAAGTTGCGTAATGGTATACATTGTCAATAATACAGAACTTTTTGTATTATAAAGTAGAGTTAAACTGGAAATTACAAATTGAGCGAACTGACATCACAATGCATAAAACATGATGGGAGTACCACGAAATAACTTATACGCTGGGTTGAAGATGCTCACCCTGTTAGGCACATGAAATTAGAAGGCAAAGTAAACATAAAATAACAACAATATGCATGAGCTGTAAGAGCTGCTGTAGGTAGTTAAGCAGGTGATGAGGGGAAATACCGTCAAGCACCCAGCGTGCCGATCAGACAGTGCACTTCATAGACAGAACACAGTCCCCCAGATGCGTGATGGTTCTCAGGCCTGACAGAAACACCGGTAAGCAGATCAGTGACTGCAGTCTGTTCCCCAACCACCGCTCATCCAGCTTTAGTGGCTCCACAGTCCATGCTTGCTGCGGTGCGGCCCTCACTGTCTCAGACACACTGGTAGAGTTCCTGGAGCTGCCTGCCCGCAGCCATGATGGCGGGATGGACTGGGAGGTGTGTGAGTAGTTTTTGACACTAGTGCATTCATCTTTGCGCACAGTTTCTGCCAGACGGCAGCGAAGATATCGTCTATGTGGCATAGGAGTGTTGGTGTCCCTTAATGACAAGCTGGAGCGCTTGCCACATCCACCATGTTAATTGCACTTATGACTAGGGCCATGTATGCAGCTCGCTTTCAGTGTGTGCCCAAAGAATGATGCTGATTGCTGAGCTGGTGGGGACCATAGCCGTTGCTGGCAGCAATCACCCACAGCATGTATGGAGAGCAGCCATCTAGCCATACGTCTTGCACTTTTGGCCACCAAACCCCGCCCCATATTTATTGTTTCTATCATTTGCACAAGTCTATTGGGATTGATATTAACATACTCAACTAGCACAACACTTCTTGTGGTTTTTCTAAAATTTCATACCACAGTTGGTACTTAAGCAAGCTGAGTCGTCTTATCAGCTATTTACTGTACATTCATTCTTCTTTCTATTCCTTTCCTCACCAGCCCTTACTCTAATGTTTCACTACTACAACTTAAAAACTAATTAAAAAGTTGAATTTCTTTTTTTTATATAAGACACGGAAGCTCATGGTCTGCTTATCTCTTTCTTTTAGTCCCTCTGCAGCAATGCAAAAAAAAGTTCTATAAAACTAAGAGAAAAAACAAACTAAACCCACAAAGGGTTAAGGATACAACCTTAGTAGCCGAAAAGATCATCACACATGTTATAAGTAAATAATGTTCCTTTCCTCATCCTACTCCTTTTACACCATGCTAATGCTCTTCTCATTCCTCTGTATCTGCCTTTAAAGTTGCTGCTATCAATCTCATGGGCTCAGGATTCCTATCTATTTTCCCCAGTACACCTATTTTCATGTCAATACGCTTCCATATCTTTATTTTATTATCTTTTTCAAAGAATGTGTTTAGGATCTTTTAATAGATATGGTTTAAATGATAGTTTATCTCCATTCAGTGGAAAATTTTAAAAAGTATAAAGACGTGTACATTAAGCATTATTGGTTCCAGAAGACCAAGCTTACGTGCTAAGTTAATAAGTTGTGGTGAAAACAGCGGTAAATGCCATGGTAGTTTTGTAATCTGTGTTCCTCAGACATAAAGAGCATTTATTCCTTTTAAGATGCAGTTTCAGCCTTCTACTATCAAAAGACCAAGATCTATAACTGCAGTTCCCTGACATGAAATAACATTATATAATCTCTTTTGCTCTATTTCCTCTATTTTAAAATCTATCAATCATTGAGTTAAAAAAAGCAGCCTATAATATACGGTTGATCTTTATCCTGTAAGGGAAATTGCTGGAAAATGTACATACCGGTAGATTCCTTACATGTCTATAATTATGTTTGTAATTAATGAGCAGATTTAAAAAAAAATAATAAAAATAATAATAATAATAATAATAATAATAATATAGAATGCAGAAATATACATAACAAAGTCTAAGAAACAGAGAAGAAAATGTTAATCAATAGATGATGCATCAATTCTTGTCTTTGTAAAATACTAGGAATAACTTAAAAATGATAAATAACCTTGAGGTGCCATTGGAGCACTATTTTGTAGAGCTTTACAGCCATGTTACATGTGAGTGCACCATACATAATTAATTTGGAACAGTTTTTAATGCACTGTAATATATTACAGTGTGTCACATCCTGTTCCTGGCTGCGGATCATTTCTGGCAATGGCTGCTGGTATCCAGTACTCTTTTTACAATTCTTGTTTGGTTTTTCTGGTTTTCTATTCTATGTCTGGGTTTCTTTATGCTGGGCTTTCTAGGTTTGTTCCTTTATTCCGTTCCTGGAATTCCCAGTCTCTTGGATTTCTTTAAATGTTGTTTTTTGTTGCCACACCCATTCCTCTGCCATTAATCCTTTTTGTTTCAGTCTGTTCCTGCAGGCAGTGGTTTCATTTCCTCTGCTCCTTTCCTTGCAGGTAAGTGCTGTGTGTGTTTTATTATTGTACTTTTAGTCATGCATATCTAGGCAGTTAGGACTCATTGGAGTAATTTGGCGCAGTGGTGGGCTGCATACATCTTGGCCTTTTATGTATGTCTAAATCTCCAATGTTTATTATATATATAGTACTTAGTAATTTCTCCTCTTGTTTTGCCTTGTACCTCTTGTCTTTTTTTATTTTGTCTTGTATTCCCAGTTCATGTACAGTCCTGTCCTGTCCTGCCCTGCCCTGTCCATGTCTTGTTCATGTTTCCCTCATGTATTGTGTACATATTCTGGGTTCTGCTTTCTCTCCTTCTCCGGTTCTGGGTTCTGTTAGTTTTGTCTTGCTATCTTGTTTGGTGCCTATTCTAGTCTTGCCTTGTTTCTAGAACTGGATACATATCTGCTGCAGAGCCTCCCTATCCAGGTCCTGGGAAATCTGCATATTATCATCTAGAACCTGGGATCTGCAGAAGCTGCATCAGGGCCCTGGTATGTGGCCGCACAAACGCTGGTGCTTAACGCCAGGGGGAATGTGGTTACCCTGCACCAGGCCCTGATAGTCCATTTCCACGCTGTGACTCCTATCACCATCAACAGGCATACAGGGGTCCCGGTCTTAGGACCGCCACCTGTGACACACTGTTGTGGGCCTATTTATACTTTTCATGCAAATTGGACCACTCCTAGCACAAAACAACTTCATCTCAATAAAGTTATTATGGTATCTGGATGTCCTGGGTACTGTCTTACCTTTGAACATTGAGGAAGCCTCAGATTGGGTGCTGTTGATAGGCAAAGAGTGTTAACTCATTACTCACTGTGTGAGTATGGTACAGGAGAGGGAAGGGGCAACATTGCCTATCTGTCTATCTACTGTTGTGCTCAAAAGTTTGCATACCCTTGGAGAATTGGTAATATATGTACCATTTTAAAGAACACAGAAAACTAATTTATTTTATTGCTTATGGGATTCATATTCAACTGTAGGTTACAACAGAGTGGCACAATCATAAAACATAACATGGCAACAAAGAAAAAAATGAAATGACCCCTGTTCAAAAGTCTGCATATCCTTAGTTCTTAATAATGCGTATTGCCCCCTTAGCATTAATGACAGCATGCAAGGGTCACATTACATGCAGCTCATATGGAGTTTTGTCCTTTTTTCCTGTCCAATCTGCTATGAGGTACAGATTTCATCCAGCTAAGCCATACATGCTGTCACTAAATGTATTTTTCTAGATACCAGACACTCTTTTCACATTTTAGTTATTCACAAAAAACTCTGCAACTTTTACTTTTGATTTCGAAAATAAATGTAATAACATTGTCCTTTATTATGCTGTTAGTAATATATTTTAAAATATCGGCCTATTACAATATGTTTACAGTAGTCAGTGAAAATTATGCCTGACAGATGCATACTGTGAAAAACAATTTTACCCAGATATACTTAATATGATGCAGTGTGAATGCTGAGATCCAGCTGTCAATAGACATAGAAAGAATTATTCTTTCAATTCATTTTTATATGACTTCTTTTAATTGGCACTTACACAAACTACAGCTGTAACTCTGGTTGAAAATGAAAATTCGTAATAAGTTCAAAATGAACAGAAAGTGTTGTTTCTCTATAGATTGTTGTGTGCACTGCATATAGGACATTACCTGAAAATAAAATAGTTTTGGCAATTTAAAATCCTTTTTAATTGATTTAAAAGGACACATAAAAAGTATATGAAATATTGATTAGGTAAAATAAATGTGAAAAGGTGCAGTACAATCATTAAAACATTTTTTTAGAATGACCCAGGCATCTATGTGCTAAATGTTGCACCAATGTTGCATTTGGCTTGCAAAATTTTGGACGATATAGTTGACATGGGAAGCTACACACCAGCTGTAAAGTCATCTTTTCCGACCAGTTTGTCAAAAGCATTCTCTATAGAAAAGTTTTGGAGGATGTGGCGGAACACCAGAGGTGCAGATGAGTATCTCTGATAAAGGTACCTGCGGACCTTTAATAGTGCACAAGAGAGCAAGTGAGTTTAGGTCATGTAATCCCAGTAGAGAACCCCGTGTGGAAGGAGCGGAGAAGTCACACAGAAGAGGGACTAAGAAAAGCTTGAGGCCTTGACACATCAGCCTTTGCTGGCCTGCATTTATAAACTAGATCCAGCTCACACTGGACCACAAATAAGCACTGCTCCTGCACCAAAAAGATATGGAAACAGGATAGCAACTAAAAATATGTAAATTGTGACTTATAAATGTGTGTATCAGTGTGTGTGCTGTAGCGGAGCTCCCGGTACCGCGGCTGGGTACCTCTGTCAAGGGCCATTTCCTAGTTGGAAAAGGAGAAAACCTGTGGCCGTGGCTTGACTGGGGCTTGACTGGGGTCCCCCTGGAGTCTCTCCATCCTGGATAGCAACTAAAAATATGAAAATTGTGACTTAAAGATGTGTGTATCAGTGTGTGTGCTGTAGCGAAGCTCCCGGTACCCCGGCTGGGTACCTCTGCCAAGGGCCATTTCCTAGCTGGAACAAGGGAAAACATGTGGCCGTGGCTTGACTGGGGTTCCCCTGGAGCAGGATAGGGGACTAGCTCTATTCCCTCCCAGGGACTGGATGACACACAGTCCTGGGAGCTCTACAAGGACTTTCCCCGCCAAAATCCTCCACAAGCTGGAACAAGGTGCTAAGCAGTGATTATAGCCCTTCCTTTCCCAGTAACTAGACAACAAATAGTTCTGGGAGTACAACTGATTGTAATGAGCCAAACAAGGCCTTTTATGCAAAGACCCCAGCGGGGGTTCTCCATTGTATTCAGCACAAACCCCTCCCAGGAATCTCTGGGCCTGGGAGATAATTGCATTAAAGACCGGTAAGCTACTTATCTCCCAGGAAGAGAGCCAAACACAAAAATATGAAAACATAAAAGTACCCCACACATAATCCATCCCCAAATAGCCCTGATCTGAGTCCAAAGTTCTCCAAATAGCGCTCAGATCCATGCAGTGTAGGGAAAACACCACCGTGTTAAAGTTCTGATCGGCACCTCACACGTGGTCCAATGCCCAAAATAGTTCCAGGGCGTTTGGTGCTTTTGCTGGTCAACTTTTGGGAGTTCCTGCGGCCGCAATATGGGTTGCTCCGCCTGGCTATTAGATAGCGTTTGTTCCCCTTAGTCTCAGGTACCTTACCTCCAAAAAGTTCTCTCCTGGAGGATTCCAAAGTGGTTTAAAACGGCAAACCAAGTTGTCCGGGAACCGGACAGTCACCGCATGCCGAAAAAAGTTCCATAACATTCGCGGCTAAGTCCCGCTGAGGTGATCGGGAACCCACAAAGTCCTCATGGTGAAATTAGTTCCATAGCGGTCGCGGCTAAGTACCGCTGGGACTATTCGTGGGTTTGGTTCATGCGAATGGCCACCAGAGAGCCAGGGTTTGGTTCTATTTGCATGAAGGGAAAGTACCAGACCAGGGGCACCCAGGGAAAGCTACTAATGGTGCACTATGTGGGAATAAAGTGTAGCTTGGAAAGATAATTACATTTGGGCCACGGTAGACGTTGCATCTCTGTATACGTCGATTGACCATGAAAAAGGTATTAGAGAAATTTTAGAAAGTGATGCCACCATGCACAAAGCACAAGCCACTTTGATTTTAGACAGTATCCGTTTTATTCTTTTTCATAATTTTTTTGGTTTGAAGGTATATGTTACCTTCAGACTTGTGGAACAGCATTGGGCACCAGGTTCGCACCCAGCCACGCGAATATCTTTGTAGCTGATTGGGAATCCAAAAATATTTGGAATAACAACCCATATAGTGCGAACCTGGTGCTCTGGAAAAGATATAATGATGACGTTCTTATTATTTGGGAGGGTGATAGGCCACTTTTAGATGATTTTTTATTGTATATTAATACTAACACTTATGGACTGCCTTTCACAGCTGAAATTCAGACTGAGACCATTAATTTTTTTAGACCTTTCGTTTTTTGTGTCATCAAGAGTTGTCTGTAATAAAACATGTTTTAAGCTCACGGATGGTAACAGCTTCATAGAATACTCTAATACATCCGAATTGGCTTAATAATATACCGAAAGGACAACAAACGAGACTCCTTAGAAATTGCACTAATTGCACTAAGATTGATTTTTAGGAACAGGTTAAAATGCTGAATAAGAAATTTGAAAAAAGACATTATCCTCCACAATTATTAATTAATTCGGAAAAACAGGTAGAAAGTAAAGATAGGACTAAACTTTTAAAAAATAAAGAAGTACATAAGAAAAATAATAAAGATTATAGTATCTCCTTTTTAACGAGATATAACAATAAGGCATATTTTATTGAGAAAACGATTAAGACATTTTGGCCGATTTTAAAACAAGATCAATTTTTAAAAAAATGTTTTACCGAATAAACCTCAGATTATTTATAAAAAAACACAAAACTTAAAATCAATTTTAGCTCCTAGCGCTCTACCTCGTATTAAACCCTCCAAGGAAATGGTAATTTCAGGTAGTAACATTAGTAACTTCCTTAAAGAAAAACCTAGAGGTTTCTTTAAATGCGGACACTGTAGTACGTGCAAATTTCAAAAACAGAAAACAACGGACTTTAAATATACTGCTACTAAAGAAGTCTTTAAAATAAAAAACTTTATAAATTGCCAGACAATTTTTTTATTCATTTACTTGAATGTAAATGTGGCATACAATATGTGGGTCGCACAATAAGAAAATGACATATCAGAATCTTGGAACACTTTAATGGTATCAAAAGAGGGAACATAAAACATAGTGTCCCCAAACATTGTATAAATTGTACTAATTTTAGCTTCCAGGATTTTAAATGTATAGGGATAGATGCAATAACCCCACATTGGAGAGGGGGAGATACGGAAAAAGTGCTAGCTATGAAAGAAACTGAGTGAATTCACAAACTTAAAACTACCTCCCCAGGAGGTTTAAATGTGGATCCGGATCTATTAGTTTATATGGACTGAATTATATGTTTAACTTTTTTCATAGCTTTTATATTTCAATGGATTTCTTTAATATCTATTTTTTTATAGTCTATTTTTATTTTTTATTTTATTTTTATTCCTTTTTTTTAATGTATTTTTGTATCTGTGGGTGAGCCCACTGGTGCCCTTGCTATGTCCTTCAGCCTAATGATTATAACATGTATTATTGTGAATAATCTTTATAATTGATTTCTCTATAGTCTGTTCTATGTTGATATGGAAAATTATATGCATATGATATTATGTAAAAATATCCTCTTATATCCCTGTTTTCTAAAATTTAGAATGTAATTTTTAAATATATGTTTTAAATGTCATTCGTTAAAACATTTTTTGTAATGTACCTTTTAAATAACTAGTCTGGTGGAAGTATTGCCACTGGTATTAAATGAAACCACTGAAATTGTATTCAATTGTTAATTTGTACATTCAAATATATGTTTTTAGGTGCCTGTACATTATTCCGTAAGACTAGGTAGTCTGATACGGAAGTGTGTCCTCCGGCGCAAATTATCAATAAAGTTATTTGCGTTCCAGGCTGGATGTGCGTGGATGTGCGTGCATGCACGGTAACGTATATGGGAACGTAGTGCGCATGCGCACACTAATGAAAACAGCGCAAATTTGAGGCTTTTAAACAGCCGGAAGAACAATGGACACACAGCTCTTGATAAAGTCCATAGGACGAAACACGTTAAGCGGACACAACGCTGCCAGCATCCCCACAGAGATATTTGGGATTGCAAACAACTCCATTCTGCGAAATTTGTTGTCTTCAAAGTCCATCTGAGAAAAGACTATTTATCATCTGGAGATTTTGAAGTCTGATCCACTTGTAAAGGGAATTTAGCCCAAGAGGGGCTGACAAGCTTTTTAGCACAACTGAGATATATGTCTTTTTTGTGCCACTACATTTGTGAGTGTACCTATTTGTATTTATCATTTTTTAAATGTGTTATTAAATAATTCACTATATGTTTTACTTTTTTATTTCTTTACATGGTTACACCTGTCTACAAGTATGGTAACTATATTCACACGTTTGTGATTGTGCGCCCCATTGGTATATGTTTTTTAACTATACTATATATCTATTTGTAAAGCTACTAATGGCGGCTGGGCCGAATAACTCCCAAACAGTATCCCAGACCTGGGCCATAGTCTCCTCCAGGAGTCTGTGGCCAACATATGAGGGGAGGGGCGTTTGTCACATGTGCATATCTGTTTTAGTGTATGTATCTGTGTGTGTCAATGTGTGTATGTGTGTGTATGTGGGTATGTGGCAGTGCATACATCCCAGCATTCAAATGACAACACTGCGCACAAACACACCCCTGCATTCAAGCATCCACACTACATACAAATACACCACTGAATTCAAAAGCAAGCACTCAATCTAAACATAAACCTGTATTCAGACTAGTACTAGAAATAAACATACCCATACATTCAAACACACTCACTACACACAAACACATACCCAAATACCAATATAACACACAACCCCCCCACCCCCTTGCATTCAAATGCTCAAACTACACCTAAATACACCACTGCATTCAAATGGTAACAGTACATACAAACACACAACAGCATTAGTCGAATGCCAACACTATACACAAAACATGCTTGTAAGACAGTCAAGGATTTTCCATTTGGCCTCCCTTGAGTTAGATGGGGGAGGCCAAAACATTCTTGCACCAGGCCCCTCTCTATATTAGTTCTGCCACTGCTAGGAGTAATTATGAAATAATTCTACACACAAAACATTTTGATATGGAAAGCATTAAATAAAATAATTAATAATACATGATTACTCCAACCTTTAGATATTATATTTAAAAAAATATATACAGCCTTTGATCCAAATGTTAATGTAACTTGTAGGCTAAAGATAAATTGCAAATAAAACACACCGTAAATTACATAAAATAAAAACTAGCACAAGACAGATAATCACATAAAATACAGCTTAACTCATCTTAATGACTAAGAATCCATAATCTAAATGGAGAGTTTTATAAAGGGTAAACATTGCTACATTTCTTCCCCAGAGAAAATATGTAATTCATCTCTGAAGTGTTTTCCAAAAAAAAATGAAAGGTATACTCACAGGCAGTTTCTTAATTTTCCATCTCAGTTTTATATAAACAGTTCAGAAGAAGAAAAAATACTGTATTTAATATATTTAACCCCTTCAGGAAGGAGTCAATAGTACACGTTCTGATCAAAACAAAATGTAAACAAAAACTGGTATTTGTGCTATATGTCTGTTCAACCGTAATTCACCTCTTTCATATTAAGTGCACCCACACTTATTATATATCATTTTGTTCAGGAGAAACTGGGCTTTAATTTCTCATGAACTATTCATATTTGAAACATAATTTATTATGAATAAAATTTTAAAAACTGAGAAATTAAGATTTAAAAAAATAAAAATAAATACACACATCACATTTTAGCTGTAAATGTCATAATACCGTTAGCTTTAACTGCAAAATAAACACATATTTGGATTCAGCAAAGTCTCACAAGTACAACAGTACCCCCCATTAACAGTTTTTATGGTGTTTTGGAAAGTTAAAGGGTCAAATATAGCACATTCCATTTTTCAGTTTTTTCAAATTGAAATTCACCAGGTAGGTTTTGTTGCCATTGAGACCGTGTAGCCCAGGAATGACATTTACCCCCATGATGGCATACCTTTTGCAAAAGAAGACAACCCAATGTATTGCAAGTGGGGTATGTCCAGTCTTTTATAGTAGTCACTTAGTCACAAACACTGGCCAAAGTTAGCGTTCATATTTGTTTTTGTGTGAAAAAAGCAAAAAAATAATATTTGGCCAGTGTTTGTGACTAAGTGACTACTAAAAATTACTGGACATACATCATTTGCAATAACTTGGGTTGTCTACTTTTGCAAATGGTATGCAATCATGGGGGTAATTCTCATTGTGAGACCCGTTAAAATACAGGAACTGAAGCAGGTGTGATGTAGACAATAGCAAGGGAATTGCTTTAAATTACCGTATTTATCGGCGTATAACACGCACTTTTTCTCCCTGAAAATAGGGAGAAAATCATGGGTGCGTGTTATACGCCGATATCCTACATTTACTTACCTGTCTTGAAGCGTGGGCCGGCTTCACAGCGCGCACCGCGGAACTGGAACTTAAATTTCAGGTTCCGGTTTCCAGGGGGACTGAAAGGAAGTGTGCACACTATTGTGTGCACACTTCCTTTCAGTCCCGCCGGTACTGGAACTTAAATTTCAGGTTCCGGTTTCCGGCGGGACTGAAAGGAAGTGTGCACACTATTGTGTGCACACTTCCTTTCAGTCCCGCCGGAAACCGGAACCTGAAATTTAAGTTCCAGTTCCGCGGTGCGCGCTGTGAAGCCGGCCCACGCTTCAAGACAGGTAAGTAAATATGGGACAGAGGGAAAGTGCACTAGGGGACACTATGGGAGGGGGGGGGACACACTATGGGGGGTGGAGAATACTATGGGAGGGGGGAGAGAATATTATGGGGGGGAATACTATGGGAGGGGGAAGAGAATACTATGGGAGGGGGGAGAGAATACTATGGGAGGGGGGGAGATTACTATGGAAAGGGGGGGAACACTATGGGATGAGGGGGGGGAATACTATGGGAGAGGTGGAAATTTCCTGGAATTTCCTTCTGGAAATGAGGTGCGTGTTATACGCCGGGGCGTGTTATACGCCGATAAATACGGTAAATTCCTCAATAATTCCTTAACTATTTCAGACGGTTTAGCTGATATTTATAGAATAGGAAGTACAAGCGCTTATGTATATAGGTCAGTAATCTGGATAGTTCCAAAGTTATATATTGTTGTGAGCTGCTATGCCACCGTGCTTATCTTTCTATCAAAGATAGTGGACGTGGAAGGGATATCCGGTGTAGCGCTCTAATAGTAGTGGATATACAGAAATAATAGAAAGAAATCCTAACTGTACCTTAATAGATCATATACTTTTATGAGTAGTATCACTCTATTCAGGGTAACCTTAAACAAAAAACACAAATATACAGAACATAGTGCAACCTGTATACAAAGTGTAAATACAAAAAAAGGAGTGCGTAGATAACTAACTCACACTTTCAAGAGCTATCACACTAGCTCAGGTATATGCGCCTTAGGGTCCGTAGAGGCGACCCTCACCCTCCTTTCAGTCCAAGTTTTCTCCAGGTGCAATGTCCTAGGTAATGGGTATAGGAGGAAACATATAGCGTAGTACAGTCTATATATATAGGAGGTATAGTACGAGGTAATGTAGATATACTCACAAACCCGGAGCCAATATATCGGCTCGTTTCAGTCTGAACATTTTTTCCAGCTGAGGAAGCCAATTTGGTGAAACGCGTCCTGGATGAACAGTGAGCAGACAGAATTGCTTTTTGGACTATAAGCCATTAGTGTTATTTTATCTACATACTATTTTAAAGTTACATGTTATATATTTTTTTATAATAAATTACATATATATATTTTTCATACTTATGGCTTTTATTTCTACCTGCTTTAACAAAGAAGGAATGTGGTCCTTAACCACATACACCTTATGAAACGAGCCGATATATTGGCTCCGGGTTTGTGAGTATATCTACATTACCTCGTACTATACCTCCTATATATATAGACTGTACTACGCTATATGTTTCCTCCTATACCCATTACCTAGGACATTGCACCTGGAGAAAACTTGGACTGAAAGGAGGGTGAGGGTCGCCTCTACGGACCCTAAGGCGCATATACCTGAGCTAGTGTGATAGCTCTTGAAAGTGTGAGTTAGTTATCTACGCACTCCCTTTTTTGTATTTACACTTTGTATACAGGTTGCACTATGTTCTGTATATTTGTGTTTTTTGTTTAAGGTTACCCTGAATAGAGTGATACTACTCATAAAAGTATATGATCTATTAAGGTACAGTTAGGATTTCTTTCTATTATTTCTGTATATCCACTACTATTAGAGCGCTACACCGGATATCCCTTCCACGTCCACTAGCTGATATTTATGTTCAAATTGGGTCATTTTGAAGAGCTCCAACTTGGTCAGTTTGGAAACAGATTTCTTATTTTTGGATGATAATACATTTCAGAGTTTCCTAAGCATTTTACCCCGGTTTGCAATTTATTAAACAAGAAATTATTTTCCCTGATTGTCTACAAATTGCAGAATCTTATCAAAATACATTTGCAGATTGTTGTCTAACCTTTCTTAAATATTGAGAACGTTTGTATCAGCTGAACCTTTTTTTACTAAAATAACATTTTGGTAACAAAATACTACTTCAAGAAATGAATCAGATAAATCCAAAATGTGCAAAAATGTGAAAATATAAATATGTATATATTTTGCAGTACACTACATTTATCAAGTGAGTCACTAAATCTGTATTTCATTCACAGATCAAATGAGAAAAAGGAGTTGATAGAGGGGAAAATAGGAGGAGCAGTAAACAAAACTATAATTATATAATATATATTTATTAAATACTTGATCTGTGATGAAATCAATATTTAGTGACTGATCTTTAGCCAACAATCTTTTATTTTTCCAATTTTTTTTTTTTTTAATTTGGGCATAATTCAGATTCACAAATCAAAATGAACGTGCCAAGCAACTGAGTGTTTTTTTGTGATTCGGCCTCACTTTGGCTTGGAGTTTTGGAATTCGGGAAATAACAAGATTGGGCCAAATTAAGATGAACAGCATTTTGGAACTAAATTAATCTCTAAGTCTATGGGAAATGTTAGTGTAAAAAATGGAAACAGTAGTTGGAGAGTAGAGAAGTAACATTACACTGAAATCACTGTGTCTCTATCACGATTTTTTACAAAGAGAAACATCGTGCAAAGTTCTAGAAATGGAGTTATCACCATGGAAACAATGGAATGCTCCATTGGATTCCATCTGTTCACATGGCGGCTGCATGACTTTTATAACTCGACACCATTGTCTTGTTTGCAAAGCTTTTATAATAATACTATAAATTGAGTAGAGTGAAACACAAATCACATGCCTAGAGTTAACTGGTCTCTGGGGTAAACCAAAAAGTCCCAAAGCTTTCGTTATTCTAAGAAAATTATTTTGGATGTAAATAACACTAGTTATAGTCCCAAATTTTAAATAAAGTCTATTTTTATTTCCTGGAATAATAAATTGAAATAAAATGTTAGATTTGTAAACACATTTCAGTTGAGCTTATATCGTGGTCTGATAAATCATTCTTAGATGGTCATTGCACTAGTCATTCATTAATTGCCTAGTAGCCCAACTTTACTTATTTTTAAAATGCTTGTTACCATCAGTTCCCTCTACTGTTTTTAGCAGGACAGATGGTGTTGCCTACTAAGGCTGCTGGTTCTGATCTTCACTGAAATTTAATGGATAATCTATTTCTGATTCCAGCTGTTGCCTTTGATTGTTCTTCAGTGGTCGCTTATCATTTTCCTGTACTGCTGTGACCTTTCATACATTAGATTTGTTAAGAGAAATGTGACTGCACTATGTGCATCTAGAGGAATGAATGCATGGTAAAATTCTATATTACTGCAGTTTATTTAATGTCATGTAATGGACCCACAGTCTTACATGTGAATGCATTTAACCTAACCATAAATCAATAGCCGCTAAATTTAATAATGGGATGTCATGTCCTGCAGTTTGTATTTTATATTATAAAATCTTTTATGGAAGTAGAACGGAAACCCTTGAGTAGTTAAGAAGAGATTGCTGAAGTATTAACATCTTTCACTTTGTATAATTAGTGTGTTTAGCAAACTGGACAGTAGGTGGAGCTGTAGCAAATATTGAAAGAATAAAGTTGTTTTCTGTTGTCTCTATGACTTTGACATGGTGGTTATTTTTTGACTGAATGTTTGGCTTTACCAATAAAGTTAAATGTCACGTATTTATTACAATCCTGTTAAGCTTTTTTTTAGCAGACAAAACTACCAAGAATTCTATTCAATTAACAAAAAAATACTGAGCAGATTTCAAAATATTCAACACACGACATTGTGGCGAAAGTAACCTCGCCACTGGCTTTTGGAGAAGCGTGTTTGCCAGCCTCCTGCCCTGTGCCTATGGCCCCTGTAATAGACTTTGGTAAAATACACTATTTGTGCCTTTTTGGACTTGTATGGCTACACTTCGAACTCCCGAAGCGAACAACCGCACGAACCAGAGACCACCCTGGAGCTTGTTTACACCTATTAACAACTTGTAATGTTTCTCACCGCAGTGTTCTAATTGTTCATCTGGGTGGCTGCAATTCCTATGGACAACCACGAGGTGGTGGCCATCTTGTTCACATGAACGCAGGCAGCGGTGTTTGGGCATGAGTCTCATAGGACTAAAATTGGACACAGAAACTCCGAACACCGCTGAACTTCCATCGCATGCATTCAGTTCTATACAACTTAGAAGGACACTGTTCTGTGAAATCATTCGTCTGGATGAGGGGAACCAATTTCAGGGTAAGACTATTGACTCTGTTCGGTAGTTTGCTCATTTTAAACTACCGAACTAGACTGACCGCAAGCCCTGATTCTCTGGAACTGTTTTGGGCATGGGACCATGCCTGCGGTCAGTCAAATAAACGACTTCCAGGAAATTCTTGAACCCCTGAACTGATCTGGGTGATTTTTGGATATGTTGGTCACCCAGATCAGGGCTATCAGAGGATGTAACTGTTGTGGGGTTTTATGTGTTTTTGGGGTACTTTGGGAAAAAGCATGTTTTTCTGTACTTGGAGATAATTGGATTATATTAGTACAGTTCTTGATTCAATTATTTCCCAGGCAGAGGGGAGGAATTGTATGATTGTATATTGGAGTGTCATGCATTTGAACACCGTTGTCATTGGTCTGTGACTTTGTGCTGTAGTTCCCCACAAGCTCCATATGGGAGTGCCCCTTGCATGGGGACTTGCATAAAGGGCCAGTGTGGCTACCATTAAAATCAGTTCCTGCCTACCCTCAACATAGAGTCTCATCTCATGTGTGGGGGAACAGCTGTATCTATCGTGTAGAATGCTATATCACTATACTCCCCTGGGATTATAATCACTAGCTCTTATAAGAGCTGTTCCTGCTATACTCTCTGGAGTAGGAGAGGTTCACCCACTGGAGCATGGATCCTGGTCTTGGGTCCATGGTGGGTGGAGGATGGCAAGTTCCCAGCCAAGCTGTAACAATGGACGTGGGGACTACGGTGCTGATGGTATATGTAGATGATGGAAGTGCACTTAATACTTCGTCATGGAATTCGGGATAAATGGATAAGTCCCAGTACCAAAAGAACAAACATAGAGTTTAAATGTAGAAAATAATCCAGGCACCCCAATGAATTCCAAAGAAGAGGCAATTTTATTGGAACAAGGAACCAAAAAGCAACGTTTCGACTCCTTAGGGCCTTTGTCAAGTGGAGTGCCTGGATTATTTTCTACATTTAAACTCTACGGTGCTGATGGTGTCTGATGGAGTCCTCGGTGAGCACTAGGAGCATCGATTGGCGGAGGCACCCGGTTGGGGTGCCATGCGGTCCGTCACAGACATCACTAGTTTTTAAAGTAATATATTATAGAATCACTTCATGTGGAACATTGGTGAGGTTTTATGAGTATGCAGAATGCTGTACATTTAATTAATAGCGTGTCATGTTTTGGACCAGTGTGCCCCGTGGTCCAGCCAACAGTAAACATAACATTAGAAAAAAAGATCACTATATCTTAACTTCTACTCTGAGGCTCATGGCATGACATAACAACAGGACGTCTGTTTTCCTTCATCCTTACTAATAGTGAATCCAGGGCATCTGATGTCACCCATCACACAGTTCATAGGTTGGATAGGTGATTGGCCTCCATGTTGTCCCCCTCTGATCCATATTATCAGTAAGCAGTCTGCCACACATAGGGTGTGTAAATATTGCAGATCATTATTTTTTTCCTTCACCCAATTAGGGAGTTCATTGTCCTTTTTTCCTGCCCCCTCTACTGCATTTGTGTGAACAGTGTTTTTTTTATATATTTTTTTTATTTTGCTTGCAACTAAACAGAATGTTTAAATACATTATACACATTCGTTTAAAATGAGAACCTGAAATCTCCAGTCTGAATTTCAGATCAGAATTGGTCTTGTATAAGGAGCTGAATACAAATCAGTGCTTAGTTAATTGATGGCTAGTCTCTAGTAAATAGCTGACTTGGAGATGTTGCCACCTCACATTAAGTTGGTTTAAAATATATTTAATTTTTCAATTTTTTTGTTTTGCAGAGTGTTATTAAAAAAAAAAAAAAAAAAAAAGGTTGAATCAATACATGGAAAATGCAATGCAATACGTGATGGAATAATTGCTGCTTAACATTCTGTACAATAATCAATACTAAAGTAATTCCTGCAAATCTCCGGTATGAATATGTATTGCTGTAGTGTTTACCAGATGCAGCTGTGATCCACTTTTCACAACTTAATAAACAGAAATACATATTTTTCAATTCCCCTGTGCCATCAATTTGCCCTTTCAGTGGCAGAACAGTCATTTTGTTTGCAACTTGCAATTATTCTGCTCAGCCGTCCATCAATCAAAACCTAATCACCCAATGCTATTATTACCGTACAAAGGTTTAAATCTCCTGTGCCATTGGTCCTACATTAATGGTTAATCAGCTTGTGTCAGCAGTCCCGCATTAACGTGTAATCATTGCATTCCATGATTTCTGTAGTAATCCCTAACCATAAATCGTTAGCCATCACACCTGCATTACATCATAACTTCCTTGTGTCAACATTCCAATACAAAAGAACCGATCATCCGGTGTCATCATTCTGGCGTAAGTGGTTCATTGCAACATGATTGGTTAATCATACCCTGCTATTAATTATCTATTAAAGGGCACTGATTGTGTTCAATGCTTGTATTAAATGGTAATCATTCTGTGCCAATGTTGCTTCATCAAAATATCCCTCCAGCTAATCATAACTGCATATTTTCACTGAGTTTATTTTTACGTGCTATAATTCCCATTTTATATGTTAATTGTACTATGCATTAATTACTGACGGTCTCGGTACTATTGCACACTGGTTACTGAATAAGCAGATTACTCAGAATGTCATCATTCCTGTAATAAAGTTTAATATTTCCTACAGGTTATTATTACAGTGCCAGCATAGTAATGGTTATTGGTACAGAGCCAAAACCATATTAGAAGTGTTATTTCACCAGTCTTCTCACTGTAATATTAAGGGTTAATCCCTCTTTAGCACCATTAGGATTTTATGAGTTACTTGTCACATGTCATCAATCCTGTATTAAGGGATTAATCACTCTGTGAAATCATCTCTGTATGATAGGCTATTAACACAGAGCCATCAGTGCGGTATGACAAGATCTTTATGCCATTCCATCATTATAATATTAAGAGTTAATCCAACTCAAGGCATATTATAATTTTCAGAAACAAAAAAAAAATACAAAATTATAAATAAATAAAATTATTATTATTTTTTTGCATTGTGTTATTATTCCTGTTTTATAGGTGACTCAAATTATTGTGATATTATTCGTTCACATGGTTTAATTATTCAAGGTCAATATTATGAAAGTACAAGTTAATCGTCCAAAACATTCTTTGATACTCATATTTGATTGTAGGCTATGATTATATAAATCAGGGACATTTTTTGAACATTGAAATTGGAAGGTTATGCGTGACCATTCTGTCAAATTGATAGGATATGGAAGTCAACATAATGTTAGTGTAGTGAAGTGTAGTATATGGGTTAAGGGTTGGTTAGTGTTATAATAGTGTTGTGTTCTAAAGGGGTCAAGGGGAGGACTTTCCTTCAAAGGGAGCATTGACACATAACATAGTGTGCTACAGACTGCAATAAGTACAGTATCTCCAAGTATAAAATCTGGAATAAATTATAAGAAATATATAGTGCAGACTATCTGATAACACTGGAATAGAGATACAGTAGTGTGTCTGGGAGAAAACTTACATGTACCAGAGCCCTATCAGCCCTGGCTCTGGGTTTGAATTGCTCCACTTGAAAGGGATATTTCCCACAGCTTTATCAGGAAAGATGTCTCAATTCAATCAGATGTTTACCTGGTGCTTCTGTGCAGTATAAGGGGAATAGAGAGGCAAGAACCCCAAATTGAATAGTATCTTATAACAATTTATTAACATAAAAGGTTAAAAACTCTTACTTAGGTGGTGGGTTTGCCAGCAATAAACCCACAACTTGGCAAGCAAAGTCAAAATACAAAAATGGCATCAGCCTGCAGTCACGTCTGGGTTTTGGCACTTCTTTGATCACATAACAATCTGGGACGGCCTCTCGATGACGTCCTACGTGACGCGTTTTGCCCGCCTCCCCGGGCTTCTTCCGACAACGTCCTGATGTCCAGCACATCCTTTTAAGTGCCTGGCGCCTCCCCTTTCTTCCACCTATTGGTCGGGGGTCGTGGTGTTCTTCCGTAAAGTCTCCCCTATTTGTTCCCATTTGTTGGGGGGGCATGACTTTTAATCACAGCCTGCACTTAGTCCTTCCCCCCTCTGGGGTTTCATTCTATGGTCATTTTCTTTGGGGCTTAGTAAAGACTAATTTGCAGTATTGCTAGCTATAAGTAGATATTGTGCTTAGTATGAGAGAATGAATATTAATTTGGACAATAGAACGAAACCCCGGAGGGAGGGTAGGACTAAGTGCAGGCTGTGATGAAAAATCACTCCATCTAAGTAAGAGTTTTAAACCTTTTATGTTAATATTTTTTTTAAGATATTATTCAATTTGGGTTCATTGCCTCTCTATTCCCTTTATACTGCACAGAAGCAGCAAATATACATCTGATTGAATGGGGACATATTTCCTGATATAATGCTGTGGGACATATTCCTCTCAAGTGGAGCTATTCAAACTCAGAGCCAGAGGTGATAGGGCTCTGGTACATGTGAGTTTTCTCCTATTCACACTACTGTATCTCTATTCCAGTGTTATCAGATAGTCTGCACTATATATTTCTTATCATTTATTCCAGATCGTATACTTGGAGATACTGTACTTATTGCAGTCTGCTACGTTGTTTGGCATTATTTGCTATTGTGTTTCACGCTGTGGCACTTTGGGGTAGTGCAGCTGTACTGCATATATTTCCTAATTCTCAAGCACTTCTATTTATTTTATTTTTTTTATTTTTTTTTAGCATTGATACATGCCTATCTTAGTTTCGGCTGAAATACATGGGAGTACAAGCAGTGACTATTTCAAATTAAATTGTGGCATTCACCACTATGTAGCTAGGCACCTCTCAATCTCAGGCAGGCTATCTGAGATTTTGGGGCTCTGAACTATAGGTAGGAGACTAATTAATTATTCCATATTCATTATGTAAAATAATTTTGTGGTGATGTATATATTATACTTGTGTACGGGGTAATCAAGGACGTACAATTAAAATTACATAGTTCGATATGGACCAAAGTCGGTTGAGGTGTGCCGAAACCGACGAGAGGTCAGGCCTGCAAAAGAGGGCAAAAATATAAGACAAGATTAATTCCACGATTAGTAACCATGTAGTCACATTATCGAAAAGACCTTTTGACATTATCCTGGGTTAGGAATGTTCCTATTGTATACTAACTTCCCACATTTACATATGTGTGTCGTAACCCGCTCATTAGGGCTGCTGTTGTATTGCCCTGGAATGAGTGGCCCGAGTAGGAGGATTAAGGCCTGGGTGGAGTATTTAAAGTAATAAATATCATAGTTATTAAAGATAGTAAGGGATAGTTAGGTACCTGGCTAACCTGGACTTTGATTACTAGTATAAATTTTGAACCGGGCACAATTTAAATTGCCCGACTGATGAGTTTTGGTATGAGGAGTAGATATGTAACGATTGCTGATTTCTGAATTCTTGATGCATGGATAAAGGTCAAATGTTCCCGACAGCAAAACTCTACTTTTGGACTCAAGAAATCGTAGAACGCCAAGTAAGCTGCTGAGTAAAAGTGGCAAAATTGTGCAACCAACCATTTGTAACTGAAACGCATTTATTATCTTGAATCACATATCATATATCATACTTACACATATCGAAAGCTGTAGAGTATGTTTGAATAGTACTCGTAGACAAAAACTTACCTGCGTACAAACTCTAATTTAAGGCATGTTTAGACCTTTTAGACCTGCAGAGGATCTCTTGGACTGTATGTTTTCTTAGCTCAACCTTTACGTTGAAGCAAGGTCCGACTTCAGGACTATAGGAGCGGCTAGGGCGGGGGGACTTGAGGAAAGATAGTACGTGGAGCCATTTCTCGTAGCATGCTGTTAGGAGGGAAGAAAATATATATATATTTTTCTTTTCTATGCAACTTTGATACCGATTGAATATCCCGTATTTTGCGAATGAATACGGATAGGTGAAGACAAGGAGTATTCCGTGAGAGGTGAGGCCCTACCATTGCCCCGTGTCTGGGAAAGGCCCTACCATTGCCCCGTGTCTGGGAGAGGCCCTACCTTTGATTAGGCCCATGTGGACTTGTATCTACTACACGCAGCGGGTTGTTAAACTGTTGGTGGCGGTAAAAGAGACTATACTTGTGGCCGTGATATGTGAGGCCTACCCAAGACCTTGAGGAACTAACTCAGAAATGGATCTCCGGGTGGAACCTCTGTGTTGAGGTGAGTAGACGGCCTCGGACTTCTAACCCTTGGCTGGCTTGTTTCTGGTGGACGAGCATTAACCTTCCACGTGTGGGTAACTGGATAGCACCAGGGGCGTACCTAGAGCATTTGGCACCCGGGGCGGACCCTGAGTGTGGCACCCCCCCCCCCACCCCGATCACATAAATTTCATACACTCCCTACACATAAAAACCCTGCACCCCGATCACATAAATTTCATTCACTCCCTACACATAAAAATCCTGCACACACCCTTAATAAAAAACAAAAACGTGCACAACCCCTCTTAATAACAAAAAACCTGCACACACCCCTTATAAAAACCCTGCACAACCCCTTAACAAAAAACAAAAATCTGCAGTGCACATCCTCCCTTAATAAATAGAATACTGCAACCCCCTTAATCAAAAAACCCCTGTACCCCCATTATTTAAACCTCCCCCTTTAATTCTTTAATCCACAGCCCCCTTTAATTAATCCTCACTCCCCCCTTAATTAATACACCCCCCTTAATTAATCCACACACCCCTTAATTAATACACCCCCTTAATTAATACACCCCCCTTATTAATACACCCCCCTTAATTAATCCTCACTACCCCCTTAATTAATCCTCACTACCCCCTTAATTAATACACGCACCTTAATTAATCCTCACTCCTCCATAATTAATACACCCCCCTTAATTAATACACCCCCCTTAATTAATCCTCACCCCCCTTAATTAATCCTCACTCCCCATTAATTAATACACCCCCCCAAATTAATACACCCCCCTAAATTAATCCTCCCTCCCCCCTTAATTAATCCTCACTCCCCCTTAATTAATACACCCCCTTAATTAATACACCCCCTTAATTAATCCTCACTCCCCCTTAATTAATACACCCCCTTAATTAATCCTCACTCCCCCCTTAATTAATACAGCCCCCTTAATTAATCCTCACACACCCTTAATTAATCATCACTCCCCCTTAATTAATACAGCCCCCTTAATTAATCCACACCCCCTTAATACACCCCCTTAATTAATACTCACCCCATTAATTAATACACCCCCTTAATTAATACACCCCCCTTGATCAATCCTCACCCCCCTTAATTAATCCTCACTCCCCCCTTAATTAATACAGCCCCTTAATTAATCCACACCCCCCTTAATTAATCCACCCCCTTAATTAATACACCCCCTTAATTAATCCTCACCCCCCTTAATACACCCCCTTAATTAATCCACACACCCCTTAATACACCCCCTTAATTAATCCTCACTCCCCCCTTAATTAATACACCCCCTTAATTAATCCACACCCCCCTTAATACACCCCCTTAATTAATCCACACTCCCCCCTTAATTAATACACCCCCTTAATTAATCCACACCCCCCTTAATACACCCCCTTAATTAATCCACACTCCCCCCTTAATTAATACACCCCCTTAATTAATCCACACCCCCCTTAATACACCCCTTTAATTAATCCTCACTCCCCCCTTAATTAATACAGCCCCTTAATTAATCCACACCCCCCTTAATTAATCCACCCCCTTAATTAATACATCCCCTTAATTAATCCTCACCCCCCTTAATACACCCCCTTAATTAATCCACACACCCCTTAATACACCCCCTTAATTAATCCTCACTCCCCCCTTAATTAATACACACCCTTAATTAATCCACACCCCCCTTAATACACCCCCTTAATTAATCCACACCCCCCCTTAATTAATACACCCCCTTAATTAATCCACACCCCCTTAATACACCCCTTTAATTAATCCTCACTCCCCCCTTAATTAATACACCCCCTTAATTAATCCTCACCCCCCTTAATTAATCCTCACCCCCCTTAATACACCCCCTTAATTAATCCTCACTCCCCCCTTAATTAATACACCCCCTTAATTAATCCACACCCCCCTTAATCCACCCCCTTAATTAATCCTCACCCCCCTTAATCCACCCCCTTAATTAATTCACACCCCCCTTAATACAGCCCCCTTAATTAATCTACTCACATTTTGATGATGCCTTGACCGACTGGGTGCCTCACCGCCCGGATATTGGAACCTTCAGCTGGATATCCGTGAAGGCGGGCTGACGGCGCTGCACACGACGTCATCACGGTGCGCGACGCCGCGGCCCGCAACACTCCTCCCCCTTCTCCTTCAAGTAAGTCCCGCCGGGCCGCAAAGGTGCTGCGGCTGTGCGCAGCCGCCGCAGCGTAATGATGGGGGGTGACACATGACACTGGACGTCATGGCACCCCCCTAGTCAGTGGCACCCGGGGCGGGCCGCCCCCCCCGCCCCCCCCTTAGTACGCCACTGGATAGCACCACTGCGAAAAGGACTGTAAAAGGCGCCTGACAAAACTATTTGTTGTGACGCGAACCGAAGAATAGAATGAAATGCCGTGATTCACAGTAGGGAAATGTGCACTTAAGATAGGAACCTGAAAAGGAGCTTTGATTGTGGTATAAGCTTAAAGATACGTGTTCGTATATCCTATAATCTTTTACTTGACAGGCTTGGGACCATAAACGTCTGTATTATACAATGCCTATGGTGTAACTTCTTAGACAGAACCGATAGCATGACCGAAGTTAATCCCGATGGACCTCTTGAACTTAAATAACATAGTGAAATGTATGCGACATTAAATAACGTGAAATAATGAACTGAATGCGTCTGGAGAACCTTGCGAATATCAGGCGTGCGGAAACAAGTCTCTATCTGTTAAGGATTTGAATGGTATTCGTTTGTTCATAATGACGGTCAAATGATGCCTCGATATTCGATATGAAACGAGTGGGAATTCTGTTTACCCTGTATCGATTAGAATGCTAATGTATTAACCTGCATAGCTTGTAAAATTGACGTAGACGTGATAATTAGGCGATGGAATGAGTCAACGTATGTAATTTAGAACTCAATGTACAGAAAAGCCCCTAATGGGTTGCAAGTAATAAATAGTATATCTGTAATGCCTTAAACCGTAAGCAGTCGCTATATGTACGTAAGAGTCTTGAGGACCTGACGATGGTCCAATGCAAGGCCTAAACCTGTACAACGTGTAACGTAAAGGCAGCGCAGGCCTAATATACGTATTTAACTGAAAAATATATGTAAGAAGAATGCCTGAAAGCAAATTGTTAGAGGAAACCGCTGAACTTGGTTTCTACTAGAATGATATGTGACCTAATGTATGTGGTATAATGGGATCACAAGTGAGTGATAAGTTGGGGAAATATATATATATATTTATATCTTTGGGTATCCTTGTACTGTGATAACTAATTATCTAGTAGACCCTTAGCCCGTAAGTGTTTGCCGTATTGAAAGCGTGGATTAGCCTTGCCTGACAGTTCTGACTTACTGTTTGTATTAGTGTAAGGGTGTACGAACTCACAATCGAAACTACAGCTGTAACGAGGCGGGAAGTAATCCACTAGGAGACCAGATCTGAAACATAGTGGTTATGCGTGACTGGGTCTGTAGGATGCTGTCCCCCAACTTACTGTGTGTGCGCTGGCTGACTAGCTAGTGCCGCAATGCGGCGAAACGATTACTCTAGATTGGTGACAGGTGAGGCCCTGCTATTTGCCAAGCGGCTTGAGAGGCTCTATCTATGCGTTGGCGCGAGGGGATGATGTGGCCACTGAACGTTGTGGCGGGGTGTCGGCCTCTCGGTGACCGTTAAACATAAGATAGAATGGGAGTGACAGGTGAGGCCCTCTCTATGCCACAATGCAAGGCGACTAACTATGATTTGGGCCGAGGGACGTAGTACCTCCGAGTATGAGGATGGGTGTTGGCCTTGCGGGACCACTAACCTAAGGCGAAGAAGCCAGGGGGAATAATAACTAGTGGACACCTAGGAACCTGACAGCCAGCCACTGCTAACTAAGAGGGAAGGTTAGTTAGTGAGAGAGAGGACATATCATGGAACGAAACGTAGGTGATAATAAGTTAGGATCGTAAGGCAGACCGAAACTGGAGTGCCCTGTGAGCACGTGGGGTCCAGATGGTCGGTGCGTACGAAATAGAATGCGTGTATGTAGGTATGAGCGTATGGCCCTCGGGGCTCGTGGTGCCAGACCGTGGCTCAATTTTTTTTTTTTATTTTTTATTTATTTATTTTTTTTTTTTTTTTTTTTTTTCTTTTTTGTTTTTTTCTTTTTTTTTCTTTTTTTAGAAGTCAACAGTGATTTCAGATTTTGAGAAGGATTATGGTTTGTATGTGTTTCTATAATTTCTGGGTCTCTATTTTATGTCCAGAGATTTGGACTGCATCAGCATACTGTATAGTAGCCATTGGAATGAGCAGAGCCTAGAGGTGTTTAATAGATTGCAGATGTTCACTGGGCATTTTTTGGCAATATTGTATGTTTACTAACCAAAAAAGAAGAACAGTTTATGCAAGCCACATATCTTGCAAGAAGCAGGTATATGGGCTGCAAGGTGTCTGGAAATCGTTTAGTAGTCAAAAAAATAATAATAGTAATAATAATAAATGATAATGATATCCCCTTAGGTCAAAGAAATGATATCTTTAAGGATAGATAGAGTAAATACTAATTCTTCCCCAATAGTATCCGTATAGAGTCTATCTTAGTATATCGTATAACCAATAGGCTGAGCTTTATTGTGTCAGGCTCAAAGGAGGTCCTTACTAGATATACTGACTCATAAATTAAACAAGGAGGAAGAAATGATGCAAGTTTGCCACTTGTTCTAGAGTTGCCAGATTATATACCTCTATATGTGGAAGCAGATGTATATGCAAGACTGTATGCCTCTATGGTTAGCAATAAAGCCGATTAGGGCGTGCATAAACGGAGTGCATACATATGCTATATACGTTCCACCTTGGACCTAGAGTATTTTAGCTGTATATATAAAGAAAGCGTATAAAGTAACAGGATATTGTGGATATCGTGATGCTTAGAGTGCCCACGGCATATCCATATAAAGTATAGCAATACTAAAGGAAAAGATATATATACAGATATGGTCCCTTAGGTAGCAAAATTAATAATGCAAGATACTATTTACAAAGGCAACACATTCTCTAAAGTCTATGAGTCTGCTTAATCAGACATCCTCAAGTGGCCAAAGTTGCTAATATCTATCGATACCAAACATAAAAAGAGAAAAACATAAGTGCCAAAATTATAATATCATACTGTGAATCAGTGCAAAAGAAGTGTATACTGTCTATAGGTAAGACAGACAAAACGCCTGACGCGCGTTTCAGTGCTGTAGCAAGCACCTTCGTCAGAGGCAAATGAGCTGCTGCTCCAAATGTCGGTTATATATCCTGTGTGTGTATGCCGCCAACCAATGGATTTCCTCTATCATTATGGGGCGTGACCATTTTTCGGCGCGAATTGCGCTGCCCTATCATTGCGGGAAATACAAAGAGGGGAGGCGGAGTATGTAAATTACGTACCATACAGTACATCCCTCCCATTTTTCTCCGTGATCGTAGCCCAATATGGGCTGTCTTCTACCACGTTATTGGCATTTGCCGAGATGTGGATTAGATTGTGTATGCATATGGGAGGTGCAACTGTATTTTTATATATATATCTATGGTATTAGCGAATAAAATTTAATCCGTTCTGGGTATCAAGTTGCATCCAGGTATATGTGTATTGAACCAGCTTCATGTATTCAATAGAAAAGTTATTATGTTTGACAAACTTGTCATAACTACATATGTTTTAACTATACCTGGAAAATAGTAACTATGTATCCATACCACAGCCTATATAGTAGGGGTAATTATGTACTTTATGGGTGAGCAGACAGTGAAAAAAACACAAGACCCTAGGGGGATGTAGTGAGACCACGGTAAATATATCAAATAGAGTAGAGAATAATAAATAAAAAATAATGAATAAAAAATAATGATAAATCATATATTTAAAGACTACTTTTATAAGTTAAAATATCTGAGTCATGTAGTGCAAGGAATTATATACAGTGTCTAAGGATTTCCTAATATCGGAACATATATATATTTGGTGTATGAATTTTCTAGTCAGCGATGAATGGTGTGAATGAGAATCCCTCATTCAAACCCATTGGTGAAAGGGTTTTTAGTTTGTAGATCCATATACTCTCTCTTTGTAAGAGTTTTTTATCTAGATCACCCCCCCTCGGTCCGAGGGTGACTTTTTCAATTCCACAAAAGCGTATGTTTTGTGCAGAGCCTCCATGATGGATTTTTAGGTGTTTTGAAATGGGGGTATCGGTTAGTCTCCTGGGATTTACTGATGTAACATGTTCTCTTATCCTTAATTTAAATGCCCGTATGGTCTTGCCCACGTACATTTTTTTACAGGAACATGTAAGTAAATATATTAGTCCAGTGGTTTGGCAGTTAAAGAAGGTTTTGATCTCAAATTCATTGGTGTTCATAGAGTCAGAGATTTTTTTAGAATTGCGTAGTATGAAGCTACATGCTTTGCACCTACCGCATTGGTAGGTCCCAGATAATGATGATGACAGCCATGTAGGTTTGGTAGATGGAGGCCGTAGGTGACTCGGGACTAGTATGTCCTTAATATTTCTTCCCCGTCTCGCTGTGACTGAGGCATGCGGTGTGATGACTTTCTGTAAATGTTGGTCCTGTATAAGGAGTGGCCAGAATCTGTTAAGGATCTTGAGTGTTGGATGCCAACCCGCATCAAAATTGCCTATACATCTTATCAACTTTTTGTTTCCATTTTCATGTTTTTCTTCCAGGAGAGTGTCTCTATCTACCGTTAATGCTCTTTTATACGCATTTTTCAGGCATCTATTTGGATAGCCTTTCCTTTTAAACTGTGCTCTCAGGATCTTTGCTTTGTTCTGGAAATCTTCGATAGTAGAGCAATTGCGACGTAGGCGTAGATATTGTCCTACCGGTATCCCTCTTTTTAATGGGAGTGGATGGTAGCTCTCCCAGTTGAGAAGGTTGTTGGTGGAAGTTGGTTTTCTAAAAAGAGTAGTTGAGACTTTTCCTTGGTCAGTAATCATAATGGTGATGTCTAGGAAGTTTATAGACCTGCCACCTATTTCGTGGGTCAGTTTCAAATTTATGTCATTCTGATTTAAAATATGTACAAATTCCTTAAAGAGGTTGGTGGTGCCATTCCACACTATCACAATGTCATCGATGTAGCGCTTCCATGTCGTGACATATTGGGTATAATCCAATAAAGGTGTGCCAAAAACAATGGTTTTCTCCCACCAGCCCAGGTGGAGGTTGGCGTATGAGGGGGCACAAGCCGTCCCCATAGCTGTCCCTCTCACCTGGTGGTAGTACTTCCCCTGGAACATGAAATAATTGTGCGTGAGTACATATCTCATGAGATCTTGTATAAATTGGTTATGTCTCTCTGATGTAGTTATATTGCTGTCGAGATGGGCCTTCAAATGTGTCAGCCCTATATCGTGTGGAATGGAGCTATATAGCCCCTCCACATCTAAGCTACATAGGATAGCACTTCCAGGCAGATTGATTCCATCAAACATCTTGAGAGTGTGTTTTGTGTCTCTTAGGTAGGATGGTAAATCCATCACGGTCTTCCTTATAATTTGCTCAATGTATAGACTGACATTTTGTGTTAAGTTTGAATTGCCGGAGACGATTGGTCTTCCACTCATTATGGTTTGTTGTTTATGTATCTTTGGTAGTGAGTAAAACGTCGCAACCACTGGATTTTTTATGTACATAAATATATACTCATCTTTAGAGATGAGTGACAAGGACATGGCTTCGTCCAAAATAATCTTTAATTCAGCCAGGTATTTCTTAGTGGGATTACCACTCAATATTTGGTATGTGTCTGCATCTTGGAGTGTCCTTTGTGCCATTGACACATATTCTTGTTTATCAAGAATGACCAGGTTTCCCCCCTTGTCAGATGGTTTAAGAATTATTTCTTCCATATTCTGTAGATGTTTTAATGATTTACGTTCTTGTGGGGTGATGTTGCTATATGGAAAGACCTCTAGTTCTCTTCTATCCAGATTTTCAATTTCCTTACATGTTAACTCTACGAATAGATCTATGTATTTAAATTCTGCCAGGTATGGTGTAAAGGTACTCCTCTTTTTAAGGTGTGTAAATGGTGCTTGTGGGTTTATTCGTGTTTCGTTATTTGACAATAGTTCCACCAGTGTATCTAATAATTCAATATCTGATGGTTGTAACCCTAGGTTTTTCGCTCTTTTTTCATCTTTAATGCGATGAAATTTGTGTAGCGCTAGTTTTCTGGCAAAGAGGTGTATATCTTTAGTCCAGCTAAATTTGTCGAACTCGGGTACTGGGACAAACGATAACCCACGTAGGAGTACCTCGGTCTCTGATGTAGAGAGTTGGTGATTTGAAAGGTTAATGATCTGGTTATGGTCTAGTATTTTCTCCTTCTGAACGTGTAGGGGGGTCTGGATCGGCTCCGTGTCTGGGGAGCTGGGTTCTCCATGCTTGGGTGTCCTAAAAAAGTGACTCCTCTTTTTAGAATACTTCTATTATTGCTTTCTGTGTTATCTCCCTTTGAGTTATCGGATTCAGATCCGCTAGTTTCATACTCTGATGTGGAAATTGTCTCAGAGAAACTTTTCCTGATTCGCTTGTTTTTCCTATATACATTCCCAGATTTAAAGTCGCCGCTGTCCCTGATATATTTCGAATGTTTTCGTATTTTGATGTTTTGTTGGTATTTTTCCAAATTGGTCTTAAGTTTACTTTCAAGCGGTTGAAAGTTAGGTTCTTGTTTAAATTTCTCAATCTGGTTAATCTGTTCCTCCACCTCTTTATTTACTTTTTCTAATCTTTTAGACTCATATTTACATAGAATTTCCATGAATCTCTTGGAACAAATCCCTGCTGCCTCTTCCCACTCTTTGGTGAACTCATCTTCATCGATATGGCTAGCTGGAATGTTTTGTACTCTTAACCCTCTTGGTATTAATTCTTTTTTAAGGTAGTTCTCTAATGATACGATCTCCCATTCCGTTTTGATTTTTTGTTGGAAAAGGTTCGTAAGTCTTTTAAATGATGTCTGTATATCCCCATTTTGGTTGATGTTTAGATCCTGATCTGAGAATACCTGATCAGAATTAGTGCACCACCCATCTCTGCTCGATTTATCAAATAAGAAGCTTGCCATGACTCAAATATAGAGGTACTTTGGTATTGAAACCTATTCAGCGAAAAAACAAATATGTAACAAGTAAACTTCTACCATGTAGTGCCTAACAAAATTGGCTCTACCGGTGTTAGTGTACTTGTATAGTACCTATTGGAGACTCCAGGGGTCTCAAGGGGCTTAACCCCGGATTGTAGACAAAAAAGAAGAACAGTTTATGCAAGCCACATATCTTGCAAGAAGCAGGTATATGGGCTGCAAGGTGTCTGGAAATCGTTTAGTAGTCAAAAAAATAATAATAGTAATAATAATAAATGATAATGATATCCCCTTAGGTCAAAGAAATGATATCTTTAAGGATAGATAGAGTAAATACTAATTCTTCCCCAATAGTATCCGTATAGAGTCTATCTTAGTATATCGTATAACCAATAGGCTGAGCTTTATTGTGTCAGGCTCAAAGGAGGTCCTTACTAGATATACTGACTCATAAATTAAACAAGGAGGAAGAAATGATGCAAGTTTGCCACTTGTTCTAGAGTTGCCAGATTATATACCTCTATATGTGGAAGCAGATGTATATGCAAGACTGTATGCCTCTATGGTTAGCAATAAAGCCGATTAGGGCGTGCATAAACGGAGTGCATACATATGCTATATACGTTCCACCTTGGACCTAGAGTATTTTAGCTGTATATATAAAGAAAGCGTATAAAGTAACAGGATATTGTGGATATCGTGATGCTTAGAGTGCCCACGGCATATCCATATAAAGTATAGCAATACTAACGGAAAAGATATATATACAGATATGGTCCCTTAGGTAGCAAAATTAATAATGCAAGATACTATTTACAAAGGCAACACATTCTCTAAAGTCTATGAGTCTGCTTAATCAGACATCCTCAAGTGGCCAAAGTTGCTAATATCTATCGATACCAAACATAAAAAGAGAAAAACATAAGTGCCAAAATTATAATATCATACTGTGAATCAGTGCAAAAGAAGTGTATACTGTCTATAGGTAAGACAGACAAAACGCCTGACGCGCGTTTCAGTGCTGTAGCAAGCACCTTCGTCAGAGGCAAATGAGCTGCTGCTCCAAATGTCGGTTATATATCCTGTGTGTGTATGCCGCCAACCAATGGATTTCCTCTATCATTATGGGGCGTGACCATTTTTCGGCGCGAATTGCGCTGCCCTATCATTGCGGGAAATACAAAGAGGGGAGGCGGAGTATGTAAATTACGTACCATACAGTACATCCCTCCCATTTTTCTCCGTGATCGTAGCCCAATATGGGCTGTCTTCTACCACGTTATTGGCATTTGCCGAGATGTGGATTAGATTGTGTATGCATATGGGAGGTGCAACTGTATTTTTATATATATATCTATGGTATTAGCGAATAAAATTTAATCCGTTCTGGGTATCAAGTTGCATCCAGGTATATGTGTATTGAACCAGCTTCATGTATTCAATAGAAAAGTTATTATGTTTGACAAACTTGTCATAACTACATATGTTTTAACTATACCTGGAAAATAGTAACTATGTATCCATACCACAGCCTATATAGTAGGGGTAATTATGTACTTTATGGGTGAGCAGACAGTGAAAAAAACACAAGACCCTAGGGGGATGTAGTGAGACCACGGTAAATATATCAAATAGAGTAGAGAATAATAAATAAAAAATAATGAATAAAAAATAATGATAAATCATATATTTAAAGACTACTTTTATAAGTTAAAATATCTGAGTCATGTAGTGCAAGGAATTATATACAGTGTCTAAGGATTTCCTAATATCGGAACATATATATATTTGGTGTATGAATTTTCTAGTCAGCGATGAATGGTGTGAATGAGAATCCCTCATTCAAACCCATTGGTGAAAGGGTTTTTAGTTTGTAGATCCATATACTCTCTCTTTGTAAGAGTTTTTTATCTAGATCACCCCCCCTCGGTCCGAGGGTGACTTTTTCAATTCCACAAAAGCGTATGTTTTGTGCAGAGCCTCCATGATGGATTTTTAGGTGTTTTGAAATGGGGGTATCGGTTAGTCTCCTGGGATTTACTGATGTAACATGTTCTCTTATCCTTAATTTAAATGCCCGTATGGTCTTGCCCACGTACATTTTTTTACAGGAACATGTAAGTAAATATATTAGTCCAGTGGTTTGGCAGTTAAAGAAGGTTTTGATCTCAAATTCATTGGTGTTCATAGAGTCAGAGATTTTTTTAGAATTGCGTAGTATGAAGCTACATGCTTTGCACCTACCGCATTGGTAGGTCCCAGATAATGAGGATGACAGCCATGTAGGTTTGGTAGATGGAGGCCGTAGGTGACTCGGGACTAGTATGTCCTTAATATTTCTTCCCCGTCTCGCTGTGACTGAGGCATGCGGTGTGATGACTTTCTGTAAATGTTGGTCCTGTATAAGGAGTGGCCAGAATCTGTTAAGGATCTTGAGTGTTGGATGCCAACCCGCATCAAAATTGCCTATACATCTTATCAACTTTTTGTTTCCATTTTCATGTTTTTCTTCCAGGAGAGTGTCTCTATCTACCGTTAATGCTCTTTTATACGCATTTTTCAGGCATCTATTTGGATAGCCTTTCCTTTTAAACTGTGCTCTCAGGATCTTTGCTTTGTTCTGGAAATCTTCGATAGTAGAGCAATTGCGACGTAGGCGTAGATATTGTCCTACCGGTATCCCTCTTTTTAATGGGAGTGGATGGTAGCTCTCCCAGTTGAGAAGGTTGTTGGTGGAAGTTGGTTTTCTAAAAAGAGTAGTTGAGACTTTTCCTTGGTCAGTAATCATAATGGTGATGTCTAGGAAGTTTATAGACCTGCCACCTATTTCGTGGGTCAGTTTCAAATTTATGTCATTCTGATTTAAAATATGTACAAATTCCTTAAAGAGGTTGGTGGTGCCATTCCACACTATCACAATGTCATCGATGTAGCGCTTCCATGTCGTGACATATTGGGTATAATCCAATAAAGGTGTGCCAAAAACAATGGTTTTCTCCCACCAGCCCAGGTGGAGGTTGGCGTATGAGGGGGCACAAGCCGTCCCCATAGCTGTCCCTCTCACCTGGTGGTAGTACTTCCCCTGGAACATGAAATAATTGTGCGTGAGTACATATCTCATGAGATCTTGTATAAATTGGTTATGTCTCTCTGATGTAGTTATATTGCTGTCGAGATGGGCCTTCAAATGTGTCAGCCCTATATCGTGTGGAATGGAGCTATATAGCCCCTCCACATCTAAGCTACATAGGATAGCACTTCCAGGCAGATTGATTCCATCAAACATCTTGAGAGTGTGTTTTGTGTCTCTTAGGTAGGATGGTAAATCCATCACGGTCTTCCTTATAATTTGCTCAATGTATAGACTGACATTTTGTGTTAAGTTTGAATTGCCGGAGACGATTGGTCTTCCACTCATTATGGTTTGTTGTTTATGTATCTTTGGTAGTGAGTAAAACGTCGCAACCACTGGATTTTTTATGTACATAAATATATACTCATCTTTAGAGATGAGTGACAAGGACATGGCTTCGTCCAAAATAATCTTTAATTCAGCCAGGTATTTCTTAGTGGGATTACCACTCAATATTTGGTATGTGTCTGCATCTTGGAGTGTCCTTTGTGCCATTGACACATATTCTTGTTTATCAAGAATGACCAGGTTTCCCCCCTTGTCAGATGGTTTAAGAATTATTTCTTCCATATTCTGTAGATGTTTTAATGATTTACGTTCTTGTGGGGTGATGTTGCTATATGGAAAGACCTCTAGTTCTCTTCTATCCAGATTTTCAATTTCCTTACATGTTAACTCTACGAATAGATCTATGTATTTAAATTCTGCCAGGTATGGTGTAAAGGTACTCCTCTTTTTAAGGTGTGTAAATGGTGCTTGTGGGTTTATTCGTGTTTCGTTATTTGACAATAGTTCCACCAGTGTATCTAATAATTCAATATCTGATGGTTGTAACCCTAGGTTTTTCGCTCTTTTTTCATCTTTAATGCGATGAAATTTGTGTAGCGCTAGTTTTCTGGCAAAGAGGTGTATATCTTTAGTCCAGCTAAATTTGTCGAACTCGGGTACTGGGACAAACGATAACCCACGTAGGAGTACCTCGGTCTCTGATGTAGAGAGTTGGTGATTTGAAAGGTTAATGATCTGGTTATGGTCTAGTATTTTCTCCTTCTGAACGTGTAGGGGGGTCTGGATCGGCTCCGTGTCTGGGGAGCTGGGTTCTCCATGCTTGGGTGTCCTAAAAAAGTGACTCCTCTTTTTAGAATACTTCTATTATTGCTTTCTGTGTTATCTCCCTTTGAGTTATCGGATTCAGATCCGCTAGTTTCATACTCTGATGTGGAAATTGTCTCAGAGAAACTTTTCCTGATTCGCTTGTTTTTCCTATATACATTCCCAGATTTAAAGTCGCCGCTGTCCCTGATATATTTCAAATGTTTTCGTATTTTGATGTTTTGTTGGTATTTTTCCAAATTGGTCTTAAGTTTACTTTCAAGCGGTTGAAAGTTAGGTTCTTGTTTAAATTTCTCAATCTGGTTAATCTGTTCCTCCACCTCTTTATTTACTTTTTCTAATCTTTTAGACTCATATTTACATAGAATTTCCATGAATCTCTTGGAACAAATCCCTGCTGCCTCTTCCCACTCTTTGGTGAACTCATCTTCATCGATATGGCTAGCTGGAATGTTTTGTACTCTTAACCCTCTTGGTATTAATTCTTTTTTAAGGTAGTTCTCTAATGATACGATCTCCCATTCCGTTTTGATTTTTTGTTGGAAAAGGTTCGTAAGTCTTTTAAATGATGTCTGTATATCCCCATTTTGGTTGATGTTTAGATCCTGATCTGAGAATACCTGATCAGAATTAGTGCACCACCCATCTCTGCTCGATTTATCAAATAAGAAGCTTGCCATGACTCAAATATAGAGGTACTTTGGTATTGAAACCTATTCAGCGAAAAAACAAATATGTAACAAGTAAACTTCTACCATGTAGTGCCTAACAAAATTGGCTCTACCGGTGTTAGTGTACTTGTATAGTACCTATTGGAGACTCCAGGGGTCTCAAGGGGCTTAACCCCGGATTGTAGACAAAAAAGAAGAACAGTTTATGCAAGCCACATATCTTGCAAGAAGCAGGTATATGGGCTGCAAGGTGTCTGGAAATCGTTTAGTAGTCAAAAAAATAATAATAGTAATAATAATAAATGATAATGATATCCCCTTAGGTCAAAGAAATGATATCTTTAAGGATAGATAGAGTAAATACTAATTCTTCCCCAATAGTATCCGTATAGAGTCTATCTTAGTATATCGTATAACCAATAGGCTGAGCTTTATTGTGTCAGGCTCAAAAGATAGAATGGGAGTGACAGGTGAGGCCCTCTCTATGCCACAATGCAAGGCGACTAACTATGATTTGGGCCGAGGGACGTAGTACCTCCGAGTATGAGGATGGGTGTTGGCCTTGCGGGACCACTAACCTAAGGCGAAGAAGCCAGGGGGAATAATAACTAGTGGACACCTAGGAACCTGACAGCCAGCCACTGCTAACTAAGAGGGAAGGTTAGTTAGTGAGAGAGAGGACATATCATGGAACGAAACGTAGGTGATAATAAGTTAGGATCGTAAGGCAGACCGAAACTGGAGTGCCCTGTGAGCACGTGGGGTCCAGATGGTCGGTGCGTACGAAATAGAATGCGTGTATGTAGGTATGAGCGTATGGCCCTCGGGGCTCGTGGTGCCAGACCGTGGCTCAATTTTTTATTTTTATTTTTTATTTATTTTTTTTTTTTTTTTTTTTCTTTTTTGTTTTTTTCTTTTTTTTTCTTTTTTTAGAAGTCAACAGTGATTTCAGATTTTGAGAAGGATTATGGTTTGTATGTGTTTCTATAATTTCTGGGTCTCTATTTTATGTCCAGAGATTTGGACTGCATCAGCATACTGTATAGTAGCCATTGGAATGAGCAGAGCCTAGAGGTGTTTAATAGATTGCAGATGTTCACTGGGCATTTTTTGGCAATATTGTATGTTTACTAACCTCCTACAATTAACGAAATTACAGCAACCCTTTCAGCATTAGAGAATACATCATACGCATAATATATACCTGCTGAAAATGCAATTAATGCAAAAGTGCATTTTTGGCGCGAACAGTATTGAAAAGCTTTAGGAAACGGCACGAATTAATACCCGGAGTGCCGTTTGAATGTCGATGAATGAATGAGCCTGAACAAGTATTTAATTTAACCGAATAAAACTGAAATTAATACGAATTGTCCGGTGATAGTGCCTGGACCTGTAACTGAACGGGGAAACCCACGAAATGATTTGTATGAAAACCACATACGACATCCAAGGTGTCCGTGAAGACGAACTACTTACAGTTAGTAGAATTTGTCAGTAAGCCTGCTCGTGCGACAGCTGCGTTTGTTTTTGTTAATACTCACGATTTGTATGAAAAGACATTTGGAGGGCTGTGTTCTTACGGACAGCCGGCGGGCGGAAATGACATCAGGGTTTTGTGAACCGGAAGCAGAACAGAGGAACATCAAAACGGCGACGATAGGTAGGCTGGGATTACTGGGGACTTAAATAGTAAAATAACCCCTCCCACAAATTCAGGCATTTTGCCTTCCACATAACAGTGAAGTGTGTTAAGGGTTCCTGGAGACACCGTTTTAAGCTGTGAGACCAAAGGTTATGAAATGTGTCCAGAACATAATTAGACATTATTTACTATAACATATAGAATATCATGAATATAACAGCCACTGAAAACTATATTATTCCTGTAAGGGTTTCCATCTCCAAAGATGGGGCACACCTCTTACCAACCCATGAAAAGGGTGAGGTAAGCCCAAGTCTCTGGAGATAGAACTCCACACAAATTAAAAATATTTATGGGATGACAAAAAATCAACACTTGAAATAAGGAACTCTTTTACTACAATGGCTGAAAGATAATGTTTGAGGTCAACTAAACCTTAATTGTGGAGAATCAATGAATAAAGGAAGTCAACATCCAAGGATACCCAACAATAATGTTCCTCGCAAGAGATAGTCCCAAGTTCTTGTAATGCATGTCTCGTGTCCCAAAAATAAATGGTTAAATCCTGGACTAGAGGCTGCAGGTGGATATCTACCCATTCCGACAGTCTTTCCCACAATGTTCCAATCACTGACACGATGGGACAACCAGGTGATGTGATTGACTTTTGGATCTTTGGGAGATGGTAATAATGGGCATTCTTTCTCAAAATATATTCTTTCTAACTGAAGATACCCAAAGACTCAGCCACTGAACAAGCTCCTCCAAGGTGGTAAGACATTGATCAGTTGGGTCAAACAAAAGATTCAAATAAGTGGTTTTATCCAAAAGTTGTCTAAATGCCTCAGTAAATATTGTTCTTTAGTCATAACTACCACCTTATCTCTTTTATCCAATTGTCTAACAATCAGATTTTCATTTTGAATCAGTTCAGTGAGAGCCTGCCTCTTATTACAAGACAATTCTCCCTATTGAGAGCCCTCAGACAATGCTTCACTAACTTAACAAATTACTCCTCCATCCACCAATTGTTGAAAGGTAACCTCCAAATTAGTTGGAATATGGATGGGATTAAATATGGAAAGATTCTTGAGATCAGAGCAAACATATGATCTACTGTCTAATTTTAGAGTAAAAATCTAAAGGTAAAATTTTCAATGTCAAGAATGACACACTGCTTTTGGAAATTCTACTCACTAGAACAAATATGGCCTCCTTGGAGATCCATATACTGGCTGTTAAACGAAAAATCATTAAAATAATTTCCATCAGTATTATGTAAAGAATATAGGTTAGAATCAATTAAGATGTTCCCATCCAAATTGAAATTGAGAGAAATTTCCCTAACTGGATCATCCATGTAACTTAAAGAATATAAGCCAATATATATTATTGATAACAGTAAACTGTGTACTAAGGGTTCCTGGAGACACCATATTACATTGTGAAACCAAAGGTTGAGAAATGTGTCCAAAATTTCAATATGACATTATTTACTATAAAACATGCCAATGCAGCCTGGTATTAGTAGAAGTTGCTGACCGTGGTATCGAGGTAATGGGGCCAGGCTGTTTAGTGCTCCCCTATCATTGTTTGCTGCTAGCTCGTTGGAGTGTCAAGTGTGGATTTGGCCAGGAGACCTGATTAGTGTAGAGTACATGCAGCTGGCTGCAACATCTGAAAGTTCTTATCCCAATATTCTACTAGCTTCCTTTATCAGCGACTGAGGACTTGGCTGGTTGAGTTGTATCTCATCATAAGGCGTTTGCAATCTGCTTGTCAGTTTATATTACTTGCGGTGGGGCCAACCCAGTCAGGTACTTTTATTTTTATTTTCTGGATTTGTATTACCAGGTCGTGCGTTATAGAGTGCTATCTTTGGACTTTTGATGTATGATGCTACCTCTGGGGAGTTCACTGTTTAGGTGATATGTCTTCTATTTTCATTGGTGTTGCTTCGTATTTGCTACTATGTACTTGATTTTAGTTATATTTGGCGCGTCCACTTTTCATATGTTGTAATGGGCAGAACATGTTAGATAAATGGATGGATGGACAGATGGTGAATCTGGTTGACAGACAGATTTTTTAAAAGGTTTCTCATCCCCCACCCCATGACTCCTTTCCTGCAGCTGTCAAAAATGACATACCAAGCACTCAATAAACCCTTCTATAACAAACTATTTAATTCCCCTACTTTAACCCTTTGTGTCACTATACCCCACTCCCTCTAGCATGTAAGCTCATCGAGCAGGGCCCTCAACCCCCTCTGTTCCTGTACGTCCAGTGGTCTGATCTCAATTATGTGTCTGTTAGTCCACCCATTGTACAGCGCTACGGAATTTGGCGCTATATAAATAATAAAATAATAATAATAATGTTCCCATCTAATAGGTAAAAATAATAGTTAACATTTGAAAGGAAAGAGGACTAATAAACACATATGGATCTGTGATGTCTTTGTAAATGCCAAATAAAATGTATGTTGCCATCGACACAACGGTGCAGGATAATCCACACTTAGGAGTACTTACTGTAATGAATATAAGATTGCAAAGGAGGAAAGGATCACCAAAGGGAGAAGGCAGTAGCCCAGCACACTGGCAACACAGCCGTAGGAGACACCTGGTATACTCATCAAATTTAACAAAGCATGAATTCCCAGGCAGCCTAGTATGCTCATGGTGTACACATAGCCAAAATGAATCTTTCCTGCCTGTAGAAAACAAATATTAAAAAGATTTAAAAAAATATATAATGATAGCAAACTCTTTGTGAATTTCTATATACACGTATATCCTTTACTGAAATAATAGGGGGAGGGCTCTTTTAGATGTAATATCTTATCTTGCAACATTTTATTATTATAGTATCAGGGTTTCAAAAATCAATAAAGAAGCAGAATTTGTTATACACCCTGCTTATCAGTATTTGTTAGGAGTTTGATTGTAGTTGTTTTTCTTATATTCTCTTAAAAAAGCTTTCAGAATATAAAAATAATGACTGTATATGGGCATGATTCAGGAATGCTGAAGAGTCTCTGTTAGCTCCAATGATGAAAAAATGTTTTACCATTTATATATTTTATTATCAATTCAATAAATCAATAACAGAACAATATAGTATGTCTATTAAATTGTGCCTACATGAAATGAAATAAAAGTTTTGTGGAAATTATTACCAGGGAAAATGGAATTAATAAAAAAAAAAAAAAAAGAAGAAGATGCTGGGATTTTAATAAACTATCTTAACTAAGGTATAACCACAGTTAAGGGACCCGGACTGCCAGATGAGCTATGTGTATTGTTCACATTGAGCCCTTTAAATACTACAGTTGAGTGATCCTGCTCAGTTATTTCTCAGGTATTTCTAAAACTTCCTTCAGCTTCCTGCTTTAAATAAAAGGAGAACCCGGGGGTCCCCTCTATCAGTTGGGGTTACAGTTAGTTCTATAATGTCCCCATCCAGCCTAGTACTGTCACCCCTATGTCAGGGACCACCAGGTCTGGAAAGATCTTGGAAGGTATCCATGCTTGACCTCTTCTGCAGAATCGGTGCTGAGCTTTTCCAGCTACCCAGCAGTGCAGCTCTCCCTCTCATGCTGCAATCACACTGTGTGAGCTTAGAATGTTGTCAGTACAGCAAAGGGAATTCCTTGAGAGGTGGGATTAGGGAGTGAGATTAGGACTGCGACTATAGATAGGATTGTGTGTAGGAATAGCTGTTGAATTATGCGTAAGATTAGGGTTTAATTATGGGTATGATTAGAGTCTGGATCAGGGCCAGCACTTCCACTAGGCCGCTTAGGTGGTGGCCTAGGGTGTCGGCTTATTGCGGGCGATGCTGGAGAGGTGTGCACATGGGTGGTGCTGCCAGAGCGTCGGCTACTGTAGAATGAGCTGCCTGGCAGGGAGATCAAAAGCTCTGCTTTTTCTCAGTGAGCCGTGTATGGCTCCTATGGCTCCCCCCAAAGCAGCGGTCACAGGTTGCTCCTGGTGCCGAGTGGGAGGAGGGAGAACTTGGACTGTACTTCCAGGCCAAGTTCTCGCTCCTCCTACTATATTAGAGCTTTGCCGTGGTTAACCTCTACTACTGCCCCTAGCCCCCCAGTGCTGCTCCTAACCCCCACTACTGCCCCTAACCTCCAGTACTGTCCCTATCCACTTGACTACTGCCCATACCCCCCCAATACTGCCCCCTACCCCCCACTAATGGTCCTAAGCCTTCACTACAGCCCCTATTCCCCCAGTACTGCCCATAACCCCCATGTACTTCTGCAAAAACCCCAGTACCGCCCCTATCCCCCCACTACTGCCCCTTTTTACCGCCACTATGGCCCAATCCCCCCGCTACTGCCCCAACCCCCCCACTACAGGTCCTAACCACCACTACAGGTCCTAACACCCTCACTACAGGTCCTAAACCCTGTCTATGGCCCCTAACCCCATACTGCAGGTCTTAACCTACCACTTCAGCCTCTAACCCAACTACTACTCCAAACACCCCACTATAGGTCCTAACCCCCCACTACTGCTCATATACCCCCAGTACAGGTCCTAACACTGCTGCCCCTATTCCCCCCACTACTGTCCCTGCACTGCAAGTCCTAACCTACCACTTCAGCCTCTAATCCCCCACTACTGCCCCCATCTCCCAGTACTGCAGCAAGCCCCCCCAGTACTACCCTTATCCCGCCACTACTGCCTCTTTTTCCACCCACTGTGGCCCAATACCCTCCACTTCTGCCCCAACCTTCCGCACTACAGGTCCTAACTCTCCACTACTGCCCTTAAACCCCCACTACAGGTCGTAACCCCCCACTATTGCCCCAATCTCTCCAATACTGCTCCAAACCCCTTGCTACAGGTGTCCTAAACCCCCACTACTCCTCCAATCCCCCCAGTACAGGTCCTAACAACCCCCACTGCTGCCCCTTTTCCCCCACTATGGCCCAATCCCCTCCACTATTGCCCCAGCCTTCTGCACTACAGGTCCTAACTCCCCACTACTGTGCTTAACCCCCAATACAGGTCATAACCCCGCACTACTGCCCCTATCCCTCCAATGCTGCTCCTTACCACCCACTACAGGTCCTAACCCTCCACTACTGGTCCTAACCCCTGGAACAGGTCCTAACACCCCCTACTGCTGCCCCTATCCCCCTACCATTGTCCCTAACACCTCCACTACAGTTCCTAACCCCTTACTACTGCCCCTAACCCCATGCTGCAGGTCCTAACCTACCACTTCAGCCTCTAACCCCCACTAGTGCCCCTAAGCCACAATTACTGCCCACAAACCCCCACTACCCCACGTCAGCCTGTAACTCCCCACTTTAACCTTTAACCCCGCACTAAAAAATGGTACCCCACATTTAAGCCTCTAACTCCCCACTGTCCCTAATCTCTATTACAACCCCTTATGCCCACACTACATCTTGTAACCCCTAACTTCAGCTTCTAATCCCCCAGAACAACCCCTAACTCTGTACTACTGTCTTTTTACCCAACTACAGCCCCTATCCTGCACTACTGACCCTATCCTTCCACAACTGCCCTAAACCCTGACTGCTGCCTTTAAACCCTCACTACAGCACCTAAACTTCCCCCCATCTTCCACTACTTTCCACGTGTATTTCCCACACATCACACTCACAGTGGCCCAAACTTAGCACTTACAGCTACTCACACTGCTACACATACCATTCACAGCTACCCACACGCAGCCACTGACAGCTATACACACATTGCACACAATCAGCCTTATACATCACCTACAGGAAGCCACAACACACCTCACACATAGCTACGATACTTACTGCCACTCTACACAAGACACACCCACACATCCACTTAACATTTTAATAAATATTACATAACCTTAAAAAATAGCATAGAAGAATAATTTCCTGATGAACTTCCTAATGTAACTGGGCTGCGTACGTCTATGCGTAGCAAATTAACTACCCAGGCAGACCCAGCAAAGAGCCTTAATACTGGACAGACGGCTGTAGAGGCAGGCACTCATGGATGGGGCATATGTGATGTCATCATTTGGGTGGATAATATGGGTAGGATAGTCTGATGTCACAAAATGGGGGTTGGATTATGGGTTGTACATATAAGAGTGTCAACGCTTGGTAGATCAGTCCCAAAGTCAATGCAAATGGGTTCTATTGTTTAGGTTATACTGATATTATGCAGAGTTCAGAAATTCGCGTCCACCTCCCCAGTGGTGGATTTGTTATAAATGGGGTTTTCAAACAGGGATAATTTATTCTCATTTCTGTATTAGTATAGACACAGAATGGCAAAAATAGTGTAACACAGTAAACATTTATAAAATCCTAACCCCTAATTAAAAACTCAGTAAAATAGTGGCTATTATTTCAAATAGCTACTCCAAAACACAACAAAGTCAGTCATATGCTGAAAAGCGTTTTTTGTACAGTGTTTTGTAGAGTATATTACCACTCCGTCGGAGGACCCAAGTGTTTTTTTAACATTTCCATTTTTGAATAATTTATTCCTATTTAATATTTTGTTATGTATTCATGTAGGGTATCAAAAGAAATCCATGTGTCTTCTTTACAAAATAATATATGATATGCATGGGTGCACTTAAACAGAAAGGGGGAATTTGTGGTAGAATGAAAGCATGGTGAAAGTGACAAAAAGGACCTCACAAACTCCTTGCATCACAAAAAAGCCTTGGTCCTTAAGAAGTTAAAGACTAGTAATTTATCATTCTTTATACTCTATACTGGATGCTATATGTTTTGTTAATTATTTATTGTTTCAATGAATTTATCATTGAGGGAACACTGTAAGACAGCCACACTTAAGAAGTGTGCAAGAACCCTGCAATGTAAATGTAAATTGAGATGATGTTTGGGTGACTTTTGTGGTCTTTTTAATAAATAATAGGTATGTTTGTTTTTTTCATGATTATTACCAAAAAGACACTCTTCAGTTTTCCTAAATAATTCATAAGCTAATAAATTCATGAATTATTTATATACAGAGAGAAGAAATCAGGAGACGGAGATGCTAGAGCCCAACTTTGGAGTAAGACCATTGCAAGCTGGATTAACCCAATGTCAGGATCGGGACAGGGATCCAACACGCAGAGTACAAACAGGTACAGGATATGTATACCGGACCTTAGAATGGCCGGACTAACGTACGGAGAGTATAGAGAAAGGTCAGAGACAAGCCGAGGTCGAGGGAACGAGAGGACAGGTAAGCGAGGAACAAGCCGGGTCAAGGATAACAGAGGTAAACAGAGTAAGTCAAACAAGCCGGGTCGGAACCAAAGGGATAACAGAAAATACCAGAGCACTGTGTGACTAGACAGGCTAGAACCACGACAGGGCAATGAGCAAATGGGAGAAGCAAGTTTAAATACCCTGGCTCGGAGGGAGAGACACGCCTCTGACGAGATCTGATTAGTCTCTACGGGATTGAGTGACAGGTCGTTCCGGGCTGGCGTCATGACGTCGGTTTCCGGACGTCCTGCTACAAAAGGAAGTGACTCCCTCGCGGCCGGCGTTTACATGACCGGGTGGACCGCGAGGAACAGAGGAAACAGCCCGTCCGGACGGATAGACGTCTAAGTCTCTACCTCTCTCGGAGGTAGAGACTTCAGGTACCCTGACAGTACCCCCCCTCTCAGATACGCCCACCGGGCGGAAGGAACCGGGACGAGATGGGAAGCGGGAGTGAAACGCCCTGCGGAGACGAGGAGCATGAACATCCTCTTGAGGTACCCAACTCCTCTCCTCAGGACCATATCCCTTCCAATCGACCAGATATTGTACTCTCCCCCGGGAGATTCGAGAATCGATAATAGAGTTAACCTCATACTCCTCCTGACCCTCCACCTGAACAGAGCGAGGAGAGGACGTTGTGGAGGAAAATCTGTTGCAGACTAGTGGTTTCAGCAATGAAACAAGAAATGAGTTAGGGATGCGTAAGGCAGCGGGAAGAGCTAGACGATACGCGACTGGGTTAATCCGCGTCAGCACCCTGTAAGGTCCAATATAACGAGGAGCGATCTTCATGGAAGGTACTTTTAAACGGATGTTTCTTGTACTCAACCAAACTCTATCACCTGGAACAAACACCGGAGCCGCCCTTCTACGTTTATCGGCGTGTTTCTTAACCAGCATAGAATTGTGCAGAAGAATTTGTCGAGTCTGATCCCACAACTTCCTCAAATTGGCAACATGAACATCAACCGACGGTATCCCTTGGGAAGGGGAGGCCGAGGGAAGAATAGATGGATGAAAGCCATAATTCATGAAGAAGGGGCTTGAATGAGTAGAATCACAAACGAGATTGTTGTGTGCAAACTCCGCCCAAGGAATCAAACCAACCCAATCGTCCTGGTGTTCAGAAACAAAACAACGTAAATATTGTTCAATTTTTTGGTTGGTGCGTTCAGCAGCTCCGTTAGACTGAGGATGATAGGCAGAAGAGAAATTCAATTTGATACCCAGTTGAGAGCAGAAGGACCTCCAAAAACGGGAAACAAATTGGGAACCTCTGTCAGATACAATTTGGGAGGGTATCCCATGTAAACGAAAAATCTCCCTTGCGAATATCTCTGCCAATTCGGGTGAAGACGGGAGTTTAGGCAGAGGAACGAAGTGAGCCATCTTGGTGAATCTGTCAACCACGGTAAGGATGACAGTCTGTTTATTAGAGATAGGCAAATCGACAATGAAGTCCATAGCTAAACAGGACCATGGTTTCTCTGGAACCTCTAAGGGATGCAGAAATCCACATGGAAGCGTATGAGGTTGCTTAGTCTTAGTACAGACCTCACAAGTATCGATGAAATCTTTAATATCCTTACGCAAAGCAGGCCACCAGAAATCTTTGGAGATTAAAGCATATGTCTTGCGAATGCCAGGATGCCCAGCTACCTTGCTGTTGTGGAAACACCGTAACACTTCCAGTTGGAGAGCAGGAGGAACGAAGTGTCTATCCCCAGGAGTCTGTTTAGGAGCTAGATGTTGTAACTTCATGATCTCGGTAAGCAACGGATAATGAATCCTGAGATTCGTGTTAGCGATGATATTACATTTAGGAACTATCGAGGAAAGAACTGGCTCAACTATAGTGGACGGTTCATATTGGCGAGATAAAGCATCGGCTTTGGAGTTCTTAGAACCAGGTCTATAAGTAAGCACATAGTTGAAGTGAGTCAGGAATAGGGACCAACGAGCTTGCCTGGAGGATAGGCGTTTAGCCTCCCCAATATAGGACAAGTTCTTGTGGTCCGTTAAAATAGTAACAGGATGTAAGGTCCCCTCTAATAAATGCCTCCACTCCTTAAGAGCCATAATGACCGCTAACAGTTCCCTGTCACCGATGTCATATCTGCTTTCAGGACCAGATAGTTTCTTAGAGAAAAACCCACAAGGGTGTAACGGTTTGTCCACCCCTAACCTTTGTGACAGAACCGCCCCTACTCCCGTCTCAGAGGCATCGACCTCGAGTAGGAACGGCAGAGTCGTATCAGGATGAACCAAAATTGGGGCAGAAGCAAAAAGTTCCTTGAGCGTCTTGAAAGCAACAAGAGCCTCAGTAGACCAGGTCTTAGTATTAGCCCCTTGTTTGGTCATATTGGTAATAGGCACAATAATAGAAGAGTATCCCTTAATAAAGCGCCTATAATAATTAGAGAAACCAATAAACCTCTGGATAGCCTTGAGTCCCATAGGCAATGGCCAATCCAAAATAGATTGGAGTTTGTCAGGATCCATCTTAAAGCCTTCCCCAGAAATCACGTACCCAAGAAAGTCTATCTGAGACTGGTCAAAACTGCATTTCTCCAATTTACAGTATAGGCCATGTTGCAGAAGTTTGAGCAATACCTTTCTGACTTGTCTGTGGTGGGTCTCAATCTCCCTAGAGTGTATAAGTATGTCATCCAGGTATACAATGACACAATCATGTTGAAACTCCCTAAGAACTTCATTAATCAAATCCTGAAAGACTGCCGGAGCATTACAAAGACCAAATGGCATAACCGTGTATTCATAGTGACCATAACGGGTATTGAACGCTGTCATCCACTCGTGTCCATCCTGGATTCTCACCAAGTTATACGCCCCTCTGAGATCCAACTTGGTGAAAATTTTAGAGCCCTTTAAACGATCAAACAGCTCGGTAATCAAAGGAATGGGATAGGCATTTCTGATGGTTATCTTATTCAAACCCCGGTAATCAATACAAGGTCTCAAGGTACCATCCTTCTTTTTAACGAAAAAAAAACCAGCCCCGGCGGGGGAAGAGGATCTCCTAATGAATCCTTTTTCTAGATTCTCACGAATATATTCCTCTAGAACTGAGTTCTCTTGAGTGGATAGAGGATATACATTGCCCCTCGGAGGCATAGTGCCAGGTAAAAGCTTAATTTTACAATCAAATGACCTGTGTGGAGGTAAGGTATCAGCATTCTTCTTGTCGAATACTGCTTTTAAGTCCTGGTAGATGAACGGTATCTGTCCCTCTGTAGACTGAGTGGTACTACCCGGTGTGTTTATTACAGCCAATGGGGAAACCCTGCGTAAACACTTCTCCTGGCAGCCCTGACCCCATGAAAGTATCTCCCCTAACTCCCAATCGATAATAGGGTTATGTCTTTTTAACCATGGGTACCCCAGGACTATGGGGACCGAAGGGGACGAAATGAGCATAAGTGATAAGTTCTCCTCGAGCAAGATACCAACAGTTAAGTTAACGGGTATAGTCTCACGGGAGATAACAGGCTCAAGTAAAGGTCTACCAACTATGGCCTCAACGGCCAAGGGTGTATCCCTTAACTGGGATGGGACAGTGTGTTTGGTAGCAAAGGCTTGGTCGATAAAATTCTCAGCAGCTCCGGAATCTATCAAAGCCATAGTCTTTAGTACTCCCTTCTCCCAAGTTAAAGAAACTGGTAGCAGAAGCCTGTGATCTTTATAATTATGAGTAGAGGACAAAATAGAAACACCCAAGGCCTGTCCTCTAGAGAAACTTAGGTGCAAGCGTTTCCCGAACGACTAGGACAATTCAGGCGTAAGTGACCTCTGACTCCACAATACATGCATAATCCCTCTCTTCTCCTGTACTGTCTCTCCTCTTCTGAGAGGCGAGTATTGCCTATCTGCATAGGTTCAGGAAACAGTGAGGTAGTGGGATCAGGACTTTGAAATGCGGGAGCTAATTTAAAGGAAGGTCTAAGGTTCCTCTCTCGAGTGTTTTGTCTCTCTCTTAAACGCTCATCAATACGAGAAATGAACGAAATTAAATCCTCCAAATTTTCAGGGAGTTCTCTAGTAGCAACCTCATCAAGGATTACGTCTGATAACCCGTTCAAAAATACATCTATATAAGCCTGCTCATTCCACTTAACTTCTGATGCCAGAGACCTGAACTCTAGTGCATAATCCACGAGAGTTCGGTTCTCCTGTCTCAGGCGCAACAGTAATCTGGCTGCATTGACCTTTCTACCAGGAGGGTCAAAAGTTCTTCTAAAGGCAGCTACAAAGGCATTATAGTTATATACTAACGGGTTATCGTTCTCCCATAGTGGGTTGGCCCATCTCAGAGCTTTCTCAATGAGTAAGGTGATAATAAATCCAACCTTTGCCCTATCTGTAGGATAGAAGCGAGGTTGTAGTTCAAAGTGGATACTGATCTGGTTAAGGAAACCACGACACTTCTCAGGTGAGCCACCATAACGTACTGGTGGTGTAATATGGGAAGAGGCACCTACAGTGGCTACCTCTAGGCCTGAGCTCACAGGAGAAATAGAAGTAGTACGTGTCTCCTCTGGCGGGTTATTAGCACGAGACAATAATGCCTGTAGTGCTAGCGCCATCTGATCCATTCTGTGCTCCATGGCTTCGAACCTAGGATCAGAAGGACCAAGCTGACTGTTTGTACTTGCAGGATCCATTGGCCCTGTCGTAATGTCAGGATCGGGACAGGGATCCAACACGCAGAGTACAAACAGGTACAGGATACGTATACCGGACCTTAGAATGGCCGGACTAACGTACGGAGAGTATAGAGAAAGGTCAGAGACAAGCCGAGGTCGAGGGAACGAGAGGACAGGTAAGCGAGGAACAAGCCGGGTCAAGGATAACAGAGGTAAACAGAGTAAGTCAAACAAGCCGGGTCGGAACCAAAGGGATAACAGAAAATACCAGAGCACTGTGTGACTAGACAGGCTAGAACCACGACAGGGCAATGAGCAAATGGGAGAAGCAAGTTTAAATACCCTGGCTCGGAGGGAGAGACACGCCTCCGACGAGATCTGATTAGTCTCTACAGGATTGAGTGACAGGTCGTTCCGGGCTGGCGTCATGACGTCGGTTTCCGGACGTCCTGCTACAAAAGGAAGTGACTCCCTCGCGGCCGGCGTTTACGTGCCTGGGTGGACCGCGAGGAACAGAGGAAACAGCCCGTCCGGACGGATAGACGTCTAAGTCTCTACCTCTCTCGGAGGTAGAGACTTCAGGTACCCTGACACCCAAGAAGGCAAGGCATTCTCTGTGCTGAAATTGCTATGAGGGTGGAAGTGTTTCTTTTAGAGATTAGATAGAAAGAGTTAAAGGCTAAAAAGAGGTTAAGAATGTCTGTGAACTAGCTTATTTAAAAGTTAATAACAGGGAATTGGACCAGTGCATTATTAACTTCACTCTAATTAAAGTGTCACTTCACATATGAGTATAAGGAGGAGAGAGGAACTTACTTGTGATCTTTCTTTATTATATATGTGACAGCCTGTTTGGGAAGCATGCAAGATGTACTCTTTGCCAGATGAGGACTCACAGCTGATTTCTACAATCTTTGTAATACTTGAATGCTATCTCCCATGTTGTTTAACCTTTACAATGCTAGGCAGTCATGCAGCCCTTGTGTACTCAGAGGAGAAGAAAAAATAAAGTTTTAACAAGGCACTGTCACAGTAACTGCGTGATGAGCAAGAAAAGCAAGAGTGATTGGGCCTACTTGTTGCTGTCTAATTCTTGGCGGATATTTGGCATAATTTATTAAATCAGTTAGGATTTTTTTCACTGGTGTCTTTTTTGTGCCTTGCCCATCATTTTTGAATATTCATGATTTTATTTAACAACGTAATAGATTTCTGTCAGAAAAGTGGTAGATTAATATTTTATTGTTATTAAAAATAGGAGGGTGCCATTTACCAGTAGGAGTGTTGATCCAAGAGCAAAGCAGAAAAGCATGGGACCTGTCAGGTCTGTTTCATTCATAATGTTGCCATCTGCAGGTTTCCATGGATTTAGAACTGTTAAGGTCTTCTGCCAAATGTGTTCAAAATTAATGCCCAATTCTGCAAAAAAAAAAAAAAAATATATACCATATACACGGTTAGATTTTAATATATCAAAATACAACTTATATAAATTTAATAAAGATATTTTTTTCCCAAAAAGAACTGTCTAGTTGCAATAATAAAAAAATATATAAAATATTTAGGCCTGCTAATTACTTTAAGGTTCAAGCTGATATATGTAAACATTTTTGAAAGTCCATTATGCCTTTAATAATTATAAAATAGTTCAGCACAGTCCAAATATCTGGTTATGTTGGAAGTTGGTGGTATTGTCTCTTATGTATGTTTATGTGACAATTATACCTCTTGTGTGGGTCCAGAATTTAATTATGCCAGTAATTTGTTACTTGGGCATGGGTCCAGAATATCATTATACAAGTCATTTGTTAATTTGTTACTTGGGCATGGGTCCAGAATATCATTATTCCAGCAATTTGTTAATTTGTTACTTGGTCTCTTTCAGATAGCACGTTTTGGATATTAGAAGTAAAATGTTATTATGAGTAAGCTGCCAACATGTTTTAATATATATGTACGTATGTTTATTGCTATGTTGTTTTTACTAGTTTACTGTTGTTTTAAAGCATTAAAACCTTATTTACATAAATAGTTTGTTCTTAAATCATCCCAATGGCAAACCTTGACGTATTTCAACCTCTACCACTCATGACTAGCTTATGACTCCATCCTCCCTACCACCATCTTTTCCCTTTCTTTCCCACCACTCTGTCCTCCCTCCCCAACTCTCTTCTCTACCCTTCCTACCCTGTCTCTGTCTTTATACTTGTCTCTTTCTCATATGAGAATCCAGCAAACTTGTCTATAAGCAGCGATAGGCTGATCGTCCGGTACAGGACTTTACCATCTATTTCCTTTTATTCTACATGCCTAACATAAGCAGGAACCTCCCCCGATGTATTTAAAAAAAAAAAAAATGTTTTACAAATTCAACACTACATCCAGAACATTATGTTCTTTGGGATCTAAAACTAAAGGCGCCCTCTTCATGATCATAAAAAATGAGTACAATAATCTATATGTGCAAAATCAGAATGTAAATGCTGTCAGACACACGAAAGGTGATTCCTAAACCTTTAAAGTCAAGTATGTTGAAAGAAAGTGTCAGCGCTGTAAAAATACCCCTAAATGTTGTACATAAAGGGAATGATTAATATTCCTGTTCTTTAGTGCAGAGTTCACTTTCCACCTCCACAGTGGTGGATGTAATATATATAGGGTATAGTCTGTAAGTCCCTTTTTGTTGTAACCCATGTTAGGTTATATTTTCTATCCACAATTCGATACTGTATTGTATCCCTTGAAAGGATGCATTAAACGGGATATAATGAAACAACAATTTATTTAGACATTAAAACCCTATACAAAAATTCTTAAAATCTCCTGCATGTATAAGAAAAGTGGTTAAAATATTGTATTGACCTTTGTGGTCAGTATATCTAACCCAAGCGACCCAGACTTCGTTATATTTTTCTCTAGATATCTTGTTTAGAGCTATCCCAGCTTCCATGCTGCGTTGGTAATCTATCTGTGTACATATATCATTCCAGTTTAATGCACCCATATTTCTCCAATTTCTAGCCATAACTATTTTTATTGCCATACAGATGTGAATCATAAGAATTTTTAGTTTTATATTACTTTTTGGTAAATCTAGATGAAACAAAAACATTTGAGGTGTAATCACAGTCCGAACCTCAAACATAAAGTCTACCAATTCCGCTAGGATTACCTTCATAGGTTTCAACTCCTCACAGTCCCACCAGATGTGGGAGAATGAACCTAACTCCCTGCCACATCTCCAACAATCTGGTAGGAGTGTGGGTTGAAACCTATGAAGGCGAGTAGGCACCAAGTACAAATACTAGTTTGAAGTACACTTCCTGTATATTCACCCCGTGTATATATCTTTTTACTGCTTGTAAGCCCAACAACCAGTCCTCGACCGAGAATGAAAAATTAAGTTCTTGCTCCCATTTATTCATTGCTGGTGCTTTTTCTATTTGCCTTTGGCTTCTTAAGAATTGATTATATCTAGAAGCAATTTTTTTTTTATAATGAAATTCTACGAACTGGTCAATTGGAGAAGTTTCCGAAAGGACTTTTCCCATAGTAAAGGATTTTATTCTTAAATAGTTAAATATTTCCTTCGAAGGGAGGTTATATTTAGATTGTAATATTGGAAATGGCAACATTTTATTATTATTTAAAAGTTCCGCTATTCTTACTATTCCACAATTTTCCCATTCTTGGATATTTATATCCTTTATGTAAAGTTTTAGGCTTGTTAATGGGGCATTTAATGATATGTGTTTTGTTCCGTATTTCTTTTTCAAGTACTTAAAGATATACTAACCACAAAACTCAAACCCCCCTGCCCCCCTTATAGATAGCTATCCGTAGGAAGTAGTGATAATGGGATATGGATAAGATGGAATGTATGTATGGTATGTTTGTACGACTGTAGATACAGCAGAATTTGGTATATGTATATTGTTATTTGAAGCATGGTCCTACCGCTATCTACACTTTATTGTAACATAACTTTTTGTACTGTGTTTAAAATTATATATCTGAAAATTATATAGCTGAAAGCTGTATCTGTACTTGAATGAACTTTAAAAAAAAAAAAACGTAAATAAAGATTTATATATATATATATATATAAAAAAATATTGTATTGACCACTATGAGGTCCAATAAAAGCAGATAAGCAGAAGGTGGGTAAAAAGTTTACCACTCCGTCGGAGCAGCTGATTCAGTACAAGTCCCTTTCATCAAGCCGCAGTCTTTGTAATCCAGAACGAAGGGACGCTGTAACTCCACACCGCTGAAGAAATCCACTGATATTGGTAAGTAAACGCCTTCCTCAAATCAACGCGTTTTGCCCGGGCTCAAGCAGGCTTTTTCAAGATCATGACCATGTATCATGCAGTTTGATAACAATTACTGTTTTTGCATTATATAGCAGTAGTAGTAAAGGTAGGATTAATCATGATCACAGTCACAACAGCATGATTTCCCAAGCCATAACAATTGTAGAACTCTGTTGGATTCACATCCTGTGGGTTTCCACTTTCCTGCCTGTTGGGGTACGACTCCTGTGACATTTTTACATTAAGCTTAATGGGTTTCTTTTTCTTAAAACAATGGGGAAATGAAAGCATTCAAGAGAAAGATGTCACTTTCCAGATAACAAAACTGGACATTTTATAATTGATACCTCTATCCTAATCATATGGTACATACACTGATCAGACACAACATTAAAACCACCTGCCTAATAATGTGTAGGTCCCACTAGGGCTACCAAAACAGCTCTGATGCAATGATTCCATAAAATCTCTCAACGTGTCCTGTGATATCTAGCACACTGGCAGCAGATCCTTTAAGCCCTGCCAGTTTCAAGGTGGGGCCTCCATAGATTGGTTTTGTTGTTTCAGCACATTTAAACAGATGCCCAATCTGATTGAGATCTGTGAAATTTGGAGGTCAAGGCAACACCTTGAACTCTTTGCCATGTTCCTCAAACAGCTCCTGAACAATTTTTAAAGTGTGGCAAAGTCCATTATCCGGCTCCATCAGGGAACACCATTGCCATGAAGGAATGTATGTGTCTGCTGAGCTAAACAAACCAAAAAGTAACTAGACCTGTTGTCTATTTGGAAGCCAAAGGGTTTTACCAGCTTTATTTATAAAAGTGTAAATTTATTTTAAAAAAAAGCTAAATTTTTTCAGAAAACTAAAGTGATTTAGGGGTCAGAAGTGTCATTTTAATTTTCATTTATTAAATATAATTCTTTTATGGAAAAAAATGTTCCTTTTTTAAATTAAATGATATACCTAGAACATGTAACCCAACTGTCTTAGCTTAGACCATTTAAGTTGATTACTGTCACGTCCTGCTCTGTTCTGTGGAGATGTCTGGCCTTGGCTTCTAGTATCCAGTAATCTTATTACAATTCTTGTTTAGTTTTTCTTGTTTTTTTTGTTTTCTAGTCTGTGTCAGTTACCCTGCACTAGGCCCTGCTAATCCACCTCCACACTGTGACTCCTACTTTGATCATCAGGCATACTGGGTCCCGGTCCTGCACCGCCGCCCGTACAGTGTCTGGGTCCCGGGCATCGGACCGCCACCCTGACAATTACATTGATAAACCACTATTTACCACAGTTGTACGTATAAGTATAGAAGCTTCTGTCATTATAGTACTTATCTAAAGATGAGTAAAAGTATTCGAGTACTTAACAAGTAATTAGCTGTTTTTATCTATCTAACTTACCTTCCAATAGTGGAGGTTCATTGTCAAAATGTTCACTGTGCTCAGAAAGATATGGAGGATTATAAGGTGTTGCGTACATCATGCCGGACTGATCCATAGGAAAGGGTACAAATCCTGGATTTGTAAATTCAGGCTGGCTTGATACATATCTACAATGAAATTTTGCAAAATATAACACACAGAAAAAAAAATGCGTAGTTAACTAAACAAATAGACCCCGATGCATTTCATTAGAACATATTTGAAGTATGACGTTCAGGATATAGTTTACAGTAAAGTTTTGTGTATTGCTATTAAAATATATTTTGGAGGTGAGGTAACACACCAGAGTATTTTTTCATTCAATATTAATATGTGATTATGTCACTGTATTTGCATCTATAATATTTACATCACATATGATAATACATTAACAACAATTTATGTAGTTCTTTTTTTATAATCCGTTTTAGAGTGTTTTAGCACATGATCTCGGATTTAACTGGATTAGCAGATGATAAACCAATGTTACTGCAATTCAACCTTATTTGTCCTTAAAACCTTGAGGTTTGAACAGACACTTCAACTAATATATCTGATTGTTTTTTTATGATAATAACCATTAACTTATCTTTTGTAATTTTACAAAATAAATGCAATGGGATAATCTATATCCCCTAAAATAATACCAACTATACCTCACTATAATAATACTCACAGGTGTTTTATTGCTTTTCGGATTTAAAGTTTTATCAGAATGCTAACAAATTAATTAAAGGAACACTATAGTCACCTAAATTACATTAGCTAAATAAAGCAGTTTTAGTGTATAGATCATTCCCCTGCAATTTCACTGCTCAAGTCACTGTCATTTAGGAGTTAAATCACTTTGTTTCTGTTTATGCAGCCCTAGCCACACCTCCCCTGGCTATGATTGACAGAGCCTGCATGGAAAAAAAAACTGGTTTCACTTTCAAACAGATGTAATTTACCTTAAATAATTGTATCTCAATCTCTAAATTGAACTTTAATCACATACAGGAGGCTCTTGCAGGGTCTAGCAAGCTATTAACATAGCAGGGGATAAGAAAATCTTAATTAAACAGAACTTGCAATAAAGAAAGAATAAATAGGGCTCTCTTTACAGGAAGTGTTTATGGAAGGCTGCGCAAGTCACATGCAGGGAGGTGGGACTAGGAGGTTGAACTCCTAAATGGCAGAGGATTGAGCAGTGAGGCTGCAGGGGCATGTTCTATACACCGAAACTGCTTCATTAATCTAAAGTTGTTCAGGTTACTATAGTGTCCCTTTAATGTAATTTTTCATGTAATTTTGGATGTCAGAAAGGTAACAGAAGCATAGATAACTATTTCACTAGCTACGTTAATTGTGTTTATAGGGTTTAAAAGGCCATAAAAAAGCTGTTTTACTGAGCCATTTTAATAGGCTTTTCTAGGATATCGAGCAGTGGTTCCCAACCCAGTCCTCAAATACCCCTATAACAGTCCAGGATTTAGGGATTACCTAGTTGTGTCTAAAGTGTTTTTAGAAAGAAAGAATCCTGGCCTGGGAACTGGGTTGGGAACCCCAGATTTAGAGGATAATTGAAAAAGTTTTCTATACACCTTGAAGAAAGGGAAGGGTCGCCTCTATGGACTCACAAGCCTTTTTAACCAGAGCTAGGTTATATGGCTCTGAAAAGTGTGAGTGTTCCATTATTTTTTCATTATTGTATGTTTTAATAATGTTTTACACTATTGCATATATCTATTGTATCTTTAAGGCAGGGGTGTCCAAACGTTTTTCAAAGAGGGCCAGATTTGATGAAGTGAACATGCGTGAGGGCCGACCATTTTGCCTGACATTTTTTGAACCATTAAAATTAAATGCAAATTAACTATTTTCTGCAAAGTTTATTGCTAATGACATACTCTTCATTTCATCTCTTTATTCTGTCTCAGATCTCTTTATTCTGTCTCTCTTTGTTCTGTCCCTTCTCTCTTTATTTATGTCCCTTCATTCTGTCTCTTTATTCTGTCTCTCCTTATTGTCTCTCTTTATTCTGTTTCTCTTTATTGTGTCCCTTCTCACTTTAATTCTGTCTCTCCTTATTCTTTCTCTCTTTATTCAATTATGTCTCTCTTCATTCTGTCCCTTCATTCTGTCTCTCTTCATTCTGTCTCTCTTTATTCTGTCTCTATTTATTCTGTCTCCCTTCATTCTGTCCCTCTTTATACTGTCCCTGCAGGGAGAAGGAACCAAATCCAGCGATGTCCAAAAGATCGCGAGAACACAGACTGAGGATGAGCAGTGACCAGGGGCGGACTGACCACTCGGGCAGATCGGTCATGGACCGAGGGCCCGAGGCAGTCAGGGGCCCGGCAGGCTGCACAGCCATGCTCTGGCTGGGAGATCAGATCACAGATCTCCCCAGCCAGAATCAAACATATTCTAGGGATAGGTTGCTCCAGCAAAATATCTCTTTCTGTTGCCCCCCTCCACCCTCTGAGACCTGGCAGTGATCCTGCTGCTCCTGCCAGGTCTCCTCCATGCAATGTCTGCGGAGCTCCGTGTGAGGGGAAGAGGCGGGGCCGAAAGAGGGGAAGTTACCTCACTTCCTGTCCTGCCCTCTACTGCAGAATCTGCTGAACCCTGGCAAACAGCAGGTAAGTAAATATTTTTTAAGCTAATATCCCCCCTTACCCAGCCCAGCCCCTTCACCCATCTCAGCCCCTGTGCCCACTTCACCCATCCCAGCCCTGTGCCCCCTTCACCCATCCCAGACCCTGTGCCCCCTTCACCCAGCCCTGTGCCCCCTTCACCCATCCCAGACCCTGTGCCCCCTTTCACCCACCCCATACCCGTGTCCCCTTCACCCATCCCAGCCCTGTGCCCCTTCACCCATCCCAGACCCTGTGCCCCCTTCACCCAGCCCTGTGCCCCCTTCACCCATCCCAGCCATGTGCCCCCTTCACCCATCCAAGCCCTGTGCCCCCTTACCCACCCCAGCACCTGTACCCCCTTAACCCACTCCAGTGCCCCTTCACCATCTCAGCACCAGTGCCCCCTTCACCCATCTCAGCACCAGTGCCCCCTTGCACCCATCCCATCCCCTGTGCTCCCTTCACCCATCCCAGCCCTGTGCCCCCTTCACCCATCCCAGCACCTGTACCCCCTTAACCCACCCTAGTTCCCCCTTCACCCATCCCAGACCTTGTGCCCCCTTTCAGCCATTTTAGCCCCAGTGCCCCCTTTCACCCATCCCAGCCCCAGTGCCCCCTTCACCCATCTCAGCTCCAGTGCCCCCTTCACCCATCTCAGCCCCTGTACCCCCTTCACCCATCCCAGCACCTGTACCCCCTTTCACCCATCCCAGACCCTGTGCCCCCTTCCACCCATCTCAGCTCCAGTGCCCCTTCACCCATCCCAGACCCTGTGCCCCCTTCCACCCATCCCAGCCCCAGTGCCCCTTTCATCCATCCCAGCCCCTGTGCCCCTTTCACCCATCTCAGCCCCTGTGCCCCTTTACCCATCCCAGCCCATGTGCCCCTTTACCCATCCCAGCCCCAGTGCCCTACCCTCCCAGCCCAGCACCTGTGCCCCCCTTCATCCATACCAGCCCTTGTGCTTCCTTTACCCATCCCAGTCCCTGTGCCCCTTTCACCCATCCCAACCCCAGTGCCCCTTTACCCATCTCAGTGCCCCCTTAACCCATCTCAGCTCCAGTGCCCCTTCACCCATCCCAGACCCTGTGCCCCCTTCACCCAGCCCTGTGCCCCCTTCACCCATCCCAGCCATGTGCCCCTTCACCCATCCAAGCCCTGTGCCCCCTTACCCACCCCAGCACCTGTACCCCCTTAACCCACTCCAGTGCCCCTTCACCATCTCAGCACCAGTGCCCCCTTCACCCATCTCAGCACCAGTGCCCCCTTTCACCCATCCCATCCCCTGTGCTCCCTTCACCCATCCCAGCCCTGTGCCCCCTTCACCCATCCCAGCACCTGTACCCCCTTAACCCACCCTAGTTCCCCCTTCACCCATCCCAGACCTTGTGCCCCCTTTCAGCCATTTTAGCCCCAGTGCCCCCTTTCACCCATCCCAGCCCCAGTGCCCCCTTCACCCATCTCAGCTCCAGTGCCCCCTTCACCCATCTCAGCCCCTGTACCCCCTTCACCCATCCCAGCACCTGTACCCCCTTTCACCCATCCCAGACCCTGTGCCCCCTTCCACCCATCTCAGCTCCAGTGCCCCTTCACCCATCCCAGACCCTGTGCCCCCTTCCACCCATCCCAGCCCCAGTGCCCCTTTCATCCATCCCAGCCCCTGTGCCCCTTTCACCCATCTCAGCCCCTGTGCCCCTTTACCCATCCCAGCCCATGTGCCCCTTTACCCATCCCAGCCCCAGTGCCCTACCCACCCAGCCCAGCACCTGTGCCCCCCTTCATCCATACCAGCCCTTGTGCTTCCTTTACCCATCCCAGTCCCTGTGCCCCTTTCACCCATCCCAACCCCAGTGCCCCTTTACCCATCTCAGTGCCCCCTTAACCCATCTCAGCTCCAGTGCCCCTTCACCCATCCCAGACCCTGTGCCCCCTTCCACCCATCCCAGCCCCAGTGCCCCTTTCATCCATCCCAGCCCCTGTGCCCCTTTCACCCATCCCAGCCCCTGTGCCCCTTTCACCCATCTCAGCCCCTGTGCCCCTTTACCCATCCCAGCCCATGTGCCCCTTTACCCATCCCAGCCCCAGTGCCCTACCCACCCAGCCCAGCACCTGTGCCCCCCTTCATCCATACCAGCCCTTGTGCTTCCTTTACCCATCCCAGTCCCTGTGCCCCTTTCACACATCCCAACCCCAGTGCCCCTTTACCCATCTCAGTGCCCCCTTAACCCATCTCAGCTCCAGTGCCCCCTTTCATGCATCCCAGTACCTGTGCAGCTTCACCCACCCCATTACATGTGCCCCTTCACCCAGCCCAGTACCTGTGCCCCTTCACCCAGCCCTGTACCTGTGCTCCCTTTACCTATCCCAGCCCCTGTACCCCTTCACCCATCCCAGGCCCTGTGCCCCCCTTTTCCTATCCCAGCCCCTGTACCCCTTCACCCATCCCAGCCACCGTACCCCTTCACCCATCCCAGCCCCTGTGCCCCTTTACCCATCCCAGACCCTGTGCCCCCTTTCACCCATCCCAGCCCCTGTGCCCCTTTCACCCATCCCAGCCCCTGTGCCCTTCACCCATCCCAGCCCATGTGCCCCTTTACCCATCCCAGACCCTGTGCCCCCTTTCACCCATCCCAGCCCCTGTGCCCCCTTTCACCCATCCCAGCCCCTGTGCCCCTTTCACCCATCCCAGCCCCTGTGCCCCTTTCACCCATCCCAGCCCATGTGCCCCTTTACCCATCCCAGCCCATGTGCCCCTTTACCCATCCCAGCCCCAGTGCCCTTCCCACCCAGCCCAGCACCTGTGCCCCCCTTCATCCATACCAGCCCTTGTGCTCCATTTACCCATCCCAGTTCCTGTGCCCCTTTCACCCATTCCAACCCCAGTCCCCCTTTACCCATCTCAGTGCCCCCTTAACCCATCTCAGCTCCAGCGCCCCCTTTCATGCATCCCAGTACCTGTGCAGCTTCACCCACCCCATTACATGTGCCCCTTCACCCAGCCCAGTACCTGTGCCCCTTCACCCAGCCCTGTACCTGTGCTCCCTTTACCTATCCCAGCCCCTGTACCCCTTCACCCATCCCAGGCCCTGTGCCCCCCTTTTCCTATCCCAGCCCCTGTACCCCTTCACCCATCCCAGCCCCTGTACCCCTTCACCCATCCCAGCCCCTGTGCCCCTTTACCCATCCCAGCCCCTGTGCCCCTTTACCCATCCCAGCCCCTGGCCCCCTTCACCCATCCCAGCCCATGTACCCCTTTATCCATCCCAGCCCCTGTACCCCTTTATCCATCCCAGCCCCTGTACCCACCTTTTCCTATCCCAGCCCCTGTGCCCACATTTTCCTATCCCAGCCCCTGTGCCCCCCTTTTCCTATCCCAGGCCCTGTGCCCCCTTTACCCATCCCAGGCCCTGTGCCCCCTTCACCCATAATACCACCTGTGCCCCCTTCACCCATTCCAGTCTTTATGCCCCTTTATCCATCTGAGCCCCCTTTCATAGCCCCTCTGCCCCTTTTATCCATCTGAGCCCCTATGCCCCTTTACCATCCCAGATCCCACTCCCCCTTCACCCACTACAGCCCTATCACTCATTCCTATCCTTCCCTCATTCCTCTGTGCCTTCTTGTACACTCCTCAGCCTCTCTCTCCCTGTACCCATCTCACCTCTATGCCTTCCTGCACCCACTACGGTCCTCATTACTCTCATCCCTATCCCTCCCTGCACTCACTACAGCCCCCACTGCTCCCACTGCAGCCGCTATCCCCTCCACCGTCCGTATGCCCCCTGCACCTACTAGAGCCCCTATCCCCCTTCATGCACTGCAGTCACTATCCACACACATACTGTAGCCTCTGTATCTCCCCCACACAGTAGAGCCTCTAGTATCATACAAACATACACTACAGTCCCAGTATCCCCCAGCTGCCTACTATAGCCCCTATCCCCCACACACACAACAGCCCCTAGCCACACACTCTCTGCAACACAACCAGCCCTCTCCACTAACATACAACACTGCAAACAGCTCCATACACACACACACATCACAAGAGGCATCCCCAGCATGGCAATACTGCATACAGCCTCCTCATACATACAAACACAATTAATACAATTACTTATATAGCACCAACATATTCTGCAGCGCAGTACAATAGGTAAAACAAGTCAAACAATTAATTCGAATTCAACATGTTGACATACAGGAACACAAGCAGCATCCCACACATGCAACCACAAGTAGCCTCCAAACACATGTGTTTGGAGGCTGCTTGTATGGTTGAACATGTGGGGGATGCTGCTTGTGATGTCACCAACAAACACAGAGGAAGTGTTTAATTAAATTTGCTTTATGTCTTTATTTTAATGTGGGGGTAGGGGGGGGGGGCGTAAGGCAAGCTATTAAGGGGTACTCCACTCAAAAACAATGTTTTATTAAAACACTGTTTTTGGTTGGATTAACCCTTTAAAGCAGGGCTGTCCAACCTGCGGCCCCCCAGATGTTGCTGAACTACAACTCCCGTGATTCCCTGGCTATCTTTTTAATTGAAAGAATACTGGGAGTTGTAGTTCAGCAACATCTGGGGGGCCGCAGGTTGGACAGCCCTGCTTTAAAGTATATCTGGCCCTGTTTGGGGGACGCCATGACTCACACAGCCATGCTGGGTAGCGCGCACATATCTATATGACAGCTGCCGGGAGGGGGGCCCTTGATCTCCTATTGACCGAGGGCCCTATAAGTTGTCAGTCCGCCCCTGGCAGTGACTGCACGTACGTCTGCGTTATCGCAATCTCTTGGCCCCGAATGACTGCCTGCGAGCCGCTCAGCACCGCGGCATTCATAGAACCAGGGATCCTGAGCGGCACTCTGGGATTCACTGGGGGCCACAACAGATAGACTAGCCAAATTACCTGCGGGGCCATATTAAACTGGAATGAGGGCTGCAGTTGGCCCACGGGTCGGACTTTGGACATGACTGCTTTAAGGTTAACACATTGAAAAATTATTTTGGAACTGTCTAAATATTGGTGTGTTTTAGTGAATTACGCACTATATAGTAGTAGCAGCTCACTTTTAAAATACAAGTATTTGATTTAGAAAATTTGGATTTAGCATATAGCGCTTTCGCACAAACAGAATTCCTTTTTTTTAATAAGATAATTAAATTGTAAGTGGCCACAAATGTATCTATAAGAGAATATCGGTGTTATATTTCTAAACTGAGACCTGCTGAGCATTCAAAGTGAATTTAAATTTTAAGGTCAAAATAGAAAAAATGGAAACAAAATAGACTTGGAGAGTTTTTATAATTCAGACTAAATTTCGAAATTCACTTTGAATTCATGGAAATTTAAATTTTCACTAAAGGAACATTGTAGTATAATAAATACATTCATATTTATAACCAAATAGCCCTGATGCCTCTAATTAATTAGGTCCTTCCCTATGTAAAAAAAGAAAAAAATGAAATAAATAAAAGTAAAATATAAAAATACTTACTTTTTCTCCAACACCAAATCTCCCTTGGCGCTGCCGCAATCTCCTCCTCGTGTTTACAGTTCTCTATGGCCAACCCTGTGCGCATGAGGTCATAGAATGTTATGGTATGAGAACCGGGAGTACAATTTCTGGCTCTCATACCTAGAGGACTTTGAGGCGTAGTTTGAAGCCCTGCTTCCAAGTTCTCTAATTGGTATTTGGCGCTACAGCAACTTCAATAAAATTAAGGTAAAAGGCCTACTGTATCCCTTTAATACCTCTGTATATGTCACAAACCATTAAATAATTCTAAGAAAAGCGGCAGAGCAGATAAACAACGAGCTATGCATACAATGAAACTAAGGTGAATTGTTTTAGAAGAAAGGACAAGAAAGAAGAGATTCAATAATTAATGAGGGAGATTAATGATTTAAGAATGAAGACAATAACGAGATAAGAGAAGAACTGTTTCTTCCATATACTGCTTACAAATAAAAAACAGAGGTCTTTTGGTTCATTGTTTATTAAAGATACAGTATACTTAATGTTATAAGGTGTGTTATATAATGTTTACATGTACATAATGTATAAAGATATTTGTCTGTTTTGTGTTCTAACTTAAAGGAACAATTGTGCAAGGGAAAAAATGTGGTTCATCCTAATTAATTCACCTGAATTTTTAAATAAATTAAGCCGAATCAAATTTCGGCCATTGAGTGGTAATGTTTGTCTTGGCTTTTATTTTATTTGTATGAATCAAATCACTCATTCTGAAGCTTGATTTGTCAATAGGTTATAACAGGTCAAGCAGATAGGCAGAACCATAACTAGCCTACAACTGCTCACTCTAGTACGCACAGGAACGATTACCCTTCTGTATCTCCATGGTAACAAACAAGTCAAACAACCAATAATTATGGCTTGACCTCTTTCTTGCTTGCAGATTGACAGGAGCCACTCCCCACCTCACTATCTCAATCAGGTAGGTGAATGCTCAGGCTCAGTGCCCTAGAAGCTTTATACTAAATCGAGCTACTCTCTGCAGCAGAGGCTTAGTTCATTAGGTGAGAATGTTTGATCAATCACTCTCATCTCATGAGCATGTTCAAGAGCACCGGTATAAGCTCAGTTTCTTCATTGGCTGAGAGAGAGCATTAATTAAGCGATAGCAATGCTCTCAGCTAATGTCCTGGCCCTGCACTGCACAGTTCAGAAGAGTTAATGCTCTATGAATGGCTGGCATCTAGCAGAAAGCCAAGTGAGGAGTTAGACTATGTACACTGGGAGTCAGTGCCACCATGGAGCTTTCTCCTAGCACTATTCCACTACAGAGGACTCAGCCAGGTCATAGTGGTTATGGTACTTGGAGTGTTCTTAAATACCAAATTACATATGTACCATAACTTTGATTATTTATCATTCTTGACTAGTGTTTTGAATGAAGAAAATATACTAATCCAAGTACCAAAATCAACAGTCCACTGTAGTAATTATGGTACTATGAGGAGGGCACTCCCTGTAGCACCCCCAATGTAAGTAGTAGAGAAGTCATAGTTAAACCGTTTGCTAATGGTTTGATAAGAAACTTACCTGGAAGTTGCTGGGCACGAGTTACCCCCTCTATGAGAGTTGAAAGCTCCTTCTCGCTTTCTTCATTGAGAGAAGCATAGTGGTGCAAGACTTCTCATTAGCGGAGAATCATTATCTGATACCCTCAGCAAGCATTGGCTTTGGAGAGAAAGTGGAAGCTCCCTGCAAGACTTCTCAGTGTATGTAATTACCAGGGGGCATAAAGCTAGCTTTTAATGCTTTTAATCTGTAGTGTGCTACTAATACTACTTGCATAGAGAAAGTGATCAATACATTTTAAACCATTACCAAATGATTTGCACTATGTAGTTGTTACACTGCTAGGAGCTTAAAAATGTCAGTAAAATACACCAACAATCCAGAAATATATCAACATTATTGCACAGGAGCAGGGTTGGTCTGTTGTAGTCCAGTGGTTGGTCAGGTCACTGGTAGTCTTCCCTCTGTTCTGGTTATAGTCCTCTTCTATTCCCATCAGTCTTCATCTTTTTCTTCATGTGTTTGGATGGGTGACTCTCTTAAGATGGATGAGCAAGAGAATGACCTGTCCCAAATAGGCAGTCCTCTGGCTCAGTTTGTCAACATCCCCAAATGGTTTAAGGACTGTCACTAGCTCACACGTTAGTATCCAATCCTCTCTCTCCAGTAGAGACACAATACCAATGTACTGGTCTGATGACAGAGTACGGATTGCCATCTGCTGCTTCACATTCCATCTTGTCATAGATGGAGTATGTGAAAACCAGCCTTCTCTTTCTCCTGCCTCAAGAGTTTCACATTATGTTAAAAATGCCCAGTAATTCTTTTACAATGATCAAGTAGGATTGTCACTTTTTCTGTTGCTTTCACAACAAGATGTAGGATGTTCCGCTGCACCATCTAGTAGACCCTTTACCATATTTGAAGCTCTGTCTCTGACCACAAATCCCTCTTCTACATTGGTGCCTAACTACTCTCCTAGCCAAATTACATTATCTCCCAAATTTCCTGCAGAATACTATCTGATATGTGTTTCCAATCCATCACTACAGTATAAACAAAAAAGGATCAATAGCCCTGCTGCCTTACATATTCATTTCCACCACAGTTTTTTAAGCACACGGAGTCCCTGCTGCTACTGTTGAACTTCCAGTGACAGCTTACTCAGACATCCTATGCTGCCACCAGTGAGCCATCAAGGAAATAAAAAACAACATACTAGCCACTAAGGTCACTCCATAAGTCACAACATTATTAGCCAATGTCTCCTTCAAAACTGAAACACATGAATGATAACGAGAGGGACTATGTGGTATGTGGTATTGGGTAGCCAGGTCCTCCATCAGCTGCTTGAATGAAAGGCTATCCTATCAAAGGCAGTGCCCCCTAGAGCAATCAGCTGGCAATAAGTTGGTCCTAGAGTGAGGTCCCTCAAATTGTTCCAGTGTGGGCTGGATGAGCACTTGGGATACTGCTGTTGCTGGCTGTCCAGTCCAGGTCATTTTCTACCCCTATCTCTAGGCTCTTCAATACCTTGTCTGTCCTTCCTAATGGTAGTACTAGTGCTGGAGCTAGCTGGTGGTAAATGTACCAAGACATAGGTTGCATTACTTTCAAAGTGATCCCAAATGTTGCTGCAATGCAACATGAACTGGCCTCTCCCCTTCAGCCTACTGCTGCTGCTGTTTCGGGTGTAATAGCACTAACAGCCCTACAATAGAAGTAGGAATAGTGGTACAAGTAGAAGTGGCAGTGGAGGTGGTAGCATTGGGAAGGGATTCAGAAAATAGCCTCTGTCTACCTGAAAGAAGTTGCTTTGAAACCTGACTCCCAGACCAAACACTGCTTCTATACTGTGTGCCAAACTTTCCCTGTTCAAAACCTTTCCTTTCTTCATGAATAAATAAATAAAGGATACTAGTAGAGGAAGCTGGGGGCAGAACTCACTTCTTCTTACTCACTGGGTGACTACAACGCTTTGTCTTAGTAGTTGCATTGGTGCTACCCTTAAATGGCCTTGCACGTTTCCCTCCCAACTTTATTGGAGCAGAGAGTGAGTACTAATAGTACTATTAGCACTACTGGAGGTGGAGAGTAGAATCTGATCCTCCTACACTTGATATAGATGGAGTATCTATATCATCGTTAAATTATTTTTTGTAATGAAAGGGGGTTGTCAAAGTCTAAAAGTAAAAAAGAGCTATATTAATCCAAATTAAAATTGTGGTAGTGTATTTTTGGTGTCGACTTTAACTTTGGTGGCTTTGGTTTACCTGTATTGCTATTTTCAATACCTTCTTATTAGGTCTAGTAGAATTAATTCCAAAAAAAGAAGAATGGAGAAAGGAGAAAGGAGGAAAGAGAAAGGAGAGCAAGCAACAACAACCAGCTAAAACAGAATTTGGTCTATATACAATGGAAGCATCAGTTGCAAAATTTGTAATTTGGAGTTGTGTCTGCAAAGCTATAACTCTTTTGAAACTAAAGTAAAATAGCACAATTAATTTCACAAAAAAATAGAGAGACAGAGGCAGAAGATTTTTTTTTCTACAACGCCTTCTGTGAATGTACAAAATTGTTCACAGCAGTCTGCCAGCAGCACCCTGCACATACATAAGCAGAGACCAAAAAAAAAAAAAAGGGTTTTAAAATTGAAATTACTAATACAGAATTCAATTTGTAGAACTCTATTTAAAATTAACCTACAGCTGGTATAAAACCAAAATTAAATTAACCTTCTCTGACTGCTTGTGTGCACTGCAGAAAGTAAAATTAAGCACAACGAAAGTTCTACATACACTCTAGAATTTGTTATAGCATATTATCCAATTACATTAAAAATTAAATAGATTAGAAAATATATATTCAATCAATACTATTAAAAAAAAATTTAATACCAATGTAAATCAATTCTTAGAATACAATGCATAGTCACACAATATGACTGTGCTTAAACAACACTGCTGCAAAGTTGTCAGACTTTGAAGTATGAAACCCAAATTGCAGTACTAACGGTGATTAATTTGTTAATACAGTCCAAGGTAAGCAAACCAGAAGCGGGCAAGACAAAAAGCAATGTCAAGACAAGTCCAAAGGTTCAGAAGTCCAGGCAGCAAAGTGTAGGAGGTCGTGGCCCACCCCTGGCAGGCACATGCACCCGAGCGGCCATAGCACTGAAATTCTGGTGCAGTAAAGTGGTAGCATGGTTAAGCCATGACAAAAGTACAAACTGTTAAAGCAACTCTTTCACCTTCTAAAGGTCTTTGCAATAAAAAGTAAATGGCCCTAAGCGCTAGAAGCTCTAACTTACCTAACCTAGTAGTCTACTTGTATTAGGTAGATGCAAATAGGCCCCCACAATATAAACCAGATGACTATTTTTTATTTAATTAGTCAATTGAATCAATTTTTATCAAAACAACTATGAACCACCGAATTGCCCAACTTTGTCTGAATCGCTGTTCATCCATATGCAAATGCACAAGTACCATAAGTGCCATAAGCACCATATGCTCTACAGCTTCCTTTTGTGAATATTTTTTTGTGAATGTGTTAATAGTGCCCTGGTGTCCTCTCAGTGTAAGTATTCAAACTGTATTAGTATAGGTCCCAAAGGCAACCATGCTACAACTGGTCTTCTTCTGTAGGAGAGGACAGACATATCTACAGAAGAAAGCACAAGCAATGTAGGACCACACTGAGCTCAGTCAAGGAGTGAAGTCAATGCACAGTATCTACATTATTAAACGTCATGTATTGATGTATGCCACACCACTCTCTCTCTCCAGCATTTCCCATATAGTTTCTTGCACTGCAGAAGGACTACATTCCCTGTTTGTTGAACAAATCTCACCAGCCCTAGCCAACATATGCCCAATATTGTATTCTTGCAGGAACTTTGGTAATTGTCTAAGTGCCCCTTGGATAGAGCATTTCCTCACCCTATTCATCTAAAAACAGCTACAGATGTAAAATAACATTTACACTACTAGGTAATCTCCTCTAACTTATACGCAGAAGGACACTGTCTATGCTTAATAAAATAGAAAAATGTATATATTAATAATTGTTTAGACCCTGGACATCTCTTTTGTAGACTAATATCTCCATACTAGATGTTCATACAGAACATTCCTCTACCACCCAATCAAAGTCCACTGCTTTCCAAGGACTAGACCTAAGTTGATACAATTATGTAGATGATAAAATATCTTGCTGATATGATGCTCACCTTTAAGGTACTCACCTATTTTTCTCATATAGTCTGTTTGTCACTGTTCCATATTCTCCTGGTTCATGTTCTTCAATGATGTAATCTGACTGGTAAAATTCTGAATCAAACTGATCCATTATCACATTTGCCTCACCTGAAAAAAAATGTTGCTTAAAATTAATAATGTTTTGGTATTCAAATGCTTTCTCTTTATAATCTAAAATAGTTATTCTGTCAAAGCTAGGTCATAGGTAAAACCGAAGTAGAAAAAAATAAATGGTCCAGCTCAAATCTCTCAAAACAGGCTTTCCAGAGAGGTGCCTTTTCATAAGTGCCCAAACAGAACCGGTGAAATTTTTGCCTCACACCAGGTCTTTATCAAACCTTATTTGAGGAACACTTTTTTTAGAGATGTTTGTTCTTGATTTGTTTCTACTATATTACACTGGTTTTGGCAGAACTGGCATCATGCACTCATAATCCTCCCTCTTTACAGATTGTTGTAGGTAAAACTACATCAATAATTTCTATTAGCAATGTCCACATTTAATTTTGAAGAGACAAACTGAATATACAAATTATGTTTAACTAGAGTAACTTTTGTCATTTTGCTTATTAAAACACTATTCTGGGAGGAATTGTTAGTCATAGTAAGACACTGTAGAAAAACATTAAGCAAAGTGTCAAAACATTGGCTCTTGATGTATAGTTTCAAGTGATTGTTAATATTATAGTTTCATGATTTTCTGCTCAATGCAAACATTAAAAGTGTTTTTTAATCAGAATATAGAATCAGAAATCAATTCCTAAGATACGCAGATTTCAACAAAACAAATCTAGACACATAGCTAAAAAGAAAAGTGATCCATTCCAAGAGTCAATCAAATTTTTTCTGTACATTTAACCTACATACATCTCTATGACTGCCTGGACACCAGGAAACCTTTTATTCCAGAGTTATGTCCCTGATTTTCAACTTTGAATATTCCATTAAAAGAGTTATTTTGAGAGAGAGCACCATATAGTAATTTTTTTCTTGCTCACAAAATGTTTGCTCTGCTGAAAAAAATTTGAAACAGTTTAAAATACAATTCGAATCACATAATTTCATCTAGCACAATCTGCTAGTAGCTAATTAGCTAACTAGTATAATTAACAGGGTTCTTTCTCAAAGTGCATGCCAGGTCCAAAATTGACCGATCCACTTTAAATGTAAAATTACCTTTTTTTTTTTTTTTTTAAACTTTAACGTTTCCTAAATTATATTGGAAAAAAAATCTTACAAAACACCAGTTAGGTAACTTTGGCTCTTTGTTGATTTATATATATATATATATATATATATATATATATTTATGCTCGGAATTTATCTAATACGTAATGGAATGGAATGTAGAAGGAGAAGCAAAGTATGTTGAGGTGTGCCGAAACCAACGTACAAGTAGGCCTGTAGAAGAGGGCCCACAAAGGTGAATTGTTAATATAGATAGGTGTACGTGGGTGGGGACAAACAGCTTGCACAACAAAGGTAAGTAGGGGGGTAGGATTTATATAGGATCATATCTCCTCCCACAAATTCAGGCCAAATGGCCTTCCAACTTATGCTCGGAATTTATCTAATATGTAATGGAATGGAATGTAGAAGGAGAAGCAAAGTTGGTTGAGGTGTGCGAAACCAATGTACAAGTAGGCCTGTAGAAGAGGGCAAAAGAGGATTCAAAGAAAACACACTTTATTGCAAGTTTATACAGCTTGTGTACTGAAAGCTAGTAAGGAGCTTTTACTCTGATTGAGGTATATATGTAACTAAGCTGAGGATTACCTGTGGCCCCATCACCTAGTGATGTGGACTAGGGTGTAAGAGCTTGAAGCCGCTGATGCAGCGCTTCTGCGAAAAAGAGAGACCAGCGAAGGAAGCCATGATGTAGCTTACCTTAATGGAATGTTTAGACGTGAAGTAATGGATAAGTACTGATAGTGTGTGGCTGACCTTGGATACGTAAAACGGAGTGACAGCATAGGAGGTATAAATAAGATGCTTGATTTGTAGGTTTAGAGGAAAAGGCAAAAAGTACAATAGTTTAAAAAAGTCTTGAATCAAGCAAACTCTACTTGTGACATGGAACAATATACAAAGCCCTGGCGTGAGTGATAGAGTAGTCGTGAAACTGTGTGAAGCGTGCGTACCTGTATGAGGTGTAACTGTCCAAGATTATCTCATGAAAAGGTGGTATCCTGGATGGTATGTAGTAGGTCTTAGGGAGTGCCTGAAAGAAGACCTTAAACTGAGCGTGAAAGAGCATCAGTGGCTGTGTTGTGGACACCAGGAATGTAAAAGCAGACTAAAAAGAGCTGAGAGGTTGCTGCCAGCCAAGTCAGCCTGTGAAAATAGCCACAAAAATGGTTAGCGAGGGTGGCCGCCCGAACATAGGCCAGGTGCCATAGTGAAGGGTGAATAGATAGTAGATTAAAGGCGTTGGATAAGTCCATCTTGCTCAACCAAGCCTTACTACTTGCTAAGTGATAGCTTGTATTGCATGATCGATTTGCGTAGTGCAGTGAGAACTCCATAGCGGGAATGAGGGAGTTTGATGCTGGGAATGGATGTAGAGTGCGGTGCGGAAGAGGTCTATGATCAGACGTATTATAGGGTATAGTGAATTGCTACCTCGATGGGAATGGTATGCCAAGATGAGAAGTGTGAAGACCGGAAGGAGGCGATCGTGAAACCAGCGTATGACTGCTGTGGACAGAAGGTGGCCCACCGTAAGAGGGTCAATGGGTGCAGATAATAGGTTAGGGGATATGAGTGTACCTGTGGGAATGGCGATAAGGCCCGTGTGAACCCCTGTGAGAAACCCAGTACCAGAATCTACCAGATGCCTAGCTGGGTGTAAATGCAGATAGTATATCAGGATAACAATGTTAACCTTAGTTGGGCATATCTTAGGTGACAGATGGGCTGCGTATGTGGACTAGGTGTAGGTTCTGGAGCAGATGTGCAAAACCCTGCATGTAGTGAAATATCATACCCCAGTATTAAAGTCAAAGTGCATGGTCAGCCCAGCCTCCCTGACTAGTGCGTGGGGTGAAGGGGGGGTGAGAAGTGGAAGTAGCTGTCTCTATGCGAGAGGCAATGATAAACAGAGGAATGGAAAGCTTTGTTAATTTGTGGGTGTCACTCTTTGGACTACTGAAATGTCACCAAGAATATAACCTCTTGTGAAGTTAAGTAGTGATGTTAGTTTAACGTCCTTTCCATTGAGAATTACTTTCTCCATGGAAATTGGAACAGGGTGGGCCGGTGAGACGTATGGAGTAGTGATAGTGGGTGGTCGGGGTCGGGGAGGGAAATGAGGGGTAAGCCAGACTGTATGACCGAGATCGCCAGGTGAGGGCCTGCAGGGCTTAACGAGACACCTGGTGTGGCTATAGCCGATTCCATTTATCAGCCTGTTAATCATTTGGAGGCTGTCCAGGATAGCGACCGGGGTCTCCTGATTGGAATCTGAGGTATAAGCTGACGGCCCTTGTGAACTAGAGCCGGGCCTGGGAACATTGGGCTGAGCCGTAGTGAACCAGTGTAGTTCTGCCTTACTGGCAGTGGCTGGGGAGGGGATACCCCTGTGTCAGAGCTCTGCTGATATTTTTTGGAATGTACCAGATCCCAGGTAACTGAGGGTTGAAGGGGTGAGGGATTCCTATGGAGACCCAGGCCAGACTGGCATGTTGAGTATTTCGTCCAACAGCAGATCGATTATCGGGATGGATACTTGTGACATTCTGAAAAAGAAATAATGATTTGGATAAGTAATGTGTCTTAGAGGTATGGATGAGATCTTCAGAGAACTGGCCTGCTAGCTAGTGCCGAGGCGAAGAATTTACCTAGAACCAAGTGACAGGTGAGGCCCTGCTAGTGCCAAGTGGCGGAGAGAGGCTCTACCTAGGATTTGGGCCGAGGGGATTTTGTGGCCACTTGAACGCGGTGACCGTAAGAGATTCAAAACGTGTGGCCGTGACATGGGAAGCCCTAACTGTAGCCCAAAGAAGGGCGAGCGAGGTGGCTAACTATGATTTGGTCATGGGGCTGAACCTCCGTGTTGAGGTGGGGTGTAGACCTCGTGGGACCGTAGTATTACTTAGGATAGCTAAGGCCAGCGCCTAACCCTCAATGCCAGTTCTCTAGCCTGATGGGGCTTATCTCTTAGAATGGTGTTATATAACGGATACTTAACCTTGAGTGTTTGCCCTCTTTATTTGGGCAACGAGACGGAAGATTACAATATATTCTTGCTTCTACAGGGAACGGGCCCGGTTCGGGAAACCTTAGGGGGAAAAAGATGCTAGTGGGCCTGAGGCGTGCCACTAATATAATGAGTGTAAAAATGTTGAACGTATGAGAAGGTGTTTATCAGAGATACTGTAACGTACGAACATGGGTAAGCTGAGGGACCTGAACGTTGGTCCGTAAATTAGAGACAAGCCCCTGGGTTCCCATAAATGTGAATTTTTTTGAATGATACGAAGGCAAAGTGGGGCCTTAAGGAAAAACGTAATCGTAGTGAGTAAGATTACCAATACCTGATACTGCAATGCAGGGAACCAGGTAGCCTGTAGGTTGTTGATGGCGTAGGACTTGGTGAGCTGCGGCAATGACACAGGTCTAAGTAATGATATGTAGAAATAAATGACAAAACATGTACCATTAAATATAGTAGTAATACGGTGGATTATGATAATGAGATTGTTGTTGACATGGTACGTACAGGTACGTTTTGAAGTGTAGAGCCCACTTTGGGAGGTGGGGGGCTGTATGAGGCCATGGAGGCTGAATGAGGCCTCAAGGGAAAACGTAAAATGGTAAACCTTCTTACCTGTTACCGAAATGCAGGATACTGGGTACCTCTTCTTGGAGCTCTGTTTGAAGAAAAGTATAAGTACTAGCAAGGTGATGTAGGTTTGTGTGATTGATGTTTTAAACGCCGTGAGGAATATCAGAACTGGCCTGTTAGAAGTTTAGAACCCACTTTGGGAGGTGGGGAGGCTGAATGAGGCCGTGGAGGCTGAATAAGGCCTCGAGGGAAAAGAGAACTGGTAAACCTACTTACCTGATACAGTAATACAGTAATTGAAGACTGATTGGAGGAAAGTGGAGGTGTATTATATACGTAAATTATAAAAGAAAGTGGCCAAACTGTGCCTTTAAGAAGATTACCCTGTGAAAAATAGGTGTCCCACAATTATGTGACCATGGACGGAAGTTTGTAAAACACATATATTTCACCCAGTGGTGACTTAAAGAGCCATATAATAAACTTAACATCATATAGGAAAAAAATAATGTGAGTGCTTGGTATAAGTAAGAGACATAACTAGATATTTTATAGTAGATTATTACATTTAAACACTGTAGCCCCTTTCATTCAGTTAACCGAATGAACAAGAGTACTATAAATAGTAAGAATTCCCGCATTCGGTAAATGGAACACACAAAAGGATTTAAACGAAAGCCAATTGAAAAATCAGCTGCAGGCTGCAACGTGTAAATTAACGAAAGGTTGCATGAAAAAGCCGTTTGAACGTGTTCAGCTGAACGAACGTAGGAAAGAACAGACGAACGTAGGGTAAGTGTGCACGTACGGTACATAGAATTAAACGAAAGTAAATGAAAGCGTGTGTATTACGCGTTCGGCTGTTAGCCGCACGAACGCGGAAGTACACGAACAGCGTAATAGCACGAATAGGTAAGTAATGAAGGGAGCCTATCCCCGCGTTTTTAGGCCCGAACGTGGGAAATAGCTGAACACTATTTCCCATGTTATGCTTACGTGATGCGCCGGTCTCGTGACCGGAAGCCGGGTAGCAAATAGGGAAGTCGGGAAGAAGCCGGTGCACAGACACAGAAGACGGGGGTAGGAGCTGCTGGTGACGGACTGTTTGCTGGAGACTGACTTTGGCGGGAACAACGGACTGGAAGTTCTGGTTGCTATGGTGAAGACAAACAGCTTGCACAACAAAGATAAGTAGGGGGGTAGGGTTTATATAGGATCATAACTCCTCCTACAAATTCAGGCCAAATGGCCTTCCAACATATATATATATATATATATATATATTTTTTTTTTTTTTTTTTGCAAAGGCTGGTATATGAAAACATTTTTTTACTGAATATTTTTTCTTTTTCATTCATTCTTAAACCTGGTCCAGGTTACAAAAATATGTAGTATCCAAGAGGATAAACTTGCTAGCATTGTACAGTCGATGTAAAAACATTTTAAAGTTTAGAAACATATTCTGAAGTTTTCCATTTTTTACAAAAAATACAAAAAAAGAACACATGAAACAAACTTTGTGATGACAGTTTTTTTTCAGAGTTAAGCCATAGAAGGCAGGACAAGGACAATACATTACCAAATGAATATGGCTGCATAATTCATCTGTCATACCTGCCACTAGATGTGGAGGCTGACAGCATCAGAATCAGCAGAGCCTGGAATAGTACCTCTAATGAGAATATATAACAATTGGAGCTAAAACAAAAAGCTTCAATTTGTCAAATCTGTACTGTATGTCATCAAATATTTCCAGTCTGTGTGTATCAGACATGCCTGCAATGCATTGCAAACCTCGACAAAGAGAGAGACATGACGAATGAGGTATAAAAATGGATCTGAATAGGTGTTGGACCACAAGAATAGTGTGCAAATTGGCTATTTTTAATAATTATTTTTATTATTTTACATAATATATAAATAAAATAAAAAAATAAAATATATATATATAATATATATATATATATTATTTACATGTATTGTTTATAATGTATCTTTAATACATGTCACCCTTATTTTAAATATAAAGTCACTTGAATGTGCATAGTTAATTTTAGGAAATTCTATTATAAATAAGAAATAGTGTAGATTATGTGCAAAAATAACAGTCCAAAAAAATCATTTTATATATATATATATAGGAATATATGTGTACATATTGCTAGGTATTGAAAAATGGTCCAGCACTATGGAAATTTGTGAAAACGCATTGTGAAATATGCGTAAAGTTGGCATCTGACTATAATTATTGCATAGCTTGATGCACAAAACATTATAATGTACTGCCTTCATTGTTTTGCTGAAAGGACATTTTCACTTTAGTTCAAAAGACTATTCTTGTCAAACACATTGCTTAGAATGTGTGAATGCAGTGTGTGAATGTGTGGATGTGTTTGTTCAATATATCTATCACGGAACAGTGATGCATTCTTGACATTGTTTTCTTACTAAAAATCTATAGTGGGGACTTATCTATAGTGCGGACTAAATGGTGAATGACATTATCAGCGAGGGATATCTACACAGGAATGTCAAGTTTTGTTATTAAACAATAAGGTTTTGCTTCATTTTTGTGCCCATTCTTAAAGGGAATTTCAAAGACTTTCATGAATGATAGACATTTGAGATGACAATGATCACACATTTCAACACCAGAAATGAAAGACTTAATGTAGATTCTGGCTCTCACACACTACCAAAACTATTTTTGTTTTCAAAATTCTTGTTTCACCTTTATTGGATGAATTTATATACATACAGGGAGTGCAGAATTATTAGGCAAGTTGTATTTTTGAGGATTAATTTTATTATTGAACAACAACCATGTTCTCAATGAACCCAAAAAACTCATTAATATCAAAGCTGAATATTTTTGGAAGTAGTTTTTAGTTTGTTTTTAGTTATAGCTATTTTAGGGGGATATCTGTGTGTGCAGGTGACTATTACTGTGCATAATTATTAGGCAACTTAACAAAAAACAAATATATACCCATTTCAATTATTTATTTTTACCAGTGAAACCAATATAACATCTCAACATTCACAAATATACATTTCTGACATTCAAAAACATAACAAAAACAAATCAGTGACCAATATAGCCACCTTTCTTTGCAAGGACACTCAAAAGCCTGCCATCCATGGATTCTGTCAGTGTTTTGATCTGTTCACCATCAACATTGCGTGCAGCAGCAACCACAGCCTCCCAGACACTGTTCAGAGAGGTGTACTGTTTTCCCTCCTTGTAAATCTCACATTTGATGATGGACCACAGGTTCTCAATGGGGTTCAGATCAGGTGAACAAGGAGGCCATGTCATTAGATTTTCTTCTTTTATACCCTTTCTTGCCAGCCACGCTGTGGAGTACTTGGACGCGTGTGATGGAGCATTGTCCTGCATGAAAATCATGTTTTTCTTGAAGGATGCAGACTTCTTCCTGTACCACTGCTTGAAGAAGGTGTCTTCCAGAAACTGGGAGTTGAGCTTGACTCCATCCTCAACCCGAAAAGGCCCTACAAGCTCATCTTTGATGATACCAGCCCAAACCAGTACTCCACCTCCACCTTGCTGGCGTCTGAGTCGGACTGGAGCTCTCTGCCCTTTACCAATCCATCCATCTGGCCCATCAAGACTCACTCTCATTTCATCAGTCCATAAAACCTTAGAAAAATCAGTCTTGAGATATTTCTTGGCCCAGTCTTGACGTTTCAGCTTGTGTGTCTTGTTCAGTGGTGGTCGTCTTTCAGCCTTTCTTACCTTGGCCATGTCTCTGAGTATTGCACACCTTGTGCTTTCGGGCACTCCAGTGATGTTGCAGCTCTGAAATATGGCCAAACTGGTGGCAAGTGGCATCTTGGCAGCTGCACGCTTGACTTTTCTCAGTTCATGGGCAGTTATTTTGCGCCTTGGTTTCTCCACACGCTTCTTGCGACCCTGTTGACTATTTTGAATGAAACACTTGATTGTTCGATGATCACGCTTCAGAAGCTTTGCAATTTTAAGAGTGCTGCATCCCTCTGCAAGATATATCACTATTTTTGACTTTTCTGAGCCTGTCAAGTCCTTCTTTTGACCCATTTTGCCAAAGGAAAGGAAGTTGCCTAATAATTATGCACACCTGATATAGGGTGTTGATGTCATTAGACCACACCCCTTCTCATTACAGAGATGCACATCACCTAATATTCTTAATTGGTAGTAGGCTTTCGAGCCTATACAGCTTGGAGTAAGACAACATGCATAAATAGCATGATGTGGTCAAAATACTCATTTGCCTAATAATTCTGCACACAGTGTACATATATGCAACTATACACATGCATGCCCTGCTCTGCTTTTTTCTTGTTTCTTCTCTTTTTTTTCTTTTTAAGTAGCTTATTGACTCTTTGTTTATTTACTTTTTCTGTTTATTCTCAGCCAACCTGCACCTTTCACTTTCAGGCCCATAGTCTGCTATTTATGACACCCCACTCACCCCTTCCCTCCCCTTCTCTAACATCAGTTGTTTTAAGTGTTAAACTCTTTCAGATTGATCAGTGTTGCTTCAGACCTGAGGAAGAGAGGAAACTCTCGAAAGCTTGTCTTTAAAATATGTTAGTCCAATAAAATATATTTTAAAAATATAAAAAAAAACTCTGGCATTTTGGCATATGATGCCAAAAACTCGGTAACTGTGGGTGCCATTTATTTTCTTTTATTTGGTCATAAATACATTAGACTTGATAAAACAAGCAGCTCCCAAAAGCATATATATTTAAAATTATGTTAGTCCAACAAGATTATACTGTACTATTCCACTATTTAGAATGTGCTTTTGCAAAATAAGACATGGCTGTTTAAATAAATCCTAATACCAGAAAAATCTAGTTACAATACACTAAAAAATGACTTGTCTGAAAGAGTAGGAGCAGCTTGCCTATTACAATACAGAACTAAATCCATTTGATAAGGCAATAAATCCTAAATGCAGGCAAACAACTCAAGACAAGCAAGAAAAATATTCTCCATTTTCAGATATCACGCAGGACATACATTAAAAGTGATTTGACAAATCTGCAGACAGTGTGAAACTATTTATTCAATATTAGAATCCATTCTGTATTACAGCCATGTTGTTCTAAACGAGCCAAGGTAATCCAAAGCTTATTTAAAATCCAGCATTAATAAATTAATTTGAAAGAACAGTAAAATATTTCAAACTCATTAAATGTAGGACTTTTCCATGTAAAAATATCTACAAAGTTTTGGTAAAATTTACATTTCCTGGTTTGGGCACCTTGTTTGATATTTAAAATGAAAATTTAAAATAACTATATTCTCCTACAGCATTAAACAATAAATGAGTTGTTACATATATTGTCTGATATAATCATAATATAAAAGAGGCCTCGGGGCCACCATTCTCATTGGCCTTGCCACAAAGTTCTATCCTTCAGACTTGGGGAGAAGTACTCTCTACTTGAGTACCACCAGGAGGTTAACTACCTGGGTATGGCTAGATGTTTTCACTTTGGATATTGTTGAGAGGCTTATTCACTAAGACTTGCCACTAGACTTTTTAACTTGTTCCGCTGGGATATCCTATCAATGGAGTCACCGGGAGTGTGGTGGTCTGCCAGAGTATCACCGCCACGGATGCCCTTTTCCTAATAAACAAACACAAATAATCCCAAAGGCAAAATATCCCTGATGTCTCTTAACTCCCCACACATGAGCCATGGCTTAATGCTGGGAGAAGATTTATATGGAGAGACACACAGCTTTTATGCAAAAGTCCCAACACAGGGTTTCTAACACAGACAAACAGGGAAATCCCTCAAATGATCATCTGTGCCTGAGAGATAATTATCGGAATACATATTGCTAATTATATTATCTCTCAGGGACAGAAAAATCAAACATTACTTAACCACCCCAAAAGTACCCCCAAAATACATGGAAACCCCACAGAAGTCACATCCCAGGATAGCCTGGATCTGGGCGAACAATATATCCAAAAATCACCCAGATCTGTTTGGTAGTTTTGGATCGCCATTGCGGGGAAGTTCTGACCAGTCGGCCACAAGGTTAAATAGTTCCATGGAAGTTGTGGCAAGAGCCGGTCTCCGTTCATGGGGTATTGTACGAAAACCACATAAGGTAGATGAAAGCTGATTCGTGTAGAATGCTCCCCGTGTTCAGTAGTCTGTAACTCCCGAACACTATTCGTGTAGGTGTACTGGAACTGGAACGGGCAGCAGGTCCATGGTGACTGGTGTTCGCAGGATAGCCTGGCTGAAATGAGTTCCAGGCACTCGATGACCAAGTCCCGCTGCCAGCGTTCGGGAGACAAAATGGCCACCATCCATTGTCCCGACCACGTGCATTCACATGCATGAAATGGCGGCCACCCAGTGTAGCATTCTATTAATTCGTTCCTTTGCTGTTTTTGTACAAGATGCGCAACGTTCCACGTTCTAATGGATCTCTGGGGTGGTCTTGGTACGGGAACCGGACAAAATAAACAAAGCAAAAATTAAATACAAATCCATTATACGAATGGAGCCGAAAGTGATGGGGTATTCCTTCACAGGGAGGTTCTGATGGTGTTTTACTTAGCTGCCATCAGAGTGCTCTGTAATAACAACATGTATTCCTAACCCTATAGTGTTAAAAACACAATTTTGTTGGCTTGCCCCCCCCCTTAATCCCCTTAAAAGGTAATGAAACTTACCTTATTTCCAGCGCCGGACGGGTCCACCGGCGCTGACCCGCTCCCAATCCGCATCCTCGCTGACATCATCAAAATGTATGATTTTATCCAATCCAATGCTTTCCAATACTGAAAGCCTTGGATATGCTGAAATCAGGATGGAGGCGGGACTGGCGCTGGTTTGGTCAATCAGCACCTCCTCATAGAGATGCATTGAATCAATGCGTCTCTATGAGAAAAATTCACGAGTGACCACTGGAGGTGTAATTTGAGGAGTGGCCACTGGAGGTTTCCTTAGGAAGCAATGTAAACACTTCCTTTTCTCTGAAAAGACAGTGTTTACATGAAAATACCTGGAGGGAACGATTATACTCACCAGAACAACTACATTAAGCTATAGTTGTTCTGGTGTTTATAGTGTCCCTTTAAGTGAGAACAAACGAATATGATTATACTCAGTGGTGTTTTGTACAATTATTGTATTTTATTATATTGTGTTTAGGCCCCCTGCCATTTGCTGTCTGCTTTGACAGATTCAATTGGTTCCTCAGGGACAATTTCAGCATGGGGAGAACCTACATTATTTGCAATTCAAGAATTTAATATCTACATTGCTTCACACAATATGTTATCATTTTTGTTGTTATGTTATTACACCATGTATGCTTTTGTCTTACGTTATCAGTTGCACATTACAGGTATAAGTATTTACTAAGTGTAAAGGTGTTTTGCACCATTTGATAATTGTATCACACATCCACTTTGCAAACGTTCTAAATGTTTGTCATGGAATTGTGTGCGTTTACATGTGTATACATGTATGAGTCTTACTGTATGTGTGTAGGCATGTGTGTGTAGGTGTCGCTAAGTATGAGCATCACTTTGCAGTTGGAAAAAAACGACAGTTCATTCTGAATTAGAAATGTGTAGATTGGGTATATACTCTGGCAGTGGCGTCGGCAGATGGGAGATCTGCCCTGGGCTAGAACACCAAGTTGGCCACCGAAAATCTCTAGGTCTATATATTGCCATTTATAACTGTTAGCCCCCGATTCCCATGTTCTGTGCCTGACAGAGTCTTGCAAAATTCTGCCCTGCTCTCTCTCTTTTTTACTAGATAGCATGGCGAAATAGAAGCACCCAGACCCGGACCATGGGACCTGTAGCTGTTCAGAGTGTTGCCTCTACTTACTATGGCAATGTTCTGACCACACAAGCTCGCAAGAACCAATACACTAGACCACTAGGGAAGGTAACCAGAAGCTGTGGGGAATAGACTGCTTTTTAATGTTTTTTTTTTTTTTTTCATGTGGAACACTGTGTGTGTATAAGTGTGTGTATTTGTGAATGTGTAAAAGTGTGAGTATATGTAACTGTTTGTGTGTATCTGTATATGTAACAAATAATAATAGATATGTAACTATAATGTAATAAATATTCTGGATATATATTTGACGTACACTCACTAATAGGCCCATTTGTACATCAGATCAACAGAAAAAAATGTAAACAATATGGCAAAAAAGAAAATACATTTTAAAAATCTATATTTATATATTATATATGTGTTATTTATTTTTTCCATCTCATCATCTCTTTTGTTTTAAACCACAGATTAAACTCTGAATCACAAATCATATGAACATTCTCGCCCATTAGGCGAGTCATTTGTTCCGTTATAAGTTCATGTGGCCCTTTAGAGTTACAAAATTCAGATGAATTGCAATTGGGCCAAAAACGAATACACAAATCTAATAACCCTTAGAGTGCAATGGGGATCCTCTGGGACAAAAAGCACCCTCCCTCATTTGTAACTTGCATAATGCAGAAGTGAATATCCACATTATCTGTCCAAAGTTGTTCAACTCTGTGTGTCAATGATAGGCTATTACTGTGGTCCAAACTAGGAGCTAACACAGCAATATAGATATATTTCCTCCTATAGACCATCCAACAGACAGTGCATGCCAAGCACAAAAAACTAAACAAAATGTGTGCTCCAGTGCAGTAGCTTCCTCTACCTATCAGAACTTTTAGAAGAGCTTTCAATAGAGTCAGAGCCAGGGGCTCAGAGGTTAGTTAATCATACATAGAAGTTGTTTAGAGTGGAAGAGCTGCAGTGAGACCTAGTGGCTTGTAGAACTGGGCAGCTACCCCATTTAGCCCCATGATAATGACATTTCTGAAGTACTTCTGTGAATTAGAATCTTCAAGACAAAATTGCCTTTGTAACATTTTGTTCAGTTAAACTAGAATATACCAGGGCTCATTGTGGGTATCTAAGGATTAGTCTGTGCTACACCAACATAAACAGGATTATTTGTTATATAGATAATTGCTGGGAATTCAATATTAATTTGAAATGTAAGGTCCAAATATCCAAACTGGAAAAAAATGAACCCTGGCCACAATGCCAAATCATTTTCAGAAATACGCCATCTTTGACGAGCTAACTAACAGAAGATGCCAAGTTATCAAAATTCTTGTTGCTTTAAACCGAGCAGATCATTAATGACTAAAAAGCGACACGTGTCATAGTCAGTGTTATAAAAGGAATAATAATAAGGGCAACATATAATGGAGAAAAACATATGTGTAAGCCATGCACGTGGCAGCTTTAAAATGATATTTATTGGAATTAACATTGGACATCTTTACATGTTGTTTTTTATATTTTAGAAGAAACAAATTTGTTTTATCCATATACATTTTTTAAATGAAGTGGGATCTGGGTGTGTGAAGCACCATATGATGTCAGCGGAGTTGTTTACATGATCCCTCAAAAGAGATGTCCCAGCACAAAACGTCTAGAGTAAAATACAGCCTAAAATTGGTCACATATTTAGTTTACTATGCTGTAGAATACTTGCATTTCCATTCGAGTGAAAATTAGGAAATGAAGCAGAGCACATATTCATTAATTATTCAATAAGCTTCTTGTTCTCAAACCAGTCCTCAGGTAACCCCTGACTGTCCACATTTTAAAAATAGTGCATGATTGTTTGAGGAAAATTAGTTTGCTCAGACTGATACAGATCTTTGTATCTTAGTCTGCTGGGGATTCAGCAAGGACAGGCAACAAATCAAAGGATCATAAAAAGACAATTATTTAAATTAAGGTTTAGTACATACCTTAAAAGCCTGCTATGGTGCACAAGCAACATGACTTAATGACTGTTTAAGCATAGAATTGAAAATATAAAGTGCTCACAATGGATAGAATCCAGTTCTATTTATACCGTTCTAAATCTGTTTGTAGAACATGTGTTTCAGCCAAGGAGATCATCTAGTTACAGTGCTCGGTTTGTATGCCTGACCTTCATAATGCAAAAGTGCCTGCATAAAGTGTGTTCTCAAAACTACAGAGGACTAAGCAACTTCAAATTTACATAGATGTAGTTATTAAACATTATATTGCTACTTCTGAATTGCATTTTCTGGCCCATGTTAGTGGGAGGTATGTTTTTGGACAGCAGCTGCTGTTTTTAGTTGTTGCCATATTAATTCAGCTCTCTCATGTTATTAAATGAGCTGAGGAGACAGAACCTGCACTATTCTGTCCCCGCAGCACCTCTTCCAATGCATTGTAAGGAAAGGTCTGAATTAATGGTAGCAAAATTAATGTGCACAATGTGCACAAAAATGTATAATCATGGATTATAGTGCTAACTATTGCATATTAATGTTTATGAAGATTGTTTAAATGCATTACCCCTAAAAAATTTCAATATCGCAGGGGAACATTCAGAGTTTAATCACTAAGCCACTAATTGGAAGTTGACAACCGACATGCAAAATTTAGACAGACATAAAAGAATAACTGTGATTTTAAAAACTCTAGTTGGGTTTATTTTATGATTTTGACAGCTAGGCAGTATTGCCCTTTGTGAGAAATGATCAAATGGCAATACAATATTTCTGGAAGACAGGTTAAAAATATCATGTTATTTCTGTATTTTTCAGTTTTATCCTTGATATTGGGTATACGTTAACACAAAGCAACATATGCAATGGTCTCATTACAAAGTTACATAGCTGAAAAGAGACTTAGTCCATCAAGTTCAGCCTTCCTAATATATGTTTTTGCCATTGATCCAAAAGAAGGCGAAACACCTAGTCTGAAGCGCTTCCAATTTTGCCACAAACTAGGAAAAAATTCCTTCTTGACCCCAAAATAGCAGTCAGATGTCTCCTTGGATCAAGCAGCTATTACCCCACTAATTAGAAATTATATCCCTGTATTAGAGATGTCCCGAATAGTTCGCAGGCGAATAGTTCCTGGCGAACATAGCTTGTTCGCGTTCGCCACGGAAAGCGAACATATGCGATGTTCGGTCCGCCCCCTATTCATCATCATTGAGTAAACTTTGACTCTGTACCTCACAGTCAGCAGACCCTCCCTCCCAGACCCTCCCACCTCCTGGACAGCATCCATTTTAGATTCATTCAGAAGCTGTATTCTTTTTTTTTTTTTATTATTCTTTTTTTTTTTTTAGACAGAAGTGTGTTATATTTGAGCATGCTAGGCTGAACGTGCGTATATCATGGCTAGTTGCACTGAGGGTATGAGTATATAGCAGTACATTGTTGTGAAAGATAACTGTCATGTTTAGGGTGTAGCTTGCACGTTATCAACTGTGTATTTATATCAGCAGCTCGACCACTAGTTATAAATCAAGTGTGAGTCGCCCCATAAGATGAGACTAGTGAATAACATAAAACATGAACAGTTAAGGTAAAGGCATGTAAGGAACTACGACAATAAACTCTTTAGGAGGTAAAATAATGACATGTTTAAACGCTTGCTACTTTACGATTAGTTAATGTGCAGAGAGCAGATCATGTGAACAAAGGCATGGTGTGGAAGATCGGCTATAGTGGGACATGCTTGGCAGGCTGCTGTTTACTGCTTGTGCTCATCCGATCCCTTCTGGGCGCCAGGTGCAGACCCTGGGAGTCCCTGATACCTGGAACAACAAAGGCAAGTCTCTGGCTGAGTGCTGGGTTCGCGGCTTGAGGTGGTGGAAGCTTGTTTTGTCGGGTGGTCGGATCTGTCCCTGTGGTGCTTCACGTCCGGTGCGGGATTGTGGTAGCTTAAAGTGGAGGCGAGTGCTTGACGTGGGGCAGGCTCTGCATTTCTGTTTGTGCCTCCGGTCCCGTCTTCGACGCCTTTTGCGTTGGTGGATTTTAATGGGGACTGCTTCACTTAGCTGTGGTGGAGCTTGTTGGGGCTGTGGTGGAGCTTGTTGGGGCTTCCTGCTTGTTATTTGCTTCCAAAATTGATTAAAGAGTCTGTCCATCTTAGACTCAATATCCTGCCATGCTTTGATGGTACCAGGAGGACACACGGCTGCCGCCATATTGGGAGAGTCGCAGATGAGTATGTCAGCCTGGGCAGCTGTGCTCTGTGCATCCATTAGCTCCAGACAGCCTCTCAGGGGTGGACCGGGATAACCCCCACTGGTCCGAGGGGGGGGGTAATGGAGCTCCTGCCGGGAAGTAAGGATCGGGAGATCGGCCGCCTCTCCCGCCCGGTGAGCACCAGGCCACACTTGCCACGCGGAGGTAAGTAAGACTCTGTTGAGTTGCTGACCGCTATTAAGCATGCCGGGTCGGTCAGGTAGGAGCAACATTGCTGGGTCATCCCCTTCTGGGGTGAAATTCGCTTGTTGATAGCTGCTTAAAGTGATATATTGAGGGAGCTCACACAAAGTGCGTCTTTCCTCCATGACAGCTAGGCCCCGCCGCCCGGAAGCTGCATTCTTAGTGAGAGGAGGGACAGTGTAGCTGCTGCTGATTTAATAGGGAAATCGATAGCTAGGCTAGTGTATTCAGTGTCCACTACAGTCCTGAAGGACTCATCTGATCTCTGCTGTAAGGACAGCACCCCAAAAAGCTTGCTTTTTTTTTTTCCTGTGTAATCTAATTGCAGTTGCCTGCCTGCCTGCCAGCGTGTGTGTCAGGCTCACAGCGTATACTGTGCCCACTTGCCCAGTGCCACCACTCATATCTGGTGTCACAATAGCTTGCATTTAAAAAACAAACAAACTTTTTTGACTGTAATATAATAGCAGTCAGTTTCCTTCACACGTGTTTGCGTTTCAGGGACTGCCAGGGCACAGTGTCACACCAGTGCAACTCATATCTGGTGTAACAGTAGTGTACATTAAAAGTAAAACTAGAAATTTGACTGTGAAATAATAGCAGTCAGTTTCCTTTACACGTGTGCGTTTCAGGGCCTGCCAGGGCACAGTGTCACACCAGTGCAACTAACATCTGGTGTAACAGTACTGTACATTTAAAAAAAAAACAACACTTTTTTGACTGTGAAATAATAGCAGTCAGTTTCCTTCATGCGTGTGCATTTCAGGGCCTGCCAGGGCACAGTGTCACACCAGTGCAACTCATATCTGGTGTAACAGTAGTGTACATTAAAAAAAAAAAAAACTAGAAATTTGACTGTGAAATAATAGCAGTCAGTTTCCTTCACAATACAATTTTGACTGTAATAGATTGAATAGCAGTTAGTTGTCTGCAAGCGTGTGTGTCAGGCTTACAGCGTCTACTCTGCCAACTTCTGCCAGTGCACAGTGCCACTCATATCTGTTGTCACAGTAGCTTGCACGCATAGTACCACTAATCGAAAAAAAAATGACAGGCAGAGGCAGGCCACCCACGCAGGGGCCGTCGTGGTCGTGGTGCTGTGATTCCCTTTGGCCCTAGAATAATGCCAAGTGTTCAGAGGCCACGTACCCTGAACTTGAAAAGTTCTGAGGACATAGTTGACTGGCTAACACAGGACACCCATTCTTCTACAGCTTCCGCTCGGAACCTTGACGCACCATCCTCCTCTAGCTTAGCTTCGGGCACCTTTCAAGTTACCACTCGCCCGCCTGCCGCCACCACCAACACTAGCACCACAGCCGCTTCACTTGATCTGTCAGAGGAGTTATTTACACATCAGTTGGAAGAAATGAGTGATGCGCAACCATTATTGCCAGAGGATGTAGATAACAGGGATATGTCTCAGTCAGGCAGCATTACACACGTACAGTGTGATGATGATGATGTTGTACCCGCTGCTGCTTCCTTTGCTGAGTTGTCAGATACAAGTGAAGCGGTTGATGATGACGATGCGTCCGTGGATGTCACGTGGGTGCCCGCTAGAAGAGAAGAAGAACAGGGGGAAAGTTCAGATGGGGAGACAGAGAGGAGGGGGAGACGAGTTGGAAGCAGGGGGAGGTCGTCGCAAGGAGCTAGTGGCACAGTCAGACAGCATCGGCACCCGGGGTCAGCCAGACAGCACGCCAATCAATGCATGCTGTTGCCACCACCAGAATGCCGTCATTGCAGAGCTCAGCAGTGTGGCATTTTTTTGGTGTGTCTGCCTCTGACAACAGTTTGCTGTGTTTGCGGTGCGTTAAACGGGGAGTTTGGTCTGTCACTGTGAAGCGGGCGTAACCCTTACACTACCTGATCGATACAACATCATACCTGATGTTTTAAAGCACATTATTCCAAACAATTTAGGAATGTTAGGTGATTTATGCCCTTTATGGATTAAAAACAGACTCTGCATCAACTATGTAATTTTCCATGGGAGTTTTGCCATGGATCCCCCTCCGGCATGCCACAGTCCAGGTGTCAGTCCCGTTGAAACAACTTTCCCATCACTATTGTGGTCAGAAAGAGTCCCTGTGGGTTTTAAAATTTGCCTGCCCATTAAAGTCTATGGCGGTTCGCCCGGTTCGCCCGTTCGCGAACATTTGCGGAAATTCGCGTTCGCCATTTGCGAACGGAAAATTTTGTTGTTCGCGACATCCCTGTATGTTATGTTTCTTGTCAGCTGAGCTAACCCTCACATTCAGTACTGCAGTTGTCAGCAGCTGCCGAGGAGGAGGATGGGACTTGCGCATGGCAAACGCAAGGTAAGTTGTCAAACTGCAAACCGTTTGAATACTTACCCTGGGAGGGCACCATTGGGCTGAAGTGGTGCTTGACATATTCCTTTAATCAGCATGTATTTTGCTTCATTAATATGCAGTATTTCGCAGCCACAAAGTCTAAATAAACATGCAAAAAAGATTTCATGTCAAATGTTGGAGAGCTTGTTGTCATCTCTTTTATCACGAGTGGTGATCAAATCCTTTATTTACTATTCTATTAATGACTGTTCTAGAACTGACTTTGTTTATGTTTGCATTAGCCACTTTATGTGTTTCTTGATTTGAATTTTGTGAAATGAAACATATTTTACCAGGATCTTTTATTCTTTTTAATGTATTGTTTATCTTAATAATAATTTAGAAGAAAAAAAAGTAATGGAAGATTACAAACAATAGAAGATATAATTTGAATAGTTTCACTCTTTAATCAGAGAGGTCATCAAAACTTTACAATTTGCCCTCTGGCTGTTGAAGAGACCCTCTACTCCTCACCCTACAAGAAATGATAGTGTTGATATTTATTCCCTAGTCTTCTTGCGTTCTATGCAGAGTTCATCACACAAATGTTGCAAGCACACTAACGGCACAGTACTTTTCTGGTCCCATAAAGTTTATTTATTGTATAAATAAAATATGTTGGTGGTTAAAATTACTGTTATAGAGGGAGAGAAAGGGGCTGATATTGCGGGAAGAACTGCAATAATTGGAGGGTAGGAACAAACGATTACTGATATACATGGAGGTACAAAAGAGTGAAACTGGAGTTGGTGTGTCCATATTGAGATATAAGTTGTATATCAGAGTAAAATGATATAAAGAAGGAAAGGAAATATAAGGGGGAGAGGCGTGCCTTATATAGGGGGTAAACAGATATGGATAAAAAATAACTAATATTGCATTGCTTGGTAAAGCGCCATACAACACAAGAACCTGTATTTGTTGCCAGCATGGCAGCCATTAGAGGCATGGTATCAGACAAATCTAAACATTGCCATTTCCCTGACATAGTAATGTTTTACATTGTTTATCTATACACCAAAATTACCTTATTAATATTAAGTGGTTTTGGTGCCAAAAGTGTCCTTTTAAAGAGAAACTATAGTCCCAATAGTAACAATTATTATTTTGGTTTATATGTTCACTTTTATCAACCACACTTTGAGTTAAAAAAGTATTTAGGTGAAGATTACTTACCTCGTTTCCAGTGCTGGGACTCTTCTCCTGTAGCTTTCTGCTTTGCCTTTGGAGATCTCAGCATGCCATGGAGAAGCAATGGATTGGAGATACACATCCACTTCCAAATGCTGCGCTCCTCCAACCAATCAAACCATGTTTTACTCAGTCTAGAGAGATTCTAGTGGTTGTCAGGAATGTAAACATTGCAGTTTCAAAAAGAAAAACTAAAGGCACATTGCACCCAGACAACTTCATTCAGATGAAGTGGTCTGGATGACCACAATGTTCTTTTAAGAATAGTTAACATGATGTGTAAAAGTAATTTGTTTTATTGTTTGTTTGTTTGTTAGCGTTTTTAGAGTACAAGTGGAACTGTTCATAGTAGTTATTTTTTTTATATATATATATTTATTCTTTTGTATGGAAACAATAATAAAAGGTTAAAGGTTAAAGTAGAGTAGGAGTAGGTAGGGAGGAACCGTGGTGGCGGTAAGCGGTGGCGGTAGTCCAGGCCAGCGAAGAGGTTTGGAAGAAAGTGCCCAAGCGGCTTGGGGAGTCGCAGCCTGCTGAGAGCTGATGGCGGGGGCAGGCTGCATCGGACTCGTGGGTCATTTGATAGAGCTGTCTGTTGGTAATCCCCCAACAGCTGACAGGTTGTGGACGCTGGTGATAATCTAATTTAATTCTGTTAATAAAGCTGTGGCCGTTGCCCTTACCCATGCAAAAGGTGTTGTGTATTTATTGGGCAACGGGTGGTGGGAGTTTTTGGTCCGGGGTCAGCAGTCAAGTACCTCCCTGGAAATCATAAGGAAGGGAGGGCATGACTGCTGGCAGGGATAAGGGGTTGGGTCATAAGGGGATACATTGTGGCACATGGGGGACATTAAGATATGGAAAAAGGGGAGGGTACTCACCAGTTCCCGGGCAGAGGTGTAGTGTTGCTAGCTTCCCGCCCGCCCACCCAAAAGAGTGTTTATGATGGTGTTGTTGTTGGTTGTGTGCTGTTGTTTCTTTGTCTTGTCACAGCTTGCGGTAGTCCTGGCCAGCGAAGAGGTTTGGAAGAAAGTGCCCAAGCGGCTTGGGGAGTCGCAGCCTGCTGAGAGCTGATGGCGGGGGCAGGCTGCATCGGACCCGTGGGTCATTTGATAGAGCTGTCTGTTGGTAATCCCCAACAGCTGACAGGTTGTGGACGCTGGTGATAATCTATGTTAATTCTGTTAATAAAGCTGTGGCCGTTGCCCTTACCCATACAAAAGGTGTTGTGTATTTATTGGGCAACGGGTGGTGGGAGTTTTTGGTCCGGGGTCAGCAGTCAAGATTTTAGAAGTAAGAAAACATCCAATGGTAAGTTTTTTTCTTTTTCTTTACAGGTTCTTAGTTAAAGGTCCCCCCCTCATTATTTTTAGGGTGAGGGGGTAGGTAGGGGGATACTTTTTTTTAGGGGGGAGGGGGTGACTAGGGGTTTGGTGACTAGGGTTTTTTTTAGGGCCCCCACCTGCCACTCAGGGGTGGGGGCCAGGGGGAGGACATTAGGTCCCCCCCCCTTATTTTTGTTTAGGGCCCCCAGTTACCGCTCAGGGGTGGGGGCCAGGGGGGAGGACATTAGGTCCCCCCGAATTTGTGTCTAGGACCCTCACCCACTGCTCAGGGGTGGGGGCCAGGGGGGAGGACATTAGGTCCTCCCCCCCTTACTTTTGTTTAGGGCCCCCACCCACCGCTCAGGGGTGGGGGCCAGGGGGGAGGACTTTAGGTCCCCCCCAATTTGTGTTTAGGGCCCCCACCCACCGCTCAAGTTTGGGGGCCAGGGGGGAGGACATTAGGTCCTCCCCCCCCTTACTTTTGTTTAGGGCCCCCACCCACCGCTCAGGGGTGGGGGCCAGGGGGAGGACATTAGGTCCCTCCACCCAATTTGTGTTTAGGGCCCCCACCCACCGCTCAGGGGTGGGGGCCAGGGGGGAGGACATTAGGTCCTACCCCCCTTACTTTTGTTATGGCCCCCACACACCACACAGGGGTTGGGGGCCAGGGGGGAGGACATTAGCCCCCCCCAAACACAGGTTACTGGCTATGGGGGATAATGTATAATAATACAGGTTACTGGCTATGGGGGGATAATGTATAATAAACACAGGTTACTGGCTATGGGGGATAATGTATAATAAACACAGGTTACTGGCTATTGGAGGGATAATGTATAATAAACACAGGTTACTGGCTATGGAGGATAATGTATAATAAACACAAAAAAAATACAAAAAAAAATGTATGCAGCTTCCGAATTAATCTAAAATGGATGCTGTCCAGGAGGTGGGAGGGTCTGGGAGGGAGGGTCTGCTGCTGATTGGCTGGAATGTGTCTGCTGAGGTACAGGGTCAAAGTTTACTCAATGATAACGAATAGGGGGCGGACCGAACATCGCATATGTTCGCCGTCCGTGGCGAACGCGAACATGCGATGTTCGCCAGGAACTATTCGCCAGCGAACCGTTCGGGACATCACTATTGAAGAGCTCTGTGCAGCGCTAACTTCCAGCACTCAGATCTCATCGATCGTCTGCAGCCACTAAAAATGGCCCCAGCTGACTGACAGGAGCCCCAGGATTCAGGGTTAGTGGTGTGAGCAGGGATTTAACCCTAACACCACTGGAGACCCCCTTTTTGAGGACATCCAAGGACCATCTACATATCCATAGGCGGGGATTGTACCATCCAGGCGCACATATCTGGAGCTGAGTATAGGCTCCAGAAAATTGTAAGTGCAATTCCTTTCTCTTCATCTACCATCACTTAAGATCTCAATATACTACACCATATCCATGTCTTTTTCCTTCCCTCCTCCATATCGCTCTGAGCGTGTGAATTCCTTCACAGGCACTGCTCCCTGATCCAACTACCTACAGGGATTGAACCCTGTTCACACCGCAATCTAATCTAATTGGGCATTTAAATGCATATTTAAAGAGCCCTGTGCACTGGTGGCTTCCAGCACTGCAAGCAGCTCATTAAAGTTTTTGGGGCCACTAAAATGGCCAGAGCACATAGAGAGGAGCTTCAGGTATCAATGGAAACCTGGAGCTTCCTGGTGTCAGCAGGTATTTAACCCTGCTCACACCAAATATGCAGAATGTTTTATGCCACTCTAAAGGCATTATAGCCCACTTCATGTAGGATGGCATAGAATGCCCTAACATCGTTAAACAGTTAAGTATGTCCTGGAGCATAATTATGATTGTTACCCAACTCAATAGCGCTTACCTGATCGACCTTGGCAGAGTTAAAATCTGATTTGGCCCACCCGGGAAAGAAGACTTAAAACTTGAATCCTGAATGGATACTACAGTTGGTGCAACAAACAGAGCTATCACTAGCAAAACTAGATTTTCCTTTCATTTTTGTATGAAATAAAATCCCTGCTCCTTTAACATTAAACCTCTGATATCCGATAGGAATTAAATGAGCACTTTTTCTTTTTAAGTGATTAAATATTTATAAAGCCTTTCGAAAGGTGATGCTTTATTAGTTATCAAAATTGCTTTCCTTAAATAATAACCTATAATAATTCAGTCTCAAGTCATGTTGGTCTAGCTTTTACTGAAAGATGCAGTGATTTATGATTCTCTTCTTTTCCTGTGTGAGAAATAATTCACTCACGACCAGCTTTAGTTATTTACGATTTCATCATATATACATGCAATATTTTAAAAAATGTGATCGGCAACCTGGTTTATGGATTCTGGAGTAGCTGTTAGAGCACTTCATTTTAAACATTTCACTGTTATATAAGAAAAAAATGAAAGAAGTAACTTTTTGAAAGGAACGATTTATAAATCTTTTATAAGTCTTCTCATAGACGACAAGGAAAATAAACTGTCCTCTTTGATGGATCTATCTCTTTGTGCGAGGCTAGTAATTTTATATAAAACTGCTTATCCATCAATTCCCAAACCACTGTTTTTTATGGTCACATATTCTAAAGGCACTATTAAAAGGCCTGCCATTTAAAATTACAAGTATAAAAAGTGAAAAGAGTATGAGTAAACTATATAGGACCACTCATCCTAATCTTCCGGTCTTTAAACAAACATTTTCATGACTTCATTTACATTCATCAATGTTTTTTCAGTGAAGGTTTCAAACACGCTGTGGGGTCTATGTGGTGTCTTACTACCAGAGACAGAACAGATGTTTGACCATGAAGGTATGTGCAATTTGTCTTGAGCGTGGCAGATAGTTTTGTTAGCTTTTACAACATTGTGATGAGGCCATATTTATATCTGAAGAAGAGGTGAAGACCATTAAGTGGACACCCAAGATGTTGTAAAGGTATTTATTAAGGTTGTGCTTTGGTCTTAAATGGTCAGATAGCCCAGGGTATTGAGGTGGTGACATCAATCATTGCATGTGAAACAGAATTAATAACAAGTGGAACTCTAGCAAGCTAAACAGTTTATCTACTGCCCTTTTTTTCCTCTAATAGAACATGTTCCTGTTTTCACCATGGTTCTATAGGATTGTGATTCCCTTGGAGACTGCTATTATATTCCAATCTAATTCTGGTATTTCCCAGTAGGATTGAGCACCCTGTATTTGGGAGTGATCCAAGAGTCAGTGACACCTGGGTGCAAGTTGTTTTGGTGCCACAGGTGATGTAACTAAATGAGCCACTCATCTTCCACACCTCAAAACATCTACTAAACTCTTAGAACTGTGGGAAACTAGGATATATTGTAGGTACCTTGGTCATACAAAGAATCTCAAAGATATTTATAGTTAAAAATAATATGAAAATGGGGGCAGAGCGTAACAGCCCCATCGACAGATCGCACATCTTGAGAGCTCCGAGATTTACAGCTATTATATTGCCTGAAATATTGCTCTTAGCCCTGAATATTGGCTGCAGACAGATCCCGGACATGGGAGGTGACTACTGTGGCTCTACTCATCAATTCATAGACCAAGTTTTTTTAACGGGCATAGATCTGGGGCCTACAAGAGGCCTACTCTCAGGCAGCGTGGGGGAGGCAGACGAGCTCACCAACCTAGAGGTCTCCCCTTCACACTCTACCCCCACCGCGGGTAAGGATATCCCAGCAATAATAATAGGTATATATATATATATATATATATATATATATATATATATAAAGAACAGTCAAAAATAGTCCAGTAAAACCTTTGGATGAGAGAACAAGCCCAGTTCTATCCGAGGTAGAGACGTCTATGGAGTAGTGGGATTGAGGGGTTCGTGGGATCCGTATGAAAGAGAAAAGAAAATCTAATAGTGCAATAAAACCCAAATAGGTAGCAGCTGATAAAAGAGGTCTATATGCTCCTACTCACGTTTTCGAGAGCTAAAAACTAGCTCTAGTATACACAGCGTATAGGGGTATATTCTCCACTTGTGGGATACGTGAGAGAGTGTTGTAAGTAGAGATCTCGTCAGATGGGGACCATATATAATATAAAAACAACAATAGTGCTTACTGTGATAAAACCAGGAGAGTGTATAAAAATACCAAAAGGTTACTCACATTTAGAAATGTTCGCGAACGGGCGAACCGCCATAGACTTCAATGGGCAGGCGAATTTTAAAACCCACAGGGACTCTTTCTGGCCACAATAGTGATGGAAAAGTTGTTTCAAGGGGACTAACACCTGGACTGTGGCATGCCGGAGGGGGATCCATGGCAAAACTCCCATGGAAAATTACATAGTTGATGCAGAGTCTGGTTTTAATCCATAAAGGGCATAAATCACCTAACATTCCTAAATTGTTTGGAATAATGTGCTTTAAAACATCAGGTATGACGTTGTATCGATCAGGTAGTGTATATATGTACAATTGAAATAGTTGGATGCACTTCATCAGGATCATGATGAAATTCCACAAGAGGGACTGAAACATTGATCTTCTCATAAATAGTTTTAAGGAAATCTGAGAGTGCAGCCAACTGTTTCAATTGCCGGGATACTGGAGCCCTGGTGATGCACCCGGTCACACAACTTTGAAGCCTGAGTGCAAGGTACAACAGTATATATATATATATATATATATATATATATATAAACACAGGGCTGCCATCAGAAATTTTGGGGCCCCTGACACAGCTCAAGGTCTGGGGCCCCCGGTGCCTGCACCAGAGTCCGCCCAAAGTGCTTCCCTCCCCCCCCCCCAAGTCAGCCCACAGGGATGCAGTGTGTATTGATTCTGGTGTGTGTATAGTGGATGTAGAATGTGTGTAGTGGATGCAGAGTTTGTGTGTTAAGTGGATGCGGTGTGTGTTTAATGGATGCAGTGTGTATTGTGGATGCAGATTGTACATTTGTGTAATGTATGAGGTGTATATTAGATGCAGAGTGTGTGTTTGTGTAGTCGATGTAGTGTGTGTTTATAGTGAATGCAGAGTGTGTATGTGTGTTTGTGTAGTGGATGTAGTGTTTGTGTGTATTAAATGTGATGTGTATAGTGAATGCAGAGTGTGTGTTTGTGTAGTGGATGTAGTGTGTGTGTGTAGTGACTGCAGAGTGTATGTTTGTGTAAGGATGTAGTGTTTGTAAATTTTAGTGAATAGTGTGTGTAAATTTTAGTGAATAGTGTGTGTATATGTTAGTGTATAGTGTGTGTAAATGTTAGTGAATAGTGTGTGTAAATGTTAGTGTATAGTGTGTGTAAATGTAAGTGAATAGTGTGTGTAAATGTATGGGGCTGCAAAATGTGGGGGGAAAAGCCTACAGTTTTTTTTTTCCATCCATTAATAGTATTGTTTTATTCCCCCCTCCCTGTATCTCACAAGTGGCCATGGAGGGGGGAGATCACATTGGCTGGAGCCCTGGAGCCAGAGGTCCTGAGGCATGGTGCAGCCCCCCGCTACCTGTATTTTGCAGGGGGCCCAGCACACTTGAAATATACTGCCCAGCTACTCTGCTCTGTAGAAGTCTCACGAGCCGTGCGGAGCGTTGCCATGGTAACCCGTGGCAACGCTCTGACGATCGCGTCGCTCGCGAGACTTCAACAGAGCAGAGTAGCTGGGCAGTATATTTCAAGTGTGCTGGGCCCCCTGCAGAATACAGGTAGCGGGGGGCCCGCAGTGCACACATGTATAGCGTTAATCGCTATATATGTGTGCACATAGCTAATGTGTGGCCCGGGACGACCTGAGCAGTCCGGGCCCCCCAGGAACGCTGGGCCCATGACAACCGTTATGGTTGTCATGCCCTGAATATAAATATATATATATACATGTATATATATATATATATATATATATATATATATATATATATATCATTGATACATTTCTTCTTCTAATTCAAAATATTAGTTCTTTCAGGGTAATTAAAATTTACAGTAAAGTATACTCACACACAGACACAGACAATCTTACTGATGCACACAAATAGGCTCATTGACAGACATTCTCAATGACACACACAGACAAGGTTACTGGCACACACACAAATTTAGTACAGAGAAACTCACACACACACACGCTCACTACAGACAAGCTCACTGATGCACACACACTCTCCCTACAGACAAGCCCATTGACACACACATGCTCCCTACAGAAGAGCTCGCTAACACACAGATTCACTACAGACAAGCTCACTGACACACACACACTCACTAGCAGGCGCGCACCCACAGAGGCTCCCTCACTAGCAGATGCGCGCGCAAGCACACACACACACAAGCTCGCTCGCTCACTTACTAGCAGATGCACACACACAAAGGCAGACAGTCACTGACACTGAGGCAAACATCCACCCATACAGAGACAGGTAGACAGCCACACACACAGGCAGACCGTCACACACACACGCAGACAGTCACATACACACAGTCACACACACACACACAGGCAGTCACATCACACTGGCAGACAGTCTCACACACACACACATGCAGGCAGTCACACACACACGCAGACAGTCACACACACACAGGCAGACAGTCACACACACACGCAGACAGTCACACACACAGGCAGACAGTCACACACACAGACAGTCACACACACAAACACGCAGACAGTCACACACACACACACACAGACAGTCACACACACACACAGTCACATACACACGCAGACCATCACACACACGCAGGCAGACAGTCACACACACACAGTCACACACACATGCAGACAGTCACACACACAGACAGTCACACACAGGCAGACAGTCACACACACACAGAGGCAGACAGTCACACACACACACACACACACACACAGTCACACACACACACACACACACAGAGGCAGACAGTCACACACACACAGTCACTCACTCACAGGCAGTCACACACCCACACACTGACCTGCTTCTTACCTCCTGCTTGGAGCTCCTGGAGGTTGGGTGTTGGGGAAGCAGGGACTCCTTCCTGCTTCCCATGCTGCATTAACCAGGCCCCGGCCACACAGCAAGCTCCACCCCCGCCGCACAGCAAGCTCCGCCCCGCCGCACACTAGGCTCTGCCCCCGCCGCAATTTTTTTTTTTTTTTTATGATCCCGGCCAGCCATGTGTGAGCTGTGCCGGCCGCCTGGCTCCCCCTGCTCCCATGGGGCTCTGTGCGGCCGCACAGCTTACACATAGCGGGCCGGCATCACAGGAGCCTAATCACTGAATGGGGCTGTCAGCCCAGCCCCAGGTGCCGCGGCCCACAGGGAAATTTCCCAGTATTCCGGTGGGCCAGTCCGGCCCTGGTTACGCCCGCTTCACAGTGACAGACCAAACTCCCTGTTTAACGCACCGTAAACACCGCAAACTGTTGTCAGAGGCAGACACACCAAAAAAATGCAACACTGCTGAGCTCTGCAATTACGGCATTCTGGTGGTGGCAACAGCATGCGTTGATTGGCGTGCTGTCTGGCTGACCACGGGTGCCGATGCATGCTGTCTGACTTTGCCACTAGCTCCTTGCGACGACCTCCCCCTGCTTCCAACTCGTCTCCTCCTCCTCTCTGTCTCCCCATCTGAACTTTCCCCCTGTTCTTCTTGTGCGGGCACCCACGTGACATCCACAGATGCATCGTCATCATCAACCGCTTCACTTGTATCTGACAACTCAGCAAAGGAAGCAGCAGCGGGTACAACATCATCATCATCACACCGTACGTTCATGTGTGTAATGCTGCCTGACTGAGACATATCCCTGTTATCTACATCCTCTGGCAATAATGGTTGCGCATCACTCATTTCTTCCAACTGATGTGTAAATAACTCCTCTGACAGATCAAGTGAAGCGGCTGTGGTGCTAGTGTTGGTGGTGGCGGCAGGCGGGTGAGTGGTAACTTGAGAGGTGCCCGAAGCTAAGCTGGAGGAAGATGGTGCGTCAATTTTCCGAGCGGAAGCTGTAGAAGATTGGGTGTCCCGTGTTAGCCAGTCAACTATGTCATCAGAACTTTTCGAGTTCAGGGTACATGGCCTCTGAACACTGGGCATTATTCTAGGGCCAAAGGGAATCACAGCACCACAACCACGACGGCCCCTGCGGGGTGGCCTGCCTCTGCCTGTCATTTTTTTTCGATTAGTGGTACTATGCGTGCAAGCTACTGTGACAACAGATATGAGTGGCACTGTGCACTGGCAGAAGTTGGCAGAGTAGACGCTGTACTTGCTTGTTTGCACACACGCTTGCAGACAACTAACTGCTATTCAATCTATTACAGTCAAAATTGTATTTTTTTTTAAATGTACACTACTGTTACACCAGATATGAGTTGCACTGGTGTGACACTGTGCCCTGGCAGGCCCTGAAACGCACACGTGTGAAGGAAACTGACTGCTATTATATTACAGTCAAAAAAGTTTTTTTTTTTTTAAATGCAAGCTATTGTGACACCATATATGAGTGGAGGCACTGGGCAAGTGGGCACAGTATACGCTGTGAGCCTGACACACACGCTGGCAGGCAGGCAACTGCAATTCGATTACACAGGAAACAAAGGTGGGAGGGTCTGGGAGGGAGGGTCTGCTGCTGATTGGCTGCAATGTGTCTGCTGACTGTGAGGTACAGGGTCAAAGTTTACTCAATGATGACGAATAGGGGGCGGACCGAACATCGCATATGTTCGCCGTCCGTGGCGAACGTGAACAAGCTATGTTCGCCAGGAACTATTCGCCAGCGAACTATTCGGGACATCTCTACTCACATTTAATTAGGCAGACGCACTGCTCAATGATAGGACGTAAGTCTTTTCTCTTTCAAACGGATCCCATGAACCCCTCGACCCCACAACTCCATAGATGTCTCTACCTCAGATAGAACTGTGATTGTTCTCTCATCCAAAGTTTTACTCTTTTTGGACTATATATATATATATATATATATATAATATATATATTGTTTTTTATTATTATTTATATATATATATATTGTGACGAAATGCCTTTCGTCACTGATTTTATTGGTGACAAGCTGCCCTTTACCCACGGCATATTGTATTTTATTGTGCGACTGCTGGCCCTTTAAGAACTGTCTGGGGACATATTGAGACTTTGGGTAATAATACCCTTTAAGACTATGGCCCCTGAAAAGTATTAACTTTTATTTGGTGTGTATGGCCCTTTAAGAACCGTCTGGGGACATCTTGTAACTTTGGTGAACAATGTCCCTTTAAGACTATGTCCCCAGACCTGTAAAATAACTTGTTCCTGGCTTTCTCCCACTTGGTTCAGTAAATAGGGCTTACTGAACCAAGTACCACACAGGCGGACCACGTGGCACGTGGCGGCGGCCATCTTTGTTCAGTCGAACGCGGTCAGCGGTGTATGCTAAAGATTCTGTGGAACTGAAATCGGCTACACATTTTACCGAACACCGCTGACCCTTACCTTCTCCTACACTTCGTTTTTCCCGTTCGAAATGGGACTTAGTCGTTTTTCGGCATGAAATTGACCGACCGCACAGCCCAAATCTATGGAACTGTTTTGGGCAGGAAAATGTGCTTGCGGTCGGTCATAAAGGGACCTCCAGCTAACTTTTGATCCACTGGAGGGATTTGGCTGATTTTTGGAAGTGTTTATGTTTGAAGTGTGCTGAGTTCAAATATGTATTTTTTTTTTATAAAGATTGGATGTACGGTTTTAAAGTTATAGCACATGTATAAAAACTGTAGTTTTCCTGGCTGTAATAATTATGTTAACTGGTTATCTGAGGGGAGGGAACCTGTGGGTTGCAACCGTTATGCTATTGGCTATTTTACCCCTCCCCTGTGGGCGGTCTTATATGTGTAAGATGGAAATAAAAACAGACTGGGTGTGCTAGCACCTCAGATCATCTTGTACCTTCATGAAGTTTCGGCTCATGTTTGGGGGATTGGAGAACTACACTCTGGGGATTGCTATAATCACTATACTCCCCAGGGTATAATCGCTGAGCTCTGCTAAGAGCTTGTTCCTTTTCCTGTTCTCTGGAATTCGGAGAGGTCCACCTACTAGATGCTGGACCCTGGTCTTGGGTCCAGAGTAGGTGGAGTCGGCGCGACCCCAACCAAGCTGCGGCGGTTCGTGGGGTCTGCAGTGGTTATGGTGTCAGGCAGAGTGCTTGGAGACCTCGGAAAGCACTAGGAGGGTACCCGGTCGGGGTGCCAGTGGTTCCGTTACATATATATATACCTATAATTAGTTTTATTGCTCTCTCTCTGTATTTTACGTTATTGTTTATTTCTCTATTACTACTTGCTTATATTTAATTTTATATATTATTTCTGTGTAGCCACCTTTCTTTCCTTCCTTATACCTATATACCTATAGGGCCTGTGAGGGAGCCCTATCCTTTAGGTGTACTGTCTTTATTTAAGTTTTTAAGCGCTGATCCTTCTGTACACTCAACAACTTTGCAGTGGACTGCACAATGTTCCATCTCTCTATGGAAGACCATGACACGATTCCCCTGGGGAGGCACTGGAGACGCCATTCAGCTGCTGACCACCCTCTCACTAGGTTGCGGCCAACTCTGGGACAGACCCTTGAGCGTCTCACTCATCCTCAGAAACCCACCGCTCAGCATGTGCGACGATGGCCTGCTGGGATGCCCTGAATTCTGCTAGCAGGTGGTGATTGGATTTATAATTTAGGTGCTCTGAAGTGTGTGGAGGTCGAGGGAGCGGGTGCGGTGCCAATACGTGGTCCTTGTGCCACCACTCACAAAAATGCAGTACCCATCCCACGTTAGGGGTCAGTTGAATCTCCTGAAGTGATGCATTACCTTGGTAGTCACAGTTAGCCATCTTTTAGTATGCTACCACTACTCATAATGCTTTATCTATTGACCTACCATGCATACCTAGCCTGTTCTTTTCTCTAATATCAAAAATGTTTGCACTGTTTAATCTAGCTTGTACTAGCTGCTGTTGTGGCATTACAAGCATGTTTGTAACCTCAACGCATGAATAAAATAAATAATTATTTTAAAACATTAATAATTATATGACGCTGTTATGAAAAAGCAATGCATTCTAATGAGGCAGGTACTTAACATTATACAAGTGGAACTAGATACAATATAATAAAATTATACTGTATTTAGAAGTAGCAAGATTAAAATAGTAACATTATATTCAGACCCAAACTAGATTAAATACTGATAAAATTAAAGCAACAAATTCTCAAAAAATCACACACAAATAAAAAGCCTTACAGAAGATTCATAAATCTTTTGCACCAGAATGGGGAATCACAAACCTACTGCAACAGCCCCTAGAGGATGTAACCACAACACAAATACCTGTAGATAGAAATGACAAGCTGGATTCTCCTATAATTACTATGGATAGAAAACAAGCTGCACTACCATCTATCTGAAGTAATATAGGAGAGTCCCGCTTACGCAATAACAAAACGTTACAGATTTGTGGTACGAAAAGCAGAAAATTACTATTTTAGATGACATAAAAAGTACGTCACCTGTAGAGATATGTAAACCGGAGAGACAGAAAGACTACAATACTTATGAAAGATATCAGCAACTTTCAATCAAGAGCTATCACAATTCACCACACCATGGTAACAGAGAAAATTATAAATACGATTTTATTTGCATTATCAGCCAACATCATAATGGCATTAAGCCAGAGTCGTAGGCACGTGAGCAAAATGATTATGTCCACTTTTTAAAGAAGCACTCCATTGGGAAAAAAATAAATTCTCATTTGAATTTTATTGAGTTTTCATAAAATGGGAGAAGGATACAGAAAGAAAAACAGAAGGGAAAGGAGGATAAGATACAATTCCATATAATTACAGAATAAAGCAGATGCTACAGAGTAATGTTTATGTACATAGGTCTATCATTGTAACATGAAACATCTATTGTAAGGATGTAATGTAAGTCTCTGTCATACATAGCTTTTGCTAACACATTTTTTTTTAAATCACTGTTTAGTAGATACAACCCCAGTGAAAGCATGAATGATTTCTCTTTGTGGTATATCTAAAAGCAGCTTGCTGTTTGCAGTCTTTGAAAGCCCTCCTCTCTTTCCCTAGTGAAGACTTTCAGTCTGTGCCGAGAACTACTCCAATCAGAGGCTTTGCATTGTGAAGCCCTATACTGGAGCTACAAAATATGCAATTGCAGCTGTCCTATGCTTCTTAAATGAGATGGCGAGAAGCAGGTATATGCTAGCATTGTGCGCCTGCCACTTCTACTAGCTAATGGATGTGATAGAAAATTGGTGACAGCCAGAGGGTTGTTTGTGCCCCCAACTATTAGAGTGTTGATTTCAGGGCTTGAGTCCTGCAGGAACGCGTGGGAATGGCATTCCTGCACTTTTTTTCACAGCAGGAACGCCATTCCCGTTGCTCCTGCAGGCACTCATGGGGTGGCAAAAAATTATGCCCCCATATGCTCCCGTGTTCCCCCTGTCATCGGGGGGCTCAAGAGGTGGCCTGATGGCCACTTGATGGACCCCCACCGGCGGGCGCCTGTCTACCGGTCAGACGAGGGAGCTTCTCTCTGATCTTCTCCCTCGCTCACCGTTTGCTGATGCCGGGAGCCGGAATATGACATCATATTCCGGCTCGCGGTATCAGTAGATAGCCCGCGCCCACCTCACTGAGGCCCCACTGGACCCCAGGGACAGGTCCACGCCAGCTCTCCAGGTAGTGTGTGTGTGAGTGTATGTGTGTGTCTGAGTGTGTGTGTGCCTGTGAGTGTGTATGTGTGCACCTGTCAGTGTGTGTGTGTGCACGTGTTTATATTTGCATACAAGTGTATATTATTATTTTTTTTGGGGGGTTGGGGTGGATCTTGGGTGAGTTCCCACACTTTATTCCCTAGGACTTGACCCCTGGTTTATTTCTATTGAAATCTGCACTTTTATAAACTGTCAGGAGTATGACATATATACATTTAAAGAACTTCACTAAGCTGAAGTGCTTTATTATGTGTGTGGTGTGGCTCTTTAAAATGAAACACATTAAAAAAACTAAATGGGAAAACAAACAAAACAGATTAAGACTGGATGGTTTCAAAGAGATGATGCAGAAGTTAAATATTAGCATTATCTATACAGCTGCAGAGAGGCTGCACTGTGCCTGGGAGAGCCCACAATGTTTTCACAGAAACATTATGATGTAATATTTATAGTATGAATGATTCTTACAGTCCCCCTTAAAAATTACAAAGAAAGTTAAAATGACTTTGGATAGAAGGCAAAAGTTTTTCACAAGTTTCATTTTTTTTGTAGCAAAAAATTGATTAACTGGAAACAAAATTAGAGAAATTACATTGATAATATACCACTTGAGGGAAATAGAAAATGTTTTGATATTGGCTTCAGGGAAATAATTTAAAATACGGTATATAAAAAAGATTGCATTCAATATTTTTTGAAAGTGTTTTAATATGAACCTGTGAGATCAATCCAACATATTAACTTGGTTCAGAATGACTAACTTTGACTTCCCAGGTGTTTGCAGAGTAATTCATTTGAAAAATTCTGAGGAAGAGATTATGTAAAAGCTTTTAAAAGTTAATGAAAAGAAAAAAAAGAAAGAAATGTTTTTGTTAAATAAATTGCAAAGGAGTCCGTCAAGTTCAGCCTTTCTCAAATTTATTTTTTCAGTTGATCCAAAATAAGGCAAAAAAAAAAAAAAACAGTTTGAAGCGCTTTTTAATTTTGCAAACATCTGCCCCAGAATGGCAGTCAGATCTATCCATGGATAAAGAAGCTATTATCCCACAAATTAAAAATATTATTCCTGAATATTTTGTTTTTGTAAGTATTTATCCAATTGCTGTTTAAACATACGCACAGACTCTGATAAAACCACCTCTTCAGGAATAATATATTTTCCCTTGACTTAGACTAAATATTTTTTCTTCCAATCAGTGTTAATTTTGGCGGCAAATTCCAATGTAGTTTTAGTCATAGACTTTTGACTAAAAATCCATCTTAGTTTTAGCCGTATTTTAGTCATCTGAATTGTTTTATTTTTAGTCTAATTTTAGACTATGAAATCTAAAAAGTTTTAGTCTACAAAAATCTGACTAAAATTGTTAGTCGACAAAATTAACACTGCTTCCAATCTAAATGCGTGACCTTGTGTCCTACAGACTTGCCCATGAATATATTACCAGACAATGGTTTGTACTGGCCCCAAATATATTTGTATAATGCTATCATATTCCCTCTGAGGTGCCGTTTTTCTAAACTAACCACTATTCCATTCCATTCATTAATTTTGTGGCCCGCCTCTGCCCTTTTCTAGTGCCATTATATCCTTCTTTAGAACAGGTGCCACAAATTGCACAGCATGTTCAAAGTTTGGTCTTACAATGGATTTATAAAGAATCGGAATGTTATTTTCATCCTGTTAATTAATGCCAATACATGACAATACCTTACTAGCCTTAGCAATTGCTGATTGACACTGCCTAGTTTGTTGTCTATAACAATTCCCAAATCCTCTTCATGTGTTGTTAACCATAATACACTACCGCTTAGGGTGTAAGTTGCTTGTGCATTCTTTATCCCAAAGTGTAGAACTTTGCATTTGTCTATTTTAAATTTCATCTGTCATTTGAGTGCCTAGTCCTCCAATCTATCAAAATACCTCTAGCAAAAGATTATCCTGCTCACATTGTATTACTTTACAGAGTTTTGTGTCATCTGCAAACACTGAAACATGACTTTCAATGCCTATTTCAAGATCATTTATCAATATATTAAATAGAAGTGGTCCCAGAACAGAACCCTGAGAGAAACTAGTTACCATTTTTGTCCAGTTTAAAAATGTACCATTAATGACAAATCTCTGTACTCTGTCGTTAAGCCAATGTTTTACCTAAGAAAAAATATTTTCATCTAGACCAGTGGTTCCCAAGCTGTGTGCCCTTGTTTGCCGTGATGTGCACACAGGGGTGCCGCTAATTTTTTATATGATTGTAGCACCGGGGAAACATTACTGCTAAACAGGGGCCCGGTCAGGTGCCACGGTCCTTTAAGACCGACACCGGACCTCTGTAATGTCGGCCGGCTGTGAGGAAATGACAGCCTGTCACTTGCAGGGAGGGAGCACTGGAGGAGGCAGCCACAGCTTGATGGGAGAGGAGCATGAAGAGCTCCAGACCTCTCACTCCCACAGTAGCAGGACTCCAAGCCACCGTCCTGGCACATAAGGTAAGCTGAAAGGAGGGTGGCTGGAGATTTATAAAAAAAAAAAAAAAAAAATACTTGTATGTGTGTGAGTTTGTGTATGAGTTTTAATGTGTGTGAGTGTGAGTGTGAGTATGAATGTGTGTATGTGTTTGTGTGTGTAGGTGTGTGTGTGAGAGTATAAGTGTGTGTGTGTGTGTGTGTGAGTATGTGCGTGTATGAGTGTGTGTGTCAGGGTGTGCATTTGTGTGTGTGTGTATGTATGTATGTATATATATATATATATATATATATATGTCAGTGTGCTTCTGTGTCTGCACATCTGTGTATGTGGTCCTATGTGTCAGGTTGTGTGAGTTTATACCAGTGTGTGTATCTGTGTCATGATGTGGGCATGTATCAATGTTTGTGTGTGTCAGGGTGCATGTGTGTATATGTCGGTGTGTATCTATGTGTGTGTATGTGTCTGTGTGTATCTATATGTGTGTATGTGTCTGTATATTTATATGCATCTGTGTGTTAATGTGCATGAATATCTGTGTAATTATGTATGTATGCACGTATGTGGTAGTGAATGTGCATACATCCAAGCAGTCAAACACCAGCACAACATACAAGCACACTCTTGCAATCTAACTCAAATATTACATACACACACAAACTAAAAAAAAATATACAAACACACCCTTTAACTCAAACACAAATACTTCACACAAATGTACATCCACATTTTAAAGTGAACATTACATTCAGACACACCCCTGTATTAAAACACAATAACTATATACAAGCACCCCTTTCAAACACCAACACTGTACATAACACTATAGCGCAAGTAAATGTTGCAGCGCTGTACAAATACGAAACCTAGAAATTTTGACTTGGGGTGCCTTGGAAAAATACTGAAATATTAAGGGAGCCTGGAACCTAAAAAGTTTGGGAACCACTGATCTAGACCAATTTCTTTTAGTTTGAACACTAACCTATTGTATAAAAAAAGGGATCAAACACTTTGGCAAAATCCAAGTAGATCACATCTACTGCAACATCCTGATATATACTACTTTTGTGGTGGAATCTCGGTAAAAATAAATTTAGTAGGCCGAGATTACCACGTGGCATGTGTACGTGCATATGCTGACGTATCGATCAGTTGGTTGCACGAGGCAAGATACGATCAGTAGTGTACGGAGCATGTGCAAGAATACAGGATGTAGTATTCCCCTCCTCCATTGTGCTGGACAGGCCATGCGGTCAAGCAGGAAGTTAATTCTTATTTGTATTGATTGGTCAAGAGAATGTGCGGGTGGAGCTTAATATGGGAGGAGTTATGTGCCTATATAAGGAGCCTGCACTATTGTCCGGGGCTCAGAACTTGCTGTATTTTGGTGACGTTAGTCCCTCTGAGTCCCGATCGGTGATCCAATAAAGAATCTCTTCCTTCCTGAAGAAACCTGTGTCCATCTCTCTGTGCTTCGCTTCCGTCAGTTTCTCCGGTATCATTTGGTGCATTGGCCGGGAAGCTCATCGTTCAACGGTAGCTGAGAGGCAGAGGCGTGAGACGGTCTATCTTTGCCCACGTTCTCTACGGCTGCACCCCTGAACTTCTGCGTGGACCTCCCTTCGTCTCGGCGCCACTGGTCTGTTGTCCAGGAGATCATCGGCCTCTACGTAAGAAGTGCTGGGGTGTCCCCGTCGATGAGTGTGAACTCAGGTTCAGGAACGAGGAGGTAAGACAACTGCTGTTTTAGACAGCAGACCCACTAGGGGTATACCGATTGTGCGGTAGGCCCATAAGGGGTTATTTGTGTATGGAATCTGCCCCCTCTGTCGGAGGGAAGGAGCGAAGGCGCACCGCTCAATCGAACGCTCTTTAGTCAGAACGTTTGATTTGGTTAGTCAGGCGGGGTCCTGTGTAAATAGCCCTAGCCGGACACCGGTGTCTTGTCTAGACTAGCGTTCTAGGGTGTATATTACGTTCGCTAGGTCGGAGGGACCGGGAGACTAAGCGGCGCCTGTGTAAATTCGGTTTGCTAGCTCTCAACCTATCTTGGCTAAGTGGGAAGGCGTGTAAATTTGGAACCCACTAGATTTTTGATAGTAATCGACTAAGAGGCGCCTGTGTAAATTCGGTCCTCTAGCTCGCTATATGTGGTGCTTGGGCAGTGTGGCTAACCAAAACGGGTGTATATAGTTTTAGGTAGTCCATTCAAGGTACTGGCCAATAGTTTAGTTGGGAATTGTAAATGTGATAAAGATTGTTAGTAAAGTGTATATCTTGTTAGATAGCGCGAGCTCAGCCGTCTAGCGAGAGTGTTAATAGTGTGTTGCTGTATCATAGTGCACGGTACCATAACCCTGTATATTTACTGACACTGTATACAAGTACTAATTATTGTCGTCTATTGCATGTTTAACACCATAACCACTAATAATTGTATTGTGACCTTAAATTGTGCTTTGACCTATGCTAACCGTACTGTAACCGCTATTTGTAAAAGACGATGTTACTGGGGTGTGTTATAGACGGGTAATTCATATATAGAGAATTATACTGTGGGTGACTGTATAGTTTCGCCAAAGGGCATAATATTGATTATCTAGTGACTGGTGTAACAGCTGTGTGTGTACGGGAATTCCCTGAGTGTTTATTGTGTTATTGTGTACGTTTCACTTGGTAACTGTACCACGTGGTGCTGTTGCCAGAGGAAACGGGTGTGACTGTTGAATAGTACGCGTGCATAGTATTCGTTGTCAACGACGTTCCATTGATAAGTATGGGCGCGTCGCAGTCAACGATTCCGGATCCCTTAGGTTGTATGGTGAAGAATTTTAAAAAGGGATTCAAAACATGTGATTTTGGGGTTAAAATGTCTCCTGTACGTTTGGTCACTTTGTGTACTAGGGAGTGGCCTACTTTGGTTGCGGCATGGCCGCCACGTGGCAGTTTGGATCCAACTCTGGTACAACGCTTACACGTGGCTGTATCGGGTAGGCCTGAACTTTACGGGCAGTTTCCTTATATTGATTGTTGGAGACAGGCCGTAAATGACTCGCCAAAATGGATTCAGACATGCCACGAGGAGCAATGTCGCCTCATGGTGGCTAGGACTTGTTTCTCCACTAGGACTGGTGTTAGGCCCATTTTGGACACGCCCCCTGAGTCCGAGATCCCTTTGCCGCCCCCTTACTTTCCGTTAAGAGGAAGTGACGCAAATGCAGGAGGTCCTGCACCCCTTCCCTCATTGCCCTCATCCACTTCCGCTTCCTCCTCCAGTACAGAATCCACCCCCTCTCGTACTTAATCTCCCCTTCCGGAACCAGAGCCAACCCCCATTAGATCCGAATATCCTGATTTGGCGCCACTTCAGACTTCCGGTCAAGCTTCTTCTAGCTCGGCTCGAAGTGTTTTATTTACTAATTTTTCCCAAAACCAAGCTTCCACATCCTCATGTTTTATTACCCCCCGACCGGAACCTCTAACTGACGCCCCTCCACGTAGCCCCATACTAACCCGACAACTGACCGGTACCCAACAATTAAAACATTATCAGATGCCTCTTCGTCTGAATCCCGGGTCAGCCTATATCGATGCCGCAGGTCAAATGGCACATGCTGACCCAGTCTTCGTATATGTCCCGTTCACGACAACCGATCTCTTGAATTGGAAGACCCACAATTCCTCGTATACTGAGAAACCACAAGCTATGACTGATCTGTTCACCTCGATAGTTCAGACACATAACCCGACATGGGCTGATTGCCAGCAGTTATTAATGACTTTGTTTAACAATGAGGAAAGGACAAGGATTAACCAAGCGGCCATTAAAGCGCTAGAGGATAAAGCCCGTGCTTTGAATCAAGCCAATCCATCAGCATGGGCCGCAACACATTATCCTAACACCGATCCCGACTGGAATGTTAATGGCGCAGATATGGTCCAACTTAAAGCCTATAGAGACGCTATAATTGCTGGCATGAAAGCTGGAGGAAAGAAAGCCATTAATACGTCGAAGACAGTTGAGGTGATTCAGAAAAGTGATGAAGCGCCCAGTGTCTTTTATGACCGATTATTGGAGGCATACCGCTTGTATACCCCCTTTAATCCGGAAGACGCAGATAATTCCCGAATGGTGAACTCCGCCTTTGTCAGCCAAGCTTACGGAGATATTAAGCGCAAGCTACAGAAGTTAGAAGGGTTTGCAGGTATGTCTATCACCCAACTAATGGAGGTAGCGAATAAAGTATACATGAACAGGGAAACAGAAAGTAAGAAAGAGGAAGAGCGCAAGATGCGTAGAAAGGCAGATATGCTAGCGGTAGCGATCGCAGGCGTAGATAGACGGGGCCCAGATAGAGGCGATAGTAGATGGAATAGGGAGCCTTTGAGTAGGAATCAGTGCGCGTATTGCAAGGAAGAAGGGCATTGGAGGAACGAGTGTCCACAAAGAGAGCAGTACGAGAGAGACCAACCCAGGGCAGGTTATGGAAACTTTAGAGGCAGAGCGAGAGGTAGAGGAGGCCCCGGAGGGAGTAATGGTAATAGAGGGAGCAATGGGAACAGAGGAAGTGTTAGGGAAGATAGGTATTTCCCAGCAGCGCAAAGGTCCCGCGATAGAGAAGGCAGGGACTTTGTAGGATTGGCTGACACGGTCATGGAGGACTATTGATACCGACCGGGCTCCATCCCCCTTGGTCGAGTGGAGCCTATGGTCGATGTATCAATAGGGGGAAAAAGGAGTGCGTTCATGATCGACACTGGTGCTGAACATTCAGTGGTGACTAATCTAGTTGCTCCTCCATCTGGAAGGACTATTACTGTAATAGGAGCAACCGGAAGAAGTGCTGAAAAATCGGTTCTTAAAAGTCGACTCTGTACATTGGGAGGCCATGTAGTAAAACATCAATTCCTTTATATGCCTGAATGTCCAGTCCAATTGCTGGGACGTGATATGCTATCTAAATTACAAGCACAGATTACGTTCCTACCAAATGGAACAACATCCTTAAAGTTTAATGGACTTTATACAGCGTTGACTAGCCAAAACCCTAGGAGTGATGAGTCCTTATTCAACATACCAGGAGTTTGGGCAGAGAACAACCCACCAGGACTGGCCCGCAATATTCCACCTATTAAAATCGAACTAAAACTTGGGGTTTATCCAGTGAGACTAAGACAATATCACATCCCGCAGAAGGCTAAGAAGAACATCCAATCTTATCTGGATAAGTTCATACGGTATGGTATCCTAAAGTTCTGTACTTCCCCCTGGAACACCCCATTGCTGCCTGTTCAAAAGCCCGGTACAGATGAGTATCGACCTGTGCAGGACTTGAGAGCAGTCAATGATGCGGTTGTTAGTATACATCCAGTTGTACCGAATCCATATAACCTGCTTGCTTTAATTCCGGGCGGGGCTGCTTACTTTACAGTCTTAGACCTCAAAGATGCCTTATTTTGCCTCCGAATTGCCGCAGAAAGTCAATGTATTTTCGCTTTCCAATGGGAGAACGCTGTAACGGGCTCAAAACGCCAAATGACCTGGACAAGACTGCCCCAAGGGTTTAAAAATTCACCTACCCTATTTGGTTCAGCTCTAAGTCAAGATCTACTGGATTTCGAGTCCATCCCAGGAGAGTGTGTATTGTTACAGTATGTAGATGACTTGTTGATAGCGGCAGTTACAAAAGAAATATGTCAGCAAGCAACGCACGATCTACTACACATTCTCTGGAAGGCAGGATACAAGGTGTCTAGAAAGAAGGCTCAGTTGTGTTTGCCAACTGTCAAATATCTGGGATTCCATATCTCTGAAGGTCAAAGAATTATGGGGCCCGAGAGAAAAGAAGCTGTGTGCCAAATACCGATACCCAAGAATAGAAGACAAGTGCGAGAATTCTTGGGGGCAGCAGGCTTCTGTAGGATATGGATTCCCAGCTACGCGATACTGGCAAAACCTCTGTATGCAGCTATCAAAGGTACAGAGCACGACCCCTTCTTATGGACTCAAGAACAGCAAACGGCATTTGAAGATGTGAAGAAGGCTTTGATGAGTGCCCCAGCATTAGGTCTACCTGATCACACACGACCATTCTACCTGTATGTACATGAGCAAAGAAGAATGGCTGTGGGAGTATTGACACAGTACTTGGGATCATGGCAAAGACCTGTTGCCTATATGTCTAAGCAACTGGATGCAGTGGCCAGCGGACTTCCACCTTGTCTAAGAGCAGTAGCTGCAGCCGCCCTGCTAGTAGCTGAAGCCGATAAACTCACTCTGGGTCAAGAACTTTATGTACGAGTCCCACATGCAGTACAGACGTTGTTGGATTACAAAGGAAATCATTGGTTTAGTAATAGCCGTATGACCAAGTATCAAGCAATGTTGTGTGAAAACCCAAGAGTGCATTTAGAGACTGTAAACACCTTAAATCCAGCTACCCTTTTGCCACAACCTACTGAAAGTCAACATGATTGTTTGGAAGTAATGGATGAAGTATTTTCAAGTAGACCAGATCTTCGTGATTTTCCCATCCAGAACCCCGATGTTCAATATTAGACCGACGGCAGTAGTTATGTGAAAGAAGGGATCCGCTATACAGGATATGCAGTAACAACAATAGACAAGGTGATAGAAGCTCGGCCACTGGCGAAAGGAACATCAGCACAAAAGGCAGAATTGATAGCACTGACACGAGCGTTACAATTGGCTGAAGGTTTAAGAGTGAACATCTACACGGACTCCAAATATGCGTTTTTAACCACTCATGCCCACGGAGCTTTGTATAAAGAAAGAGGACTATTGAATTCAGAAGGCAAAGAAATCAAGTACGCAGCTGAAATCCTACAACTATTGGAAGCAGTGTGGGAGCCGAAAGAAGTCGGTATCATACATTGTCGAGCGCATCTGAGAGGAGATGGTGATGTAACCAAAGGAAATCGGATGGCAGATAGTGCAGCTAAGCGTGCCGCTGAATCGGGAAGACAGGAATATGTGGGGCATATAGCTGCCCTTATACCAACTCCACTGTCTCAATGGACTCCAGTTTATACAGCTCAAGAAGAGGAGTGGTTAAAGACTGAACCTGGAAAGTATTTGGAGAACAAATGGTATCAGTTAGAAGATGGAAGAATAGTCATTCCAGCATCACTAGCGGTAGAAATTGTCCAAAATTATCACAACGGGACACATTCTGGGAGAGACAGCACAGAAGAATCTCTCAGAAAACATTTCTACATACCAAGATTGTCCAACATGACTCAGGACATTGTACGAAGATGTGTAACGTGTGCTAAAAATAATGCAAGACAAGGACCAGTAAAGCCACCAGGAGTCCAGTTTATGGGGGGACTCCCCATGTCCGATTTACAAATTGACTATACAGTGATGCCTAAATCGGGTGGACATCGTTACCTGTTGGTAATTGTGTGCACCTATTCAGGCTGGGTAGAAGCATGTCCTACTCGTACAGAGAAAGCAGGAGAAGTTGTGAGATTCCTGTTACGAGAAATAATACCCCGATATGGACTACCCTGCTCTATAGGATCGGACAATGGTCCAGCTTTTGTTCATCAGTGCCTACAACAACTGACTCATATGCTTGGTATAAAGTGGAGGCTTCATACGGCATATAGACCCCAGAGTTCTGGTAAGGTAGAGAGAATGAATAGAACTATTAAGAATCAGTTGGCTAAAATGTGTCAGGAAACCCAACTTAAATGGAACGTTCTCTTACCCATAGCTCTATTGCGAATCCGCAGTACCCCTACCAGAAGGATGGGCCTCTCTCCTTTTGAAATCATGTATGGGCGACCACCTCCCGTACTTGGTAACTTAAGGGGGGACTTGAGTCAGTTGGGAGAAGGAATTACCCGGCAGCAGGTTGTAGAGTTGGGTAAGACTATGGAGGAGGTACAGAAATGGGTACAAGATAGATTACCTGTGAATATTTATCCCCCAGTTCATAGTTACCACCCAGGAGACCAAGTGTGGATTAAAGAGTGGAATAATGTACCGTTAGGGCCCAAGTGGAGAGGTCCTTATGTTGTTCTTTTGTCTACCCCTACAGCGATAAAAGTAGCCGAAGTGACTCCGTGGATACATCACTCCAGGGTTAAACCAGCAGCAGTCGATTCTTGGCAAGTTACAGCAGATCCAGAGAATCCCTGCAAGATCCGGTTAAAACGCACGACTCAGTCGGAGTAACGAGGAACTTTTGTGGATTACAAAATTTTATTGTTTCAGGGATTTGGTGCGTGAGTGAGAGGGCCATAATAAAGCCTGTCCGCCCACCGACGTATAGTATATAAGCCAGGGAAAGTCTCGAAGGGACTCCTGTGAAGACGAGCAGAACTCCATTCCCTGCAGCCCTTACATCCTGGAAGCTGAGGTGCCTTCGCACGGACGAAGACTGAGGATGACGGCGAAAGATGTGTTCTTGAGAATGTTTATTTATGTGTATTTTTATATTCAGGAAGGTAGAGGTACCGACACTCCTAGCTGTGAGGTATGCATTAAGACTACAAGAACAGGTAACCATATTTCCCAAACCCTAATTTGGCATTCACAATACGAGTGTAAAGGAGATGTATCAAGATGTAGATACCTAAATATAGAATATAGTGTGTGCCATTTAGGAGTAGGAGAACCTAAGTGCTTCAGTCCGGAGTATCAACCTCGTACAATTTGGTTGACTCTCAGGAATGTAGATCCTCAGGGGACCCTAATTAATAAGACGGTGTTAGAATCCGTACATTCTTCGGGTGTTCTGCTATTTGATGCATGTAAGGCGATATCAAGTGGTAGAAAGCCGTGGAATGTATGTGGGGATCTTAGATGGGAGAGGACGTATGGGTCTAACGATAAATATATTTGTCCCAGTAGTAAAAATAAATATGTGAGTCCTAGATGCCCAAATAGAGATTATAACTTTTGCCCATATTGGTCTTGTGTGGGGTGGGCAACTTGGGGACAGACAGTAGACAAGGACATGATAGTGACTAAGTTGCCTACCAGCCCATATTGTAAGTCTATGGAATGCAACCCAGTCCATATACTTATAAATAACCCCGACAAGTTCTTAGACAAGTATGGTAATTTATTTGGGTTTCAAATATATGGGACGGGTTTAGATCCTGGGACAGTATTGTTTATAGGGATAGAGACTGATACGGTATCCTCCCAAACTCATCAAGTATACCATTCCTTTTATGAAGAGATGAGTATAGATAATAAGATCCCCCATAATGCTAAAAACCTGTTCATTGATTTAGCCGAAAGTATTGCCGGTAGTCTTAATGTTACCAACTGCTATGTGTGTGGAGGTACTAACATGGGAGACCAATGGCCTTGGGAAGCAAAGGAGGTAATGTCCGGTTCTGAGGCAGTTGACCAATTAATATCTACACAAGCCGATTATCATATGAGTGTTAGAGGTAAATCTGAGTGGAGATTAAAGACCTCCATCATAGGTTATGTTTGCATAGCAAGGAGAGGAATGATGTATAATACTTATGTAGGAGAATTAACTTGTCTAGGGCAAAAAGCTTATGATGATGATACAGAGAATACAACTTGGTGGTCGGCTTCAAATGTCTCAGAACCATCTAACCCGTTTGCTAGATACGCCAATTTAAAGGATGTGTGGTTTGATCTATCCATCACATCTACCTGGAGAGCCCCAGCAAATTTGTACTGGATCTGTGGTAAGAAAGCCTATTCGGAGTTGCCACAGGACTGGGAAGGGGCATGTGTGTTGGGTATGCTCAAACCATCCTTCTTCTTGTTACCTATTGAAACAGGTGAGACTTTAGGTGTTAAAGTATATGATGTGAATCATAGGAAGAAAAGGGGACCCATAGAGATAGGCGCCTGGGAAGATAATGAATGGCCTCCCCAGCGTATTATAGATTATTATGGGCCAGCCACGTGGGCAGAAGATGGTACCTTTGGTTATAGAACCCCTATTTATATGCTCAACCGTATTATAAGATTACAGGCGGTGGTTGAGATTATTACTAATGAGACATCACAAGCGCTCAATCTTCTAGCGAAGCATAATACCAGGATGAGGACAGCAGTCTACCAAAATAGATTAGCCTTGGATTACCTTTTGGCAGTAGAGGGAGGTGTATGTGGGAAGTTTAACCTGAGCAATTGCTGTCTTCAAATAGATGACGAAGGGCAAGCAATAGCTGAGCTTACTAGCCATATGGTTAAACTAGCGCATGTGCCTACTCAGGTATGGAAAGGGTATAATCCAAGTAGTTGGTTTGGTAGCTGGTATGAGTGGTTTGGAGGGCTTAAGGCAGTGGTAGGTGGAGTTCTACTGATTTTAATGTTGTGTCTACTCCTGCCGTGTCTTATACCCTTATTAGTTAGGTCTGTGCAAAGCCTGATAGAAAATATAGCAGAAAGGAAGGCTGCTGCACAGATAATGGCAATTTATAAATATGAGGCTCTAGATCAGGGAGAACCAATGCAGGAAGATGAGTGTTGAAGATTCACATCATAAGTTAAGTCTGGTCTGGTTCAAGGTAACTTGCGGTGTATGCAAACTAAGGTTAAGTGATGCCTCAAGTAATTGTGAAATATCAAGAGGCATCAAAGGGGGGAATGTGGTGGAATCTCGGTAAAAATAAATTTAGTAGGCCGAGATTACCACGTGGCATGTGTACGTGCATATGCTGACGTATCGATCAGTTGGTTGCACAAGGCAAGATACGATCAGTAGTGTACGGAGCATGTGCAAGAATACAGGATGTAGTATTCCCCTCCTCCATTGTGCTGGACAGGCCATGCGGTCAAGCAGGAAGTTAATTCTTATTTGTATTGATTGGTCAAGAGAATGTGCGGGTGGAGCTTAATATGGGAGGAGTTATGTGCCTATATAAGGAGCCTGCACTATTGTCCGGGGCTCAGAACTTGCTGTATTTTGGTGACGTTAGTCCCTCTGAGTCCCGATCGGTGATCCAATAAAGAATCTCTTCCTTCCTGAAGAAACCTGTGTCCATCTCTCTGTGCTTCGCTTCCGTCAGTTTCTCCGGTATCACTTGCTTCTTCTTGAAATTAAGTTAGCTTGACATGGCCTTGTTTGTTTCACAAAACCATGCAGATTTTTGATAATAATAATGTTCATTTCAGTGGATTCCTAAATATTAACCCTTATTAGCCCTTCAAATACTTTCCCAACCACAGATGTTAAGGTCTATAATTTCAAGGCAAAGGTTTTAAACCCTTTTTGAATATAGGAACCACATCTGCTTTCATCCAGTACTCCAATTATCAGGTACATTTCCTGAAAGAAAAGAATCCTGAAAGATTAAAAACTAAAGTTCACTTATTTCCACACTTAGCTCCTTAAGCCCACATGTGTGAATATCGTCAGAGCTTTGTTTACATTTAGTTACTGCAGCAACTTGTCTTTAACCCTTTAACGCCGTTACGGCGTGCTATGCCGTCATGGGTTAAGTGGGCTTTAAAGCCGTTATGACGGCATAGCACGCCGTAACGGCTTGCAGCCCCAGGAGGTAAGTTATACTTACCTCCGCCGCGATCCGCTTCGGGAGGACTGCCTCACAGCCCAGGCAGCCCTCCCACGGCAAATCAGGCCCCCGGGGGCCATGTGATCGCTCTCAAAGAGCGATCACATGGCCCCCTATAGCTGGCTGTGGATCTGCCAGCAGGGGGACTGTTTGAAATATCAGACAGTCCCCCTGCTGGTGGGAAGTATAAAAAATAAATAAAAGACAAGTGTAAAAATAAATTAAATATATTTTTATATATATATATAATATGTATATATATTATATATATAATATATATACATATTATATATATGTAACGTCATACAAAGTGTATTTTAATATTAATATAAGTATATATATTAATATTAAAATACACTTAGAATGACGTTACATATATAATATGTATATATATTATATATATAATAGATGTACATATATATATTATATATAAATACGTATAATTAAAATAATAAATAAATAAAATAATAAAATAAATAAATAAAATATTGAAACAAAATTTTATATAAATTATATATGCATATGTAATTTCATTCTAACTGTATTTTGTTATTAATATATATATATCGGTAACAAAATACACTTAGAATGACATTCTATATATATCTATATATATATAAAATACAAATAACCGCAAATATATATATATAGATAAATACATATAATTACATAAAAGATTACATTAGTATACACGTAGAATTTAAATACCTAAAATTCTACATGTATATTTAAATAATCTTTTAACGTAATTATGTGATTTGATTAATTAAAATTTGATTGACATGCACGACAACACAGGGAGAAAGTGCAGAGAATTTAATTCGCAAGCACTATATTTGACCCTGTAACTCTCCAAGACACCATAAAACCTGTACATAGGGGGTACTGTTTTACTCGGGAGACTTCGCTGAACTCAAATATTCGTGTTTCAAACTGGTAAATTGTATTACAACGATGATATTTTAAGTAAAAGTGACGTTTTTTGCATTTTTTACAAGCGAACTGCACTTTTATGGTCTATATTATTGTTGTAATATGTTTTACTGTTTTAAAACACTAATATTTGTGTTTAGTGAAGTCTCCCGAGAATAACAGTACCCCCCATGTACAGGTTTTATGGTGTTTTGGAAAGTTAGAGAGTCACATATAAGGCTTGCATTTCATTTTTTTCACATTGAAATTTGCCAGATTGGTTATGTTGCCTTTGAGAGCGTATGGTAGCTCAGGAATGAGAATTACCCCCATGATGGCATACCATTTGCAAAAGTAGACAACCCGAGGTATTGCAAGTGGGGTATGTCCAGTCTTTCTTAGTAGCCACTTAGTCACAAACACTGGCCAAATATTCGTTTTTTGCTTTTTTCACACAAAAACAAATATGAACGCTAACTTTGGCCAGTGTTTGTGACTAAGTGGCTACTAAAAAAGACTAAACATACCCCACTTTCAATACCTTGGCTTGTCTACTTTTTCATATGGTATGCCATTATGGGGGTAATTCTCATTCCTGGGCTACCACACCGTCTCAAAGGTAACATTACCAATCTGGCAAATTTCAATTTGAAATTGTAATGTTCTATATTTGACCCTGTAACTTTCCAAAACAACATAAAACCTGTTAATGGGGGGTACTGTTGTACTCGTGAGACATCGCTGATTACAAATATGTGCATTTTTTTTGCAGTAAAACCTAACAGTATTATGACATTCACAGTTAAAATGTCAGATGGAAATGCAAATTTAAAAAAAAATCTTATTTTCTCACATTTTTTTTACTTTTATTCATAATAAATGATGTTCCATATATGAATAGTTAATGATAGATTAAAGCCCTGTTTCTCCTGAACAAAATGATATATAATAAGTGTGGGTGCATATAATTTGAAAGAGGGGAACTACGGGTGAACAGACATATAGCGCAAATTCCAGTTTTTGTTTACGTTTTGTTTTGATCAGAACATGCACTATTGACTCCGTCCTGAAGGGGTTAATCATCCAATCACAATTTTTCTGCAAGCTTTTTTTGCAGCTATACCTCTTGCCATAGGTACTTACTTAATATATACTGAAGACAAATAGCTACTTAAAATGTTTGCCTTTTCCTGGTCTTCATTAACTAACACACCCATCTCTTTTTTAGTGTACCTACACTTTCAATTTTTTTTATTTTTTATTTTTAGAATTTTATTGGAGGGGGGTGGGGGGAAGGGAGAGGTTTGATTTTGCTCTTTGACTCTCACTTTTTGATTTTCTATTTTAGTCTAATAGCTTTTTTTGCATGCATTTTTGGCTTCCATATGCCTCTTATTTCAGTATAAGTACCATAATCTATTCTGTCTGCTGTAGTCATTATGGGACTAGCAGGCTGCTGGCACCTTCCCCTGGCTCTGTGTCAAACCCCATGCACAGGTGGCCCATTTCTCAAGAAACAAATATCTTATATTTTGTGAAAGGTTTCTTTTGTTGCCCCACTTGAAATGCCCACTGTAGTTGACTGACCATAATTCTGGGCAAATGTATTGATAATGAATTAATATGTCTGGTTTAAACCAATGTTCTTTTTTTAAAATAAATTAAATAACAAGCATTTACATTTCACAACAATCTGCTGTCTTGCCTCTGTTCATAGATGCCCGATTCTTTGTTCCATTGCTGGTGTTTCTCTATTTTCGGCCCCAGGCTAGATGTAACTCACTTCTTGGAATTCATTAACTGACAGGGTTTCTTGCTGTATCTGACTGCTAGATTTATGTAACGAAACTCAAATCTAACTCTCTCTTACTGACAGAGGAGCTAAGATATAAGTGAGTTGGCATGAAAAACTGCAAGGAGGTCTCAGGGCCAGGGCCATTTAAAAGAATTGTTTATCTTTGACCTTGACCTCCTCTATGGATTGAATATGGATTTTCAAAGTGTGAGATGATCAAAAAACCTCTAGTCTGCTTGGGGGATGTCAGATGCTTTAAAAAAGGATGATAATGACCATTGATGGTACCCAGCAGCAGGGACTTTTTAAAGTGTTACATAGTTACATAGCTGAAAAGAGACTTGTGTCTATCAAGTTCAGCCTTCCTCACATATGTTTTTGCTGTTGATCCAAAAGAAGGCAAAAAACCCAGTCTGAAGCGCTTCCAATTTTGCGACAAACTAGGAAAAAAATTCCTTCTTGACCCCAAAATAGCAGTCAGATATCTCCTTGGATCAAGCAGCTATTACCCCACTAATTAGCAATTATATCCCTGTATGTTGTTGTGGCTGAACCAACCTCGCCACTGGGCATTGGAGAAGCCTGTTTGGGAGACTTTGCCCTGTGTAATCATTATTTGGGCTTATTGGATTTTGAAACACTTTTTCTGCCCTGTCTATTGTTCTCCAGCAGGGCGTTGTCCCAGGGACACTGCCAGACCAGTTGGAACTTGTTGCTAAACTTTAACCCTATAGCGATTTGACTGTGTTTGTTCGGATATAGTGAGCGCTCAGATCCAAGCTATCTGGGGATAGGTTGAATGTGGGGGTTCTGTTCAGTATGATAGTAATTATGTATTTTTGTGTGTTTTGCTGTTGTTGTAAATGGAGATATTATCTGTATGCTGGAGATAATTGGCTTACCGCACCCAAGCCATGCTTGCAGTCGGTCAAATAGGTCTTCCATCTGTCTTTTGAACCACTGGACCAATTTGTATGATCTTGACACATGTTTGTATTTGGAGTATGCTGATTCTGAAAATGTTATGTGATGTATACTTTTAAAGTTATGAATATTGTGTAAAACTGTGTATTTTCCTGCCTGTGATAATTACGTTAGCCCATTGTGTTCAGTAATTGTATCACAGGCAGAGGGGAGGATTTCTGCTGGTATGAATGGGAGTGTTTAGCTGTGTTGTAATGTATTGATTGGTTTGTTCTTCAAAACCCTGTGGGCGGTACTATGTTTGTAACATGGGCATAAAAGCAGAGTGTTTGATTAAAAGCTTCAGTTCTACTTCACCCTCAATTTGGAGTGCCGTCTCTTATTGGGGGAATTTTCTACAAGGTATGCTAGTCATACTCCCTTGCTATATCACTACTAAACTCTTGCAAGAGCTTGTTCCTGCTTCACTCTGAAAGAAGAGAGGTTCGGCCTGCGGTGGTTGTGGTGTCTGCTAGAGTGCTTGGAGTCCTCAAGAAGTGCTAGGAGCATCCTTCAACGGAGGTACCCAGTCTGGGTTCCAGGGGATCCGTTACAGTTGTGTTTTTACAAGTATTTATCCAATTGCTGTTTAAACATCTGTATGGACTCTGATAAAACCACCTCTTCAGGCAGAGAATTCCACATCCTTACAATTCTTACTGTAAAGAAAACCTTTTCTTTGCATTAGATTAAATCTCCTTTCTTCCAGCCTAAATGAGTGACCTCGTGTCCTATGTATAGCCCAATTTATGAATAGATTTCCAGATAATGGTTTGTACATGTTATCATATCCCCTCTGAGGCGCCATTTTTCCAAACTAAAGTGATTTAAGTTTTCTAACCTTTCTTCGTAACTAAAATGATCCATTCCTTTTTATCAATTTTGTAACTCATCTCTGCACTTTTTCTAGTGCCATGATATGCTTCTTTAGAACAGGTGCCCAAATTTGCACAGCATATTCAAGGTGTGGTCTTATCAGTGATTTATAAAGAGGCAAAATTATATTTTCATCCCGAGAATTTATGCCCCTATTTATACATCACAAAACCTTACTGGCCTTAGCAACTGCAGATTGACATTGCATATATCAGTGCCTAATTTGTTGTCTATAACAATTCCCAAATCCATCTCATGTGTTGTTATCCCTAATTCACTACCATTTAGGGCAAGCATGTCAAACTCAAAGGCTAGCACGGGCTACATAAAAAGGTTTAAATTTATGTGGGCCACAAAAAAAAACCAACAACCTTAAATTTTATATAGAAAAAAATAAATAAATAGAAACATAGGTTTGTTTTAAAAAGTACAGTATATAAAAAAAACAGCAACCCCCTCTACTAAACCCCAGTCCCCCCTCTGTACTAAATCTCATTCCCCCTCTGTACTAAATACCGGTTCACCCCTCTGTACCAATTCACAGCCCTCCCTCTGTACTAATTCACAGTCCCCCCCCCCTCTGTACTAAATCCCAGCACCCCCAGCTAGTAAACCCCAGCCCGTGTTTAAAAAAAACCCCAAAAAACCATATTAGCCAACAAGCAGACTCCCCTCACATTGCCTGTGTCAGTATGCAACTCTGGAGTCCAGACTCTGGCATACCTCCAATGGTGCCGTCCGCATCCTGTGCCAAACAGATCCTCTTGCTACTCCTTGAAAACCTGTGAAGGTGGAGCATGTTAACGTCACGTCAGAATGTGGCGTTGCGTGCCCCGTCAGGTTCTCCACTCTCCAGCAGCGGCCATCGCAACACTGACCAACACACACTGACAGACACACACTCTCTGACATACACACACACTCTCTGACAGACACAAACACACACACACACACACACACACACTGACAGACACAAACACTGAAAGACACACAGACAGAGACAGACACACTGACAGACACAGACACACTGACAGTCACACACACACTGACAGTCACATACACTGACAGTTACATACACTGAGAGACACACACACACTCTCTGACATACACATACACTCTCTGACAGACACAAACACACACACTGACAGACACACCGACAGACACACACACACACTGACAGACATACACAAACACTGACAGACACACACACTGACAGACACACAGACACAGACAGACACACTGATAGACAGACACACACACTGACAGAGACATACACACACACTGACAGACACACACACACACACACACTGACAGACACACACACTGACAGTCACACACAATGACACACACACACACTAACAGTCAAACATACACACTGTGACAAACACACACACATAGACAGTTACATACACACTGACAGTCACACATACACACACTGACAGTCACACTCACACTTCAACATTCTTGCACATACTCACATCATTTTATTTATTGCTCCCTACCTTTGGCAGCTGCTGTGGGACCTCTCCCTGATCTTTTCTTGGGAGCTCAACGTTCTTGCTCCTCACTGCTCTATTGCGCACGCAGTTTAGTGATGCCACTCAGTATATAGTGGGATTCAGTGTGCAGAACAGTGTGTCACTCAGTATATAGTGGGATTCACTGTGCAGAGCAGAGTGTCACTCAGTATATAGTGGGATTCACTGTGCCGAGCAGTATGTCACTCAGTATACAGTGGGATTCACTGAGCAGAGCAGAGTGTCACTCAGTATATATAATCAATTGTTGCAGAGAATCAGGGTTGCAGAGAATCAGTTTATCATTGTTGTTCATCACTCTCAGCAACCATTATTTACAAAAGTTATGAGCGTGCACATAGTTTCTCATGTTAGTGGGTGGGTGAGAGTAAGTGGGTAAGAGGCAGGGGAGGGAAGGTCAAATAAACCCCTCTGGTTAAGAGGTGTGGCCGACAAAGCAAACGTAGAAAGTTCATAGTACCATTATGATATTTATTACATATTTTTCAACTTTTCTTGCTTTATTTTAGTTTGTATTGCTAGTGCTAGTTCATGTGAAACTGAGGCAGGAGATGGAAAGCTGAAAAAAACTACCCTAGCTAAGAGGTGTGCCCGACAAAGCAAACTGAGTAAGTTTATAGTACATTTATAATATTCTTTACATACTTTTCAACATTGTCTTGCTTATTTTAGTTTGTATATTTGTTTAAAGGAACACTATAGTCACCTAAATTACTTTAGCTAAATAAAGCAGTTTTAGTGTATAGATCATTCCCCTGCAATTCCACTGCTCAATTCACTGTCATTTAGGAGTTAAATCACTTTGTTTATGTTTATGCAGCCCTAGCCACACCTCCCCTGGCTATGATTGACAGAGCCTGCATGAAAAAAAAAAACTGGTTTCACTTTCATACAGATGTAATTTACCTTAAATAATTGTATCTCAATCTCTAAATTGAACTTTAATCACACACAGGAGGCTCTTGCAGGGTCTAGCAAGCTATTAACATAGCAGGGGATAAGAAAATCTTAATTAAACAGAACTTGCAATAAAAAAGCCTAAATAGGGCTCTCTTTAAAGGAAGTGTTTATGGAAGGCTGTGCAAGTCACATGCAGGGAGGTGTGACTAGGGTTCATAAACAAAGGGATTTAACTCTTAACCCCTTAAGACCGCAGCCAAATGTACAAGTTGTGATCCAAAAAAAAACGTAAACAAAACCTGGCATTTGCGCTATATGTCTGTCCAACCGTAATTCACCTATTTCATATTAAATGCACCCACACTTATTATATATCATTTTATTCAGGGGAAACAGGGCTTTCATTTAACATCAAATATTTAGGCATGGAACATAATTTAATATGAAAAATATATAAAAAAATGGGAGAAAATAATACTTTTTTTAATTGTTTTAGTTCTACGTGACATTTTAACTGTGAATGTCAAAATACTGTTTGCTTTTACTGCAATACAATACACATATTTGTATTCAGCGATGTCTCACGTGTAAAACAGTACCCCCTATGTACAGGTTTTATGGTGTGTTGGGAAGTTACAGGGTCAAATATAGCGTGTTACATATTTCAGTTTTTTCACATTGAAATTCGCCAGATTGGTTATGTTGCCTTTGAGACCATATGGTAGCCCAGGAATAAGAATTACCCCCATGATGGCATACCATTTGAAAAAGTAGACAACCCAAGGTATTGCAAATGGAGTATGTCCAGTCTTTCTTAGTAGCCACTTGGTCACAAACACTGGCCAAAGTTAGTGTTAATATTTGAAAATGCAAAAAACTAATTTGAACGCAAATTTTGGCCAGTGTTTGTGACTAAGTGGCTACTAAAAAAACATACCCTATTTGCAATACCCTGGGTTGTCTACTATTGCAAATGGTATGCCATCATGGGGATAATTTTCATTCCTAGGCTACCATACGTTCTCAAAGGCAACCTGGCGAATTTTAATGTGAAAAAAATGAAACGCAAACCTTATATTTGACTCTGTAACTTTTGAAAACACCATAAAACCTGTAAATGAGGGGTACTGTTATACTCAGGAGACTTCGCTGAACACAAATATTAGTGTTTCAAAACAATAAAACGTATCACAACAATTATATTGTCAGTGTAAGTGCCATTTGTGTGTGAAAAATGCAAAAGATTTCACTGTCACTGACGATATCGTCGTTGTAATATATTTTACTGTTTTGAAACACTAATATTTGTGTTCAGCGAAGTCCTCCGAGTAAAACAGTAGCCCCCATGTACAGGTTTTATGGTGTCTTGGAAAGTTACAGGGTTAAATATAGTGCTAGAAAATTTAATTCCCTGAACTTTCGGCCTGGGTTGTCAGGCAGGTCCTGCAAATTGTAATTAATGAAATTACCTAATTATGTAAAATTATTACATAAATATATACGTAGAATTATTATATATATATATTTATATATATATGTGTATATATATGTATATATTTTTTTTATTTATATATAGGTATATATATATAGTGATATATACGTATATACATATGTATATAGATATATATATATTATTTTGTTCTACATGTATTTTGATATCAATATATATATATTAATTTTAAAATACAGTTAGAACGAAATGACGCATGTTTATATATTTTTTATCTATTTATTTTTTATTATTTTTTTAATTTTATTTTTTATCATATTTATATATTTATTTATTTTTTATTATATATAAATATATATATAATGAAAATTATATATATATATATTTAATCAATATCATTGTACGTGTATTTTGATATTAATATATATATATATATAATTATGTATATATTAATATTAAAATACACGTAGACAGTGTATGTATATTTATGTGTATATGTGTATATATATACTTAGATCATATATATATATAATAAATATATATATGATCTAAGTATATATTATTTAATTTTATAAATAAATAATTTTATAAATAAATAATGAAACGATTATGCATGTAGTAACTTACACATACATATGCCTAGACGCACAGTCATATATATACACACAGATGCACAAAGTCACATATACATAGTAAAACAAACATACACAGTCACATTCACACAGCCACATATGCATGCACATAATCACATACACACAGTAACACATCCAGTCAGACATATACTTACAGAATTACACAGTCACACACAGTTACAGGCACACACAGTCACAAACATAGTCACAGTCACTGTTACAAGGACACACTGTTATATTCATACACAGCTACAGCCAAACAGTCAAAAGCATAGTCACTGTTATAAGGACACCCAGATACAGTTACGTACAGATCCATCTTTAACGAGGAGCAAACAGCAATTTCTTTTTCTCTCCCATGGGCCCTCTGATGCAGCGTGGGGGGCTGCACTAAGCGGGCCCACTGGGTAGTTAATGCCTTTAGGCCCACCCAGTGGGCATTTTTCAGCAGGGTTTTGGTCAGACGCTGCCTGATTAACAGTGCGGCTGGGCCCCCTTCCAGTCTGCAGAGTAAGTGATGACCGGTCACTACCTCCCAAAGAACACAGAGCCGTAAGAGAGTGGGTAGGAGGATGCAGTGAGAACAGGTGCTGGACCCAGAGAGATGGAATCTAACTCCCAACATTGGACTCTGGGGGAACCCACCCCCCCCCCCCCCTCCTGCAAAAAGTAGAAAACTGGAGGGTGGCTACAAAAGTTAAAAATTTTGAATGTGTATGTGTGTCTGAGTGTGTGTGTCACTATGTCTGTCAGTGCATGTGTCTGTTTGTCATTATGTTTGTCAGTGTATGTATCTGTGTTTGTGTCAGTATGTCTTTTAGTGTCATGATTTGGTTTACTCAGTCTGGTGCAGGAGCTCACAGTGCCACTATCTGTCTGTAGTGTGATTGCAGGCTGTTGCACCCAGACTCTCTTCCCAGCTAGCCTTACTTTGCAATCTTATTCTCCTTATTTCGTTGAGCCTCACTCCTTCTCGTTTGCCAATTCATTAATGTCAATGTTGTTGGTCTGGTCCTGCCTATTCTAAGTTCTAGGTGCTTCCCTGTATCCAGAGGCCTTTCTTGAGTATATAGTGGGATTAACTGTGCAGAGCAGTGGGACCCTCAGTATATAGTGGGATTAACTGTGCATAGCAGTGTGTCACTCAGTATTTATAATCAATTGTTACAATTGCTCTATCTTTTCTGTATGCAGGGTTGCAGAGAATCAGTTTGTCATTGTTGTTTCCATCACTCTCAGCAACCATTGCTAGTTTATTTGCAAAAGTCATTAGCGTGCACATAGTTTCTCATGTTAGTGGGTGGGTGAGAGTAAGTGGGTAAGAGGCAGGGGAGGGAAGGTCAAATAAACTCCTCTGATTAAGAGGTGTGGCCGACAAAGCAAACGGAGAAAGTTCTTAGTACCATTATAATATTTATGACAAATTTTTCAACTTTTTCTTGCTTTTTTTTTAGTTTATATTGCTAGTGCTAGTTCATGTGAAACTGAGGCAGGAGATGGAAAGCTGAAAAAAACTACCCTAGCTAACAGGTGTGCCCGACAAAGCAAACTGAGTAAGTTTATAGTATGTTTATAATATTTTTTACATACTTTTCAACATTATCTTGCTTATTTTAGTTTGTATATTTGTTTAAAAGCTTGCTTGTTTAAAAAATGTCAAATGATTAATCAAATGTCAAATGATATCATTTTTTTTAATAACAAAAGTCTGTACATTGCTAGAGTTTGTAACTTTGGAGGCTTGTTACAGGAACATTCCAAAGTGACCAGGTCCACTGAAATCACAATGTGAATTTGGCAGCATCTCTGATATCACATCCAGCTCCATCCACATTATCCTTGACACTTGCTTTCTAGTGCTTCATTTATCAAGAACAAGGAAAGATGATGAATTGTCTCACCAAGTGTAAACATTTAAATGAGATAGAGAATGAGTAGGATAATAGGAGAAGCGGGGTTAAGGTGAAGTGAAATTATGCCAACAGGGCGTAAATTGAGAAGGAGAGTCATTTACATTATATAAAACAAAGGTCTAAAAAGGAAAGGTCTAGAAAGTGAAAGTGCCTTAAATCCTTATGAAATGTATATAAAAACAAACAGTTGGAATTTTATCACGCTAAGTCTTCTGTGTAGCTTTTCTTTCTTTTCATGTGTAGAACAAAGGAACAATGAGCAAGACAGCAAAATTAAAAAGTATGGGTGTAAATAGATTTTAGCCAGAAGCAGCATCTGAGATGTGATCTGAGTAGGAACAATGGATGAGAAAGCAATAAAGCTGCTGTGTGTATTTTTAATAAAATGAAAAGACTAACTAAAAATACATTAAAATATATTTTTACCACCTGAATGCACCCATTTTGCAGGAACAGACACCCTACCCTGTAAGTATGGAAATCCTGAGTTCGTCTTTACTTATAAATAGAGTTGAGCGGACACCTGACTTTTCTGGTCCGGCGGGTTCGGCTGAACTTCGGAAAAAAAGTCTGGGTTCGGGATCGAACTTGGCCCTGAACATGAACCCCATTGAAGTCAATGGGGATCCCGAACTTTTGGGCACAAAAATGGCTCTAAAAAGTCCTGGAAAGGGCTAGAGGGCTGCAAAAGGAAGTAAAATGGTGGTAAGAGTAGGACAAGTGCCCTGCAAACAAATGTGGATAGGGAAATCACTTAAAATAACTTAAAATAACATAAAATAAGCAGCTGCTTAGTAGATAGCTCCCTAATACCGTGGGAATTAGGGAGTTATCTACCAAAAGGCAGAAAGACCTGAATTGGTCTTTCAGCCACATTTACTAATAATAAGTAAAGATTACTTAGTATTAGTCAATTCAGCCCCTACTCGCTATACCGCGAGTAGGGGCGTGTCTAGTAAACAGTGAGCAGTAAACAGTGAGCAGCACATGGCTGCTCACTGTAAAAAAAATAAAAAATAGAAAAACCTATTGGCCCCCACCCCTGAACGGCGGGTGGTGGACCTAAAGTAAAATAAGGGAGGGGGGGACCTATTGTCCTCCCCCCGGCCCCACCCCTGAGAAGCGGTTGGGGGCCCTACATAACAATGAGGGGGGGGATCTACTGTTCTCCCCCCCTGCGCGGTGGGTGGGGGCCCTACATAACAATGAGGGGGGACCTACGGTCCTTCCCCCTGGCCCCCACCCCTAAGCGGTGGGTGGGGGCCCTACATAACAATGAGGAGAGGGACCTGCTGTCCTCCCCCGGCCCCCTGCCCTGCGCAGTGGTTGGGGGTCCCACATAACAATGAGGAAGGGGACCTACTGTCCTCCCCCCCCGGCCTCCACCCCTGAGTGGTGGGTGGGGGCCCTAAATAAGAATGAGGGGGGGGACCAACTTTCTTCCCCCCGGACTCCACCCCCTGTGTGGTGGGTGGGGGCCCTACATAACAATGAGGGGGGGAACCTTCTGCAGGACAAAATAAAAGGACAAATAAAAATTCATAATAACCAACGCACTTTCAAAAAAAATATTTAAAAAAAACGAGAGCAAAAAAAAAAAATCTATTTTCATCCATGGAGAGCTCCTCACAGACTGAGCTCTGCAGGGCGAGGAAGGCTTATGTCATTTTACACAGCTTGGGAAAGTTCTTTGGAATTTTCCCACGCTGTGTAATTTCACTCATAAAAACACTCTGATTGGTGGATTGAAAGTAACCAATCAGAGAGTTATGAGTCAAATTACACAGCGTTGGAAAATTCCAAAGATCTTTCCTTATCTTTTTTTATTTGGCCTTTTTGGGACTGAAAAAATAAGAATTTAGAATAAAGAAGACATCAAATGGTAAGTGTGACGGTACAATCCGTTACTCCGTCAAGCATTCCCTTCTTCCCATAAAATAATATTCCCAATAATGTACAGGAATAAATATCGCCGGTATCACCAAATAATCCACACATGAGCTAAAGCTTAATGCTGGAACAGAACTTTACTGGAAGTAACAACAACAGGTATTCAAGCTACAGTTTCTTTTATGCCCTGCTCCCATGCAGGGAAGGGACACACACGTTATCTACAGTAGCCAATAAAACAGAGGTTACAGCCCACACAAAATCCTCCCCTCTGCCTGTGATTCAATTATCTTATACAATAGAAGATGCAATTATCACAGGCAGGAAAAATACAGTTTTTACAGCATATTCATAACTTCTAAAATATACATCACATTCACATAAAAATTATATATTCACAATCAATCCATTCAGGGGAACAGCATATCAAAAAATGGCATGAATCAGACCAGGGGTTCAGAAGTATCTTTTGGGGCCTGGCTGGCAGCATGGCTATCTGGCCCAAACCAGTTTTAAAGAGCCCTCTATCCTGGAGACAATGGGGAAAATAATCCAATTATATCCAGGGATAGAGGCAGACTCTATTGAGCACATGTTACCAGTAAAACACAAAAGGATACAAAAATACATAACATATCATACTGAATTGAACGGGCCAAATCTCCCAGGGTCCATAGTCACAGGGCAAGAGGCGGGCAAGCAGTCCTCTCCAGGCACAAGTGGCGAAGGGCACTTCGTCACAGTAATAAATCCATGAATAAAGTAGCAGGACATTGATTTGTGGACAGGACCACCACTTATGAATGTATGTTTCTTTCAATCCATACGATCTCTAGCATGAGTCAGAATGGAAATGTATGTCTTGACAAGCGGGTCTTCTGCATAAGCCAAGAATGTATCATAACTTTTGGCTAAAAAAAACACAGTTGTAAATCTGTTTAACCAAACCTCCAACAAATTAATCATTTGTGTCGTTGAGGCATGTCCCTATCAGGCAAGCCTAGATGTAGAAGGAATGTTAAAAAAATGTTTTGTGATCATAAAAGTGGTGCAAAGTTGTAAAAGTTGAGTAAACACCAATGGAATGCATTGATTCCGTAAATTTTTATGGTTTTATGGTACTTTTGTCTCTTTTGGATAATGCACAATGCCACCATTACATACAAATGTTAATACACTCTACAGTGTTTTGGCTCTGTTCAGTTATATTTACGGAGAACATATGAATTTAAATATGAGTTAGCACTGAATAGCACAATTGTGCACTTTCTTAATAACTGTTAATATTTTATGTTTTTTTTATTTATTTTTTTATTTTTTTTTGGAGTTGAGCACTTTGTATCTGATCTCTCAGACATAACTATAGTTTTAGTTCTTCTTTAGAAGTATTCAACTTTGTTTCCACTTGCTGACTTTCCCCGAGCCTGCTCTTCCATGTCAGTGAAATTTGTCATCTTGATAAATTAAATGCATTTTGTAAATCGTCAAGTTGGCAATTTTCAACAAGTTGCCTGACCTTGAAGAAAACTAGTGACTTTGCAGAGCCCAGGGTATTAAACCTTGTTTAGTAAATGTGCCCCTAAGTCATGCTACTAAAATGTGTCTCTTATTGGTGATTTAAAATACTGAGAGGGTTAATAAAAATACATTTTTGCATAAAATCTGTTGCTTAATTAAATGGGAAACTGGCAGGTTTGCCTTGCATTTGTAATACAATATGCTTGACAGTAGATAAATAAAATACGAGCATAGTAATGGCAGAATGAGACGGGAAGGATGTACACTTGGAAAGGAAAGGTTATTATTAATTAAAAAGGCTTTGAAAATAGTTTGAAAACTTTCATTATTTCACTCTATTTCAGATTGCTACCTTTAAAGGGATATTGACCCCACTAACAATTTAATGTTGTTTTAAATTAATTATACTGTAATAGTCCATTACAGAATAAATCTCCGTATTTAATTCCCCTCTCAAATCCATTATCTTTGTCTTCACATGCAGTAGCTGATGATGTCAACATTCACAAGTGATCAAATAGAACACACTACCTAGCGTAAAGCGATACTATAAGCACCAAACAACTTGAGCTTAATGAAGCAGTTTGAGTGTATAGATCAGGGGTCCTCAAACTCCATGTGACAAACTACCATTTGCCACTGGGCATTGGAGAGGACTGATCGCTAGCCTCCTGCCCTGCGACTATGGCCCTGGGATGTATTGCCCTTTAAGAATTACATTTGGGCATAATGGATTTTTGAATGCTGTTCCTGGCCCTTTAAATGCTTTGGAGCAGTGTTACAACTTTTAAACTGGCACTTCGGATGCAGTCGAAGTGCCGAAGTGTTCGAAGTGCCGAAGTCGTCGAAGTGGCCGCCATTCGACAAACGAACACGTGGAGGCGGCCATTTTAACTTATTCAAACGCGGTCAGCGGTGTGTGCAGCCAAATCTATGGAACTGTTTGCGGCTACCCAATTGCACGAACACCGCTGACTCGTACCTTCTTCGACACCGCGACTGGAGACTAAGTCCCGTTCGAAGAGTCATTTTCTCGGTGTAAAATAGACCGACCGCACAGCCCAAATCCATGGAACTGTTTTGGGCATGAAAATGTGCTTGCGGTCGGTCATAAAGGACTTATATCCTGAACGGCTAAACGGATTCGAATGATTTTTGGGTATGTTTGTATTTGGAATGTGCTGATTAATAATATGTAACTGTTATTAATATTGGATGTATGGTTTTAGAGTTATGAAAGTTGGGTAAAAAGTATGTTTAAACTGTACGGATAATTGTTAAAAATACAAGTACAGAGTCTAAGTGTATAAACCAAAGAATACCAAGTAACTCAAAAACACCCGTGTGGTAACCTCTCTATCCACACTAAAATCAAACAGAAATATATACATACATAATGGGTGGAGTATCTTGGTTCAAGGTAAAAGATGGTGGTTAAAAAACAGATGGAATAACTGTAAAGACAAAATAATGGACAAGCACCTAGTGCAATATCATACAGTACAGAGATAATAAAGTGCAAGGTGCGTGATTAAGTACTCACAAGGAGAGAGCCAAAGAAATATGGCTCAGTCTGGGCGCCTGTGGGATAGTTGGAAGGGATCCCACTCCCTTTAGATGTGTAGATAATTCTTTGTTGTTCTTTGTTGTTGGGAACAACAAAGAAATATCTACACATCTAAAGGGAGTGGGATCCCTTCCAACTATCCCACAGGCGCCCAGACTGAGCCATATTTATTTGGCTCTCTCCTTGTGAGTACTTAATCACGCAACTTGCACTTTATTCTCTCTGTACTGTATGATATTGCACTAGGGGCTTGTCCATTATTTTGTCTTTACAGTTATTCCATCTGTTTTTTAACCACCATCTTTTACCTTGAACCAAGATACTCCACCCATTATGTATGTATGTACGCATAATTAGGTTACCTCTCAGGCTAATGGGAGGGAATCTGTGGGATGTAACCATTGTGTGATTGGGTAAAGTATAATTGTATGTGGGCGTCTCCCTTGCAGGGGAGAATTGCATAAAAGCAGAGTGTGTGCCATTAAACCTGAGTTCTTCTTGACCCTCAACACGTAGTCTTGTCTCGTGATTGGAGGGGACAGCTATATTCACACTGGGGATTGCTATGCGCTGCATACTCCCTTGAGCTTTAATCACTTAGCTCTTTTGAGAGCTTGCTCCTGTTACGCTCTCCTTGGAGGAGAGATCTTCCCCACACGGTCCTGGATGCTGGAGGTTCATACAGGGTGGAAGGAAGACGGCGAGACTCCAGTTAAGCTACGGTGGTTGTGGAGTCTGTGGTGGTTACAGCAGCGTTACAGGGAGAGGAGACAATCTGTCTCTCTCCTCAGTGGCAGTGCATCCTACAGGGAGAGGAGATGGTCGGTCTCTCTCCCCAGCAGCAGTGTGTACTACAGGCAGAGGGGAGGGTTTGTGTACACTCTCCCCAGCGGCCGCCTACCCTACAGGATTGTTGGATGGTCGATCCAGATCCCCAACCCGCATTACAGGAGTGCCAGGAGGAGGAGGTAGGCAATCCCTCCTCTCCACAACAGTGTCAGGATCGGGTCAGGGATCCAACACGCAAAGTACAAACAGGTACAGGGTACGTATACCGGACCTTAGAATGGCCGGACTAACGTACAGAGAGTATAGAGAATGGTCAGAGACAAGCCGAGGTCGAGGGAACGAGAGGACAGGTAAGCGAGTAACAAGCCGGGTCAAGGATAACAGAGGTAAACAGAGTAAGTCAAACAAGCCGGGTCGTAACCAAAAGGATAACTGAAAAACACCAGAGCACTGTGTGACTAGACAGGCTAGAACCACGACAGGGCAATGAGCAACAGGGCGAAGTATGTTTAAATACCCTGGCTGGAGAGGATAGACACGCCACCGACGAGTCCTGATTGGTCTTCAACGGATTGAGTGACAGGTTGTTCCGGATTGGCGTCATGACGTCGGTCTCCGGGCACCATGCTACATAAGGAAGTAACTCCCTCGCGGCCGGCGTTTATGTGAACGGGTCGACCGCGAGGAACAGGAGAAACATGGCGACCGGACGGATAAACGTCTAAGTCTCTACCTCTCTCGGAGGTAGAGACCTCAGGTACCCTGACAGTACCCCCCCTCTCAGATACGCCCACCGGGCGGAAGGAACCGGGACGAGATGGGAAGTGGGAGTGATACGCCCTGCGGAGACGAGGAGCATGAACATCCACTTGAGGTACCCAACTCCTCTCTTCAGGACCATAATCCTTCCAATCGACCAGATATTGAACCTTCCCCCGTGAGATTCGAGAATCAATAATAGAGTTAACCTCATACTCCTCCTGACCCTCCACCTGAACAGAGCGAGGAGGGGCTGTTGTGGAGGAAAATCTGTTGCATATAAGTGGTTTCAGCAATGAAACATGAAACGAGTTAGGGATGCGTAAGGTAGTAGGAAGAGCTAGACGGTACGCAACTGGATTGATTCGAGTCAGTACCCTGTAAGGACCAATATAACGAGGAGCGAACTTCATGGAGGGCACTTTTAAACGGATGTTCCTTGTGCTCAGCCATACCCTATCACCTGGAACAAAGACCGGAGCCGCCCTTCTACGTTTATCAGCGTGTTTCTTAACCAGCATAGAGTTGTGCATAAGGATTTGTCGAGTTTGGTCCCACAACTTCCTCAAATTGGCCACATGAACATCAACCGACGGCACCCCCTGGGAAGGAGAAGCCGAAGGAAGAATAGACGGATGAAAGCCATAATTCATGAAGAAGGGGCTTGAATGAGTAGAATCGCAGACGAGATTGTTGTGTGCAAACTCCGCCCAAGGAATCAAACCGACCCAATCGTCCTGGTGTTCGGAAACAAAACATCGTAAATATTGTTCAATTTTCGGGTTGGTACGTTCAGCAGCTCCGTTAGACTGAGGATGATAGGCAGAAGAAAAGTTCAACTTGATACCTAGTTGTGAACAGAAGGCCCTCCAAAATGAGGAATGAAGTAAGCCATCTTAGTGAATCTGTCAACCACGGTGAGAATAACAGTCTGTTTTTTAGAGATAGGTAGATCGACAATAAAGTCCATGGCCAAACAGGACCATGGTTTCTCTGGAGCCTCTAAGGGATGCAGGAATCCACAAGGGAGTGTATGGGGTTGTTTGGTTTTAGTACAAACCTCACAAGCAGCGATGAAATCTTTAGTATCTTTACGTAAAGCAGGCCACCAGAAGTCTTTGGAGATCAAAGCAAATGTTTTGCGAATACCAGGATGTCCCGCCATCTTGCTGTTATGGAGACACTGCAACAGTTCCAGTTGAAGAGCAGGAGGAACGAAATGTCGACCCGCAGGAGTCTGTTTAGGTGCTAGATGTTGCAGCTTAATGATCTTGGCCAGTAACAGGGAGTGAATCCTGAGATTCGTATTAGCAACAATATTGCATCTCGGAACTATAGAAGAAAGAACCGGTTCCGGTATAGTAGAAGGTTCATATTGGCAAGATAAAGCATCGGCTTTAGAGTTCTTAGAACCAGGTCTGTAAGTTAGCACATAATTGAAGTGAGTCAGGAATAAGGACCAACGCGCTTGCCTAGAAGACAGACGCTTGGCCTCCCCAATATAGGACAAGTTTTTGTGGTCCGTCAAAATAGTAATAGGGTGTAAGGTCCCCTCCAATAAATGTCTCCACTCCTTTAAGGCTTTAATGACCGCTAACAGTTCCCTGTCTCCGATGTCATATCTGCTCTCAGGCCCAGAAAGTTTCATGGAAAAAAAACCACACGGGTGTAGTGGTTTATCCACCCCTAACCTTTGTGACAGAACCGCACCTACTCCTGTCTCAGAGGCATCGACCTCGAGTAGAAACGGCAAAGTCGTATCAGGATGGACTAAAATTGGAGCAGAGGCAAAAAGTTCTTTGAGATTCTTGAAAGCAACGAGAGCTTCAGTAGACCACGTCTTAGTATCCGCCCCCTGTTTGGTCATATTGGTAATGGGCGCAATAATAGACGAGTAACCCTTAATGAAGCGCCTATAATAATTGGAGAACCCAATAAACCTCTGAATAGCCTTGAGTCCCTTAGGCAATGGCCAACCTAGAATAGACTGGAGTTTGTCAGGATCCATCTTAAAGCCTTCCCCAGAAATCACGTATCCCAGAAAGTCTATCTGGGTCTGGTCAAAACTGCATTTCTCCAACTTACAGTATAAACCGTGTTGCAGAAGTTTGTGTAACACCTTTCTGACTTGTCTATGGTGAGTCTCAATCTCTCTAGAGTGTATGAGTATGTCATCCAGGTAGACAATAACACAATCATGTTGGAATTCCCTAAGAACTTCGTTAATCAAATCTTGAAAAACTGCAGGTGCGTTGCAAAGACCAAAGGGCATGACCGTGTACTCATAATGACCATAGCGGGTATTAAACGCTGTCTTCCACTCGTGGCCTTGCTGAATTCTCACCAAGTTATATGCCCCTCTGAGATCCAACTTGGTGAAAATTTTAGAATCCTTTAGCCGGTCAAAGAGCTCGGTAATCAGGGGAATAGGATAGGCATTTCTGATGGTTATTTTATTCAAACCTCGGTAATCGATGCAAGGTCTGAGTGAACCATCCTTCTTTTTAACAAAAAAAAATCCAGCCCCGGCAGGAGAGGAAGATCTCCTAATGAATCCCTTGTCTAAATTCTCCTGAATATACTCCTCTAAAACAGCATTCTCTTTAGTGGATAGAGGGTATACATGACCCCTGGGCGGCATGGTACCAGGCAATAGATTAATTTTACAATCAAATGTCCTGTGTGGGGGTAGCGTATCAGCGTTCTTCTTGTCGAACACTGCTTTTAAATCCAGGTATAGAGGAGGTATCTGTATCCCCTTAGACTCGGTAGAACTGTCTGGTGTGTTAATTACAGCCAATGGGGATACCCTGCGTAAACACCTCTCCTGACAACCCTGACCCCATGAGAGTATTTCCCCTAACTCCCAATCGATAATAGGATTATGTCTCCTTAACCATGGGTACCCCAGAACTATGGGAACAGAAGGAGACGAAATGAGCATAAGTGATAAGTTCTCCTCGTGTAAGATACCAACAGTTAAGTTAATAGGTATAGTCTCACGCGAGATAACAGGCTCGAGTAGCGGTCTACCATCTATGGCCTCAACGGCCAAAGGTATCTTTCTTAACTGGGATGGGATAGTGTGTTTAGTAGCAAAGGCTTGGTCGATAAAATTCTCAGCAGCACCGGAATCTATCAAGGCCATGGTCTTTAGCACTCCCTTCTCCCACGTTAAAGAAACTGGTAACAGCAACCTGTGATTTTTATAATCATGAGTAGAGGACAAAATAGAAACACCCAAGGCCTGTCCTCTAGAGAAACTTAGGTGCGGGCGTTTCCCGAGCGAATAGGACAATTCAGGCGCAAGTGACCTCTGACTCCACAATACATACATAGTCCCTCCCTTCTCCTGTACTGTTTCTCCTCCTCTGAAAGGCGAGTATTGCCTATCTGCATAGGTTCAGGAAACAGTGAGGTATTGGAATCAGGACTTTGAAATGCGGGTGCTAACTTAAAGGTAGGTCTAAGATTCCTCTCTCGAGTGTTCTGTCTCTCTCTTAAACGCTCATCAATGCAAGAAATGAACGAAATTAAGTCCTCTAAATTCTCAGGCAGCTCCCTAGTAGCAACTTCGTCAAGGATAACATCTGATAACCCGTTCAAAAATACATCTATATAAGCCTGCTCATTCCACTTGACTTCTGCCGCCAGAGACCTGAACTCTAGTGCATAATCCACAAGTGTTCGGTTCTCCTGTCTCAGGCGCAACAGTAATCTGGCTGCATTGACCTTCCTACCAGGCAGGTCAAAAGTTCTTCTAAAGGCAGCTACAAAGGCATTATAATTATATACCAACGGGTTATCGTTCTCCCATAATGGGTTGGCCCATCTCAGAGCTTTCTCAATGAGTAAGGTGATAATAAATCCAACCTTTGCCCTATCGGTAGGATAGGAGCGAGGTTGCAATTCAAAATGAATACTGATCTGGTTTAAAAAACCACAACACTTCTCCGGTGAACCACCATAACGTACTGGTGGGGTAATACGGGAAGAGGCACCTACAGTGGCTACCTCTAGGCCTGAATTTACAGAGGAAATTGGAGTAGTACGCGTCTCCTCTGGTGGGTTATTAGCACGAGACAATAACGCCTGTAGTGCTAAGGCCATTTGATTCATTCTGTGTTCCATGGCATCAAACCTGGAATCAGAGGGACAAACCTGACTGTTTGTACCTGCAGGATCCATTGGCCCTGTCGTAATGTCAGGATCGGGTCAGGGATCCAACACGCAAAGTACAAACAGGTACAGGGTACGTATACCGGACCTTAGAATGGCCGGACTAACGTACAGAGAGTATAGAGAATGGTCATAGACAAGCCGAGGTCGAAAGAACGAGAGGACAGGTAAGCGAGTAACAAGCCGGGTCAAGGATAACAGAGGTAAACAGAGTAAGTCAAACAAGCCGGGTCGTAACCAAAAGGATAACTGAAAAACACCAGAGCACTGTGTGACTAGACAGGCTAGAACCACGACAGGGCAATGAGCAACAGGGCGAAGTATGTTTAAATACCCTGGCTAGAGAGGATAGACACGCCACCGACGAGTCCTGATTGGTCTCCAACGGATTGAGTGACAGGTCGTTCCGGATTGGCGTCATGACGTCGGTCTCCGGGCACCATGCTACATAAGGAAGTAACTCCCTCGCGGCCGGCGTTTATGTGAACGGGTCGACCGCGAGGAACAGGAGAAACATGGCGTCCGGACGGATAAACTTCTAAGTCTCTACCTCTCTCGGAGGTAGAGACCTCAGGTACCCTGACAAACAGCTCCTTGGTTCAGGACCTGAATCCCCGCAGCCCCCCCCCCCCAGCAGAAGTGCTGGCACCAGGGCAGAGCGCAGTTGGCCTCTGCCCACCATGTACCTACAGCTTCATGCCTGGGAACACAAGGGAGATCAGTGGTGGCGGTCGTGCCCTCTGCAGCCTGGGATAGACAGGACAAAGCTGGACACCCAAGAACTACAGGTGCAGTACGTGGTTGTGGGTGGGCTGCTCGACTAACTCAGGTACTGACCGACAGGAGGTCAGGTACCTGGTTAAGCTCCCCCTGGGAGTGAAGATGTGTGACGAAAGCACCTTCGTCACTGGGATTTGGAGAGGCCTGCTTGCCTCTCTACACTTCTGTTCATGCAACCCCTAGCCATATCTTTGCTGAATGTGACTCACACAGCCTGCATGAAAAAAACTGGTTTAATTTCTAATCACTTACTTACTTACTTACTTATAAAGTTTTTTTTATCTCCTGCTCTGTAAATTGAACTTTAATCACACACAGGAGACTCCTGCAGGGTCTAGACAGCTATTAACATAGCAGGAGATAAGATATTCTAGATTAAACAGACTGTGCAATACATGAACCTAAATTATCTAGGTTATTTTTCAAAAAGTGTTTAGGAAGGTTGTGCAAGTCAAATGCAGGGACATTTGACTATGGATGTATAAACAAAGTGATTTAACTCCTAAATGGTACATAATTGAGCAGTGAGACTGCAGGGGCATGGTCTATAAACCCAAAACTGCATCTTTAAGCTAAAGTTGTTCTGGCACCAATAGTGTCCCTTTAACCACTTAAAGACCAGATGATAGTCCATGCCATCATGCAGTGCAGGGATTTAATCGCCAGGCACTGCATAAACTGTCATATACTAATGGTACCAGAAGGGGTCAAATCCCTGCTGGTATCAAAGACCCCCAGATACCTTTTGATCTGTCAGCTGGGGCCACAGCTAGGGTGCACTTAAATAGAAATGGGGAAAGTATGGTAAAATCAATACATGGCAAAATATTCAAAAATGCCTTGGTCACAAACAACTTGCATCTCAAAAAAACCTTAGTCCTTAAGGTGTTTAAAAAAAACAATATGTTGAAACAAAGCATTAGTGGCGAAACGGTACACAATGAAAAATAGAAGGAGAATAAAGACATTGTTTCAGTTTCTTTCCTACCACTGTGATCAATGGCAAAAAACAAATACATTTATTATGATAATGATGATTGACCGTGAGATATCCATTTCCAGAACAGAAGTGTGTATTTCTACATTTAGTTGTACTGTTCAGAACCCGCCACAATATAATTGTGAATACATAGGATAGATAAACATAATATTAAAAATCCTTTAAATCCCTTTAAATTGTTAGATCCACATCAGCGGTTTCAGAATGACTAACTCTAAAACTCTAAATAGAAGATCTGCACAGTCAGTCAAATGTAGAATCTGTTACAGACACAATACCGTATTATTAAATACTCATTCCCTACTTGTATGCTAACCTCTAGTAAGCAGATGGTATATCAATATTCATACATTAGTTTTTTTTTTCTAACCTAGTTTATTGATAATCACATTTATGTTTACAGAAATCTTCATTTTCCAACAGCAGAAGCTAGCTAAACCTTGTTTAAAGCACTCCCCATTGGGATCTACCCAATCTACTACATTTTGTCTGTCTTCCAGTGATTTTTTACATATCTTCTTGAACTTAGATATACTTGAGGCTCAAAGTAATACTCTTATTTAAAAAGATGAGAATTTTAAGGACCCTTGGAATTGTTTGGGGTTTTTTGGGGGGGTAACAGCTGGAAATTAGCCTGACAAAACCATGTAATCAGCAATTTGGAGAATTTCCTTCAGTAGTGTTTTTTTTTTATCTTTTTTTTTTTTCAGCAGTTCATAAAAATAAGAATAGAAATAAGGGTTTGGGTTGGGTGATCATTCATTCTTTGGAACTTCTTATGTGGGATTCAGTATTGAAAATTATTTAACTCAAATTGTTGATTGAACATTAAAATAAAGGGATTGGGAGAAAAAAACCTGCATTGGTTAAATGTTGTATCCTTCCATACTGACCTAGAACATAGAGAGGCGTTATTTTGAGGACATTTTTTAATGTCCATCCTGATGACTGGAATTAGGTGATAAGATTTAGAAAGCCCCTGGTTTACTAATCCCGGGAGAGAAATTTCAGATATCTTTAATCTCTGCAGAAGTTACAATCGTATACATTATCACATTTCATTTCTGGTAAACTGTTACTTCGCAGATAAAATTTCTAAGTAGAGAGGGTTAGTGGAAAAGTAAACATGCTTAAAAAGAGTAAAGAGTATGAATGCATATACCAGTGGTTCCTGCCCTTTTTTTTTTTCTTCAAGGCACACTTCAATAAGCGAATAGTTCTAAAGCACAAATTTGTAACATATACTTTTCCACCCTCCTCATCTATAATCCAGTGACATATGCAAAAAAGCAACTTGGCAACATATACAAAATGTGTAGGTTTAAATAACTCACATCATATCACCCTTACATCGCACAGCCATGTTGCTTCTTTGGACGCATACACTGATACATGCATGTGTGTGTGTGTGTGTGTATGTATATATATATTTGTGTTAAGGGCTCCTGATAGTACAGAAGATACAAACACTGTTAGGTGTGGGATGGTATTACAAGAGCAAGTCGGTTGTGGTGTGCCGGAACCGACGATGAGGTAGACCTGTAAATAAAGAGGGCCCACCAAGAAGAAATGTAAGAAAAAGGAGTTGATAAAGAGGAGTGGGTGGGAGGGTGATGCAGCGCTGACCTCGGACGGTATGGAGCCAGGTAAGGGGTGTCCCTTAAGTAGGTAGAAGGTGAGTCATACGCCCCTCCCACAATTACAGGCCAAAAGGCCTTAATACTTGTGTTAAGGGCTCCTGATAGTACAGAAGATACAAACACTGTTAGGTGTGGGATGGTATTACAAGAGCAAGTCGGTTGTGGTGTGCCGGAACCGACGATGAGGTAGACCTGTAAATAAAGAGGGCAAAAGTAGAAAATCAAAATTTATTACGAAACGAGCAATCTACATACTTTAACCAGACATATCTTGAAAGGCATTTCTAACTTCTTGTACTGGGTTAGGTGTGTATCTAGAGTATGCAGAGGACTTCCAGCGCTGTAGTGGCTGCTCCTATGCGGAAGGAGTGGCCCGAATAGTTATTTGCTTTTAGGCCTAGTTGTGTAAGTAATGACCTGACGTGGGTCATGAAGGTGGTGGTAGTGAGTACCGAACCTTGTAGACAAAAGTGGTTGAGATGGTGATGCTTGTAAAACCTGGGTATATGTGTCCAGTAATGTGACGGGGCACCACTCGTTGTGGGTAAGATAGTATCTAACCTCTACCGGAGGTGCGTGTTGATTGGTTTTGGAGTGATGCAGAGGCAAGATATAGTAATCCATGTGTTTTGTTAAGTGTGAGTGAAGCAGAATGTGAGTGGACTGGGTTGTGTAGATGGCGGTAAATTCTCTTGGTCTTAAAACCCATAAAAAGTCATATAGATGGCGGTTTTAATACCAAGGTATGTGTTGGCAAAGGGTTTAAATCTAGTAGTGGGTAGATCTTTGAAAATATTGACGTCTATGGGTAGCCTTTGCGCAGTACGTGGGGGTTCGGATCTCTGAATACCCCTAAGGATATTTTGATCTGGTAGGAGGACATGAAACTTGTGTTGTTTGGTTGTAATGTTAACATGTGATGTTGTATGCCTGTTGGATATAGCTGATTGTGTTGTATGGTAATATGAGTTTGAGGTGGCAAAAAGGAAGCAAAACCCAACAAGGATGTCATAATGAAAGGTTGTGCGATATTGTGTGATGACAGAAATCTTTTGAATAGAAGGAAAGCCCTGTCATAGGTCTTCCGGGTATTGGCGGATAGCGCTAATTGTGACAATGTCCTGCTATGTTGCATTAGCGTCTAGTCCATGACTAGTTGGTGGAAAGGTGGAGTGGTCGTGGCTGTGCGTGCAGCTGACGGAAGTATGTCGAAAAGCCTGTAAATTGAAACGAGACAAATGGTCAGCAGCCGTGTTGCATACACCTGGGACATGCACACAAAACAAGAAGAAATTGTGACACGCGGCCAGCCAGGTGAGTTTCCTCAAGAACCTCATAATGGTCAGTGATTTGGATCGACCTTTGTTTATGATGTGGTACGTTGCTTGGTTGTCTGAGTAGCAACGTACTGATGAACCTGCCCATAGATGCCCCCATGTCACGGCAGCTGCCACAATGGGATATATCTCAAATAGAGCTGAAGTAGTTGAAAAACTCTCCAGGTCTTGAACCTCTGGAGGCCAACTACCCCAAAGCCATTTATTCCCGTAAATTACTGCGAAACCTGTGGTAGACCCGCGTCTGACCAGAGGGTGGGTGAAGAGTCAGACAATTCAGGGGGGAACATGCTTTTCCTATTCCAGGTGGTTAAAAGTTTCTCCACATAAGTAGGTCTGCCGTGGCCTGGGTATCCAGGGGTAACCTGTGTGCATCATGCTAAACAGTGGAAAACATGTTTAGGAGTCGTGAGATGAAAGCCCGGCCTTGGGGTATAATGCGCATGGCAAAATTTAGTGACCCAAGTAGAGATTGTAATTCTTGCGGTTACAAGTACCGAGGTGTAAGTAAAGGTTGATGTTGGTAAGAATGTTCTCTATCTTGGTGTGTGGCAGGCTGGCTTGCTGGCTGTGGCTGAGTCTAGTATGATTCCTAGGAAAGTGATAACTGTATCTGGTCCTTCGGTTTTGGTGGGGGAAACTGGGACGCCCACCTGTTTAAAAAGACTAATGGTTTCTATGCGGCTACTGGGTGGAGAAATATTCTCTGCGATCAGTAAGAAATCCAGTAGTGTATAACTGTAGGGCATCTGGCTACATGTAACAATAACCAGCATAGTGTTTCGGCGGATACGTCGAAAATGGCCGGACTACTTTTGAACCAAACGTTAAACGTGAGAAAAAGTAGTAGTGCCCGGCCCACTTAAGCCATGCAGGTGCCATAGTGTAGGGTGGATAGGCAATAATTTGAAAGCATGTGTTATGTCAGTCTTGCTGAGCCGTGCTCCGACACCTGCCTGCATGATAGCCGTAATGGCGTGATCTATGGTGAAGTAGTGAAGAGAAAATTCCTCCGAGGGGATAAGGGAGTTCAGACTCGGTGTGGCAGAGGTGTGAGGTGCAGACAGATCGATGATAAATCTTGTTTGTGGGAAGATTTCCCTTTAGATCCGTTAAGTATGCTTAGGGTACATTTTATATGGACACATAGTTTTCGCCTGTGCTCTAAAGCATGTTTGAACATATATGCAATAACCTACATCCACTGTAATTACATGCACAAACATATGAAATTATTACATATTTGGGATTTCCCCAAAAAACTTGATAGGACGACCCAGTTTATCTTTGGGCGTTTCCTCTGCTGAACCAGCGGAACCAGTGCCCTGTGAGGTAGTAGGTTCGTTTGCAGTGGTAGGACAAAAATTGGCAGTATGGCCATGGAGGAGCAGTATGCACGGGCCGGTGTTCTCAGACCTGCAAAGTGTCTGCAGAAAAATGACTGTATCAATCTTGCTCCAGTTGGACCTTGTCCCGTACTGTGAGAATGTGCCAGACACTTTTGGAAAAATCCTAGGGGATGTACTGGCAGGCTAATTATGCCGGGTAAGGCGAAACCATTAATCTTGTTCTTTGGTGACAGGTGAGGCCCTGCTAGTTGCCAAGTGGCTATGAGAGGCTCTGTCTATGAGTTGGCGCGAGGGGTTATTGAGGCCACCCGTCGTAGTGGCAGGAATCGTAGGCCTCTCGGTGATAGTAAAAGAAAACAGGGGGAGGGAGTGACAGGTGAGGCCCTCTCTATAAATATTGCGAGGCGGCTAACTCACGTGTGGCCCGATGGCGTTTGCCTCCGAAACTTGGAGGCGGGGTGTTGGCCTCGCGGACCACTAAACGATAGGCAGAAATGCCAAGAAGGGAGATACCTATTTGGGCCTATACCCCTAACTTGCCAGTACTCTATGGCCTAGAAGAATGAAACGTATGTGAACTACAACGTGAGCAGGCTTACGTACCTGGTAGTATGTGTAAAGTTTTGAGAATCGACAGGTATGAAAACCTGGATAAACCTAAAAAGGGATAGAGTGAGAATGGATCCCGTGAGACCTGTGTAATCTGTATAGGCTGGGATTAGGGCTTCTAGCAGTATGTGTGGGAGGTGTAAAAAGTAGGATAGTGACATGACTGCCCATGCTTGGTGACAAGCGTTACGCTGAGTCCGATACCTGGCAGCAGGGGATTGGCCGTGTAATGTGTATATATGGAAGGTGATCAGATGATATGCATGTCACTAAACTGATCTGGGAATGTAAGGGACTTTTTAATGTGAAAATGACAATATGCAGAATCATAAATGTGCTGTAAAGTGACGTATGAATGTATGAACCAGAACGTGTGATTCAAAACCAAAAGTCTTGTGAGACGTATATGCCGTGTTCTTGAATACTCGTGTTACGTCGTCTGAGTGTGTCAAGAAAAGGCCTGAGTTTGTAAATGCCATGTGAAATTATGTGAAATGGCAATCTATGCAGAAAATGTTGTGACGTATGAGTGGTTGAACCAATGCGTGTGATTCAACCCGAAACCCTCTGTGGAAGGTAGGACCGTGTTCTTATATACTCGTGGTAATTCGTATGAGTATGATAAGAAATGGCCTGAATAGTTAGTGCCATGTAATCGTAGTGTACATGGTTGTAATAACATCATATCTCCATTATACTCTTAGAAAATAGGACCGTGTCCTTGAGCTTGTGGTATGTTGTACGAGCATGACAGAAAAAGGAGCCGTAATGTAGGCTAACCATAACTGTTGTTATAACAGGATGTTATACTAATATATCCCAATTTAATAATATATCCTGAGCCCTCACTTAAGTATAATTTTATACCACATGAATAGGGAGGATATGCTTTAAACATCATATGTATATAAAATACAGTCTGTGTGTGTGTGTGTGTGTGTATGTATGTATAAAATAGATGAAGTATCAAGATGAAAATATATATACAGAGGTACTTGATAAAAGACTATAATTAAGCTTACCCGAAAGTACATGAAATAATTTACGACCGAGTTCTTGTGTATGTAATTTGAGTACATAAAGAAAAAGTCAGCATATGACACGTGCCATGTAATGAAAAGTGTACATGGTGTGTTTACACCGGGAGAGAGAGAAAAAACAAACCGTATGTTTAAAACAAATTCTCTAGGTGCAGATGGAGGATACATAAATAATGTAAAGTTTGTTTAAGCAAAAAAAAAAAAAAAAAAAAACTATGTATATACCAGTAATTAATATATTATTATCTAAAAATACATAGAGTCCTAACCTAAGTATAATTGATGTGAAAGCATAATTGATAAAAAACAATGCTATAATCGTTATATGTATATGATACCCAGACTGTAATACTTAATGAACTAAAATCTGTATAGGAGAGGGAAAAAAAAAAAAAAATATATATATATGTATATATATACACAATAACCTACTACCAGGTATTAAAACTGAAAATATAGCAACCAACTGAAAATAACAAGAGTGAAAAGTAAAGCACATGAATACTACATACTTAGTGCAAATTTTCCGGCAACCAGAGGGTTAAAAAAGCCTGAGACTTTGGCCGTAAAGCGTGTGGCCGTAAAGTAAGGCTGAAAATGATTGCGACGCCGTGGGAAGTTATCCGGGCGACGGACTTACGATTGAGAAGTCCTGAGGACTCGATCAGCGACGAAGACCGGTTTTTTGTGCGTGGCTGGCCGTGGAAAGACCTGCAAGGAGTTCCTGGACACAGCTGACACTGAAGAAAAACGCGGAGTTTCCGAAAACAAGATGGCGCCGTCCGTGAACCGGAAGTGGATTCAGGATGCAACGCTGACCTCGGACGGTATGGAGCCAGGTAAGGGGTGTCCCTTAAGTAGGTAGAAGGTGAGTCATACGCCCCTCCCACAATTACAGGCCAAAAGGCCTTAATACATATACATTCTGATATAGGCACACATACAGACTCTTGACACATGGGTAAATATACACACACACCAGGGCCGTCTAACACGCAGGGCATATGGGCAGGGCCAGATTAACATAGGGGCTAATGGAGCTGCAGCTACAGGCCCATGGAATCGGCCCATTTAAAATGTATTGGGAAGTTACGAAGTCATATCCATTTTTTTTTGAGAGATGGTATTGTGAACAGAGATACTTGGAGGGGGTATGGAATCAGATGTATTTAAGAAAGATTTGCCCTTTCACAGACACTTTGGGGAGATATGAGACTGGGAGATGAATTGGTGCTAGATTCATGAGTGTTTTGGAGAGGAGAAATGGAGCTTCTGCTGTGAAATCCATTACGGAGTGTGGTAAACCTTCTATTAAACCTACATACTTCACTGTCTGCTATGAAATGTCCCAGGCTTTTTTATTCTTCTAAAGTTGGCAATTAGGTCAAATATGGTTGCTCAGGCACAGTTGATGGGCATTCTGTGCTGATGCCATAATTTCTGGGAACAGTGACCATTAAAGCGGATCTGTCACTTTTCAGTATTTCATAAAGTTTTGATCTTTATGAAATATTAATTAAGACTGATTTCAGTGAAATTATGACGCAATTCAAACATATCATAAGACAATGTAGGAGCTTATTTGCCTAATGGTAAATCCTGAAGGTGACTAAAGGAGGAGCTCCTCTGTTAACTATGATCCAATCCCAACAGCCATCATAAATGACAGCTGTGGGACTAAGGCTTTGTCTATGGAGGATCCCGTTGTCTTCTGGGATCCTCAGTAGACCTCAATGTTATACACTCATGCATTCGCGAGAGTACAGCACTCATGGGGTTCCTGGCAGCTGAAGCGACAGGAGCCGAAAAGACGTGCAGTTTTAACATGGCAGCGGACACGAGGGACAGCCGGAGATAAGTAAAACTCACCTCCTCTGCACCCTGCAGCCACTAGACCCACAAAATGTCCATTTTGTGTATGTTTGCGAAATATGCAATTGACAGATCTTTAATTTTATGTCATGACATATGTGCTAGGCACAATTGCTAGGCACAATGGGTTCTCAAGCAAAAAAAGTAATAAATGGGCTGCATATTGAAGGGCAATGAGCATGAACATGTGGTTATGATATTAAGTTATGGAATATTTGCTGGGAGAAATAGGATCACAAAAATATCATAATCCTTAACTCTGTCCTGTAAGAGTTTGCGCTGGGCTTTACTCAACTCTTGATCCTTTTTGCTACCAATAATATTTGCTTTTCTTATCCAACTGCATTGTTTTTGTGAAGGAAAATAACATTTACATGTTGATTCATATTCTTCAAGATTGAAGAAAAGCCATAAATTTACAACAACTATTTAACTAACTAACTTTAATGCAAAGCGCACGCACTGACCAATTTATGTGATGTTCATGCTTCTTGCTCAATTTTATATTTTTGGATAAGCTTTTCAAAGTATATAATATTTTTGGATACACTTAGATGAAGTTTCCATTCCGATTTCTGCTGAATAGTTCCTATACTGAGGTCCTGACCCACCATACCGAGTTGGTTCCCTGGTGTCACACATCTGGGGACACCATCAACCATCTCTAGCCATCACTGCCTGAGTGCATAGTTAGATGCACTTGCACTGCGCAGAGGGCTCTAGGACCATGCAGGGGGCACTTTAGCAGTACTCTCTGTATGATATGCTCTATGTGGTGCCAGCTTTCAGTCAGGCTGTTGTGCATTTATGCCAGTTTGGCATACCCCTTCTGCCAACGAGACAGCCTCCATTCCACATGGACCCACCTTTTCTGGGCATCACTGACCTACCCACCCCTAAGGCCAGTGTGCCCACCCTAATGTTCTGTAAATGTCTATGCATTAAGCATTGCTAATACCAAACAGCCAGTTTATATCTACGTCTGTAAACCGCTAAAATGTTTTCTTAGTCCAAACCTGCTTTTAATGTCGACACAGTACTTCTACATCCACTAATACCAACCACCAGTTAGCGTTTACAGTTTTGGCTTAAAATGTATTGCTATTGCAACCCCACCAGGATACAATAATTTTGCTCAGTGTGTATGCATGTTCCAAGTGATTGTCTGACCAATTTGCCCATAGTGTTTGCATACCCCAAAGTTATCTGTTGAAATATCATACAGCAGGCAGAGAGATATGCATTAATGCTTACATAATAATAGTCTAGGAGTCATTTCCGGGATACGTTAAGAAATTAATTTTGCAAAGTGACTCGTTACTCTCAGTAATCACTGCTATTGTAGACATAAAACATGTATAAAAACCAAAGAAAAACAAGTTACCTGCGCTCTCTCCTTAATCTCTATGTATTTTTAAACAAATGGAGATTTTTTAGTTACCTCCATTGGCCATGAGAGGATGAGCCCACCTGCCAACGTCAAGGCAGACCCCCCTAGGTGGGTCCTAACTCTAACCATTCACCTTGCTTCCTTGAGCCTCTGGCAAAAATCTCTACTGAGAACGAAAGGGGTATTTTTTATATACACCCCTATATATTATTAACCCTTAATAGGGAACACATAGGATGGGCGGCTGCATTGTAACATGGCTGAGTGATACAAATAACGGATACAAATGCCGAAAGATAAGTCCTGCGCTCACTCCCGTCACTGGGCGGCAGCAATGACTACAGTGCACATCAGCCCCAATATATAGTAAAAACCAAAGAAAAACAAGTTACCTGCGCTCTCCCCTTAATCCCTATGTATTTTTAAACAAATGGAGGTTTTTTAGTTACCTCCAATGGCCATGAGAGGATGAGCCCACCTGCCAACGTCAAGGCAGACCCCCCTAGGTGGGTCCTAACTCTAACCATTCACCTTGCTTCCTTGAGCCTCTGGCAAAAATCTCTACTGAGACAGAAAGGGGTATTTTTTATATACCCCAAGGCTGAGTGATACAAAAAATGGATACAAATGCAGAAAGATAAGTCCTGCGCTCACTCCCATCACTGGGCGGCAGCAATGACTGATGGGACAGTAGGTTGAAGAGGACCCTGCTCAAACGAGCTTACAGTCTATAGAATGTGGGGTATAAAACACATTAAGACAGGAAATAGCAATCAAATAAGGTGGGAGTGAAGCATAACTGGAGGAGAGAGTAGAGTGCTGCCCTTTAGGAGAGAGCAAGAGACAGGCATGTAAGGTAGAGGTTACTCTGGGAGGCCATAAGCTTTCCTAAAGAGATGGGTTTTAAGGCACTTCTTAAATGATTGAAGACTAGGGGAGAGTCTGATGGGGGTAGGCAGGCTATTCCATAGGAAGGGAGCCGCCCGCGAGAAGTCCTGCAAGCGCGAGTTGGCCGTACGGGTGTGAGCATCGGTCAGGAGGTGGTCGCGGCAGAGCGGAGGGAACGAGGAGGGGCATACCTATAGATCTGTGAAGAGATATAAGAGGGGCTAAAATTGTTCAGTGCTTTATATGTATGGGTTAGCACTTTTAATTGACTCCTATAGGACAGGAACCCAATGTAAGGACTGACAGAGGGATAAGGTGTGAGAGGACCGACTAGAGAGGAAAATCAGTCTGGCGGCAGCATTCATTACAAACTGTAGCGGGGCAATACCACTTTTGGGAACACCAATCAGGAGAGGGTTACAATAACCCATGTGGGAAATTACTAGAGCATGGACAAGCATCTTGGTAGCATCTTGCGTAAGAAAGGGGCGGATGCGGGCTATGTTTTTAAGTTGGAATTTACAGGATTTGGCAACAAACTGGATGTGAGGCTCAAAGGTGAGGCCAGAGTCAAGTTATGACGCCAAAACAGTGTGCTTGCAAGGATTGACTTATGTGGATACCACTCACCTGAAGGGAGAGTGAGGGAGGAGGATCAGTATTAGTAGGAGGAAAGACAAGGAGTTCAGCTTTAGAGAGATTGATTTTCAGAAAGAGTTTCAGAAAGCGGGAGGACATCCAGTAAGAGATGGAATAAAGGCAAGCAGTGACACGTTGCAGGATGGCAGGGGAGAGGTCCGGAGAAGAGTGATATATTTGGGTGTTATCAGCGTACAGGTGGTAGTGGAATCCAAAAGAGGCAATAAGTTTGCCAATAGAGATGTCCCGAATAGTTCCTGGCGAACATAGCTTGTTCGCGTTCACCACGGACAGCGAACAAATGCGATGTTCGGTCCGCCCCTATTCGTCATCATTGAGTAAACCCTGTACCTCACAGTCAGCAGACAAATTCCAGCCAATCAGCAGCAGACCCTCCCTCCCAGACCCTCCCACCTCCTGGACAGCATCCATTTTAGATTCATTCGGAAGCTGCATTTTTTTAAATTTTTTTTTAGACAGAAGTGTGTTATATTTGAACATGCTAGGCTGAACGTGCGTATATCATGGCTAGTTGCAAGGACATGTTGGAGCGTAAGAAGCCAATGTCACAAAGTCACCCCCTTGCCCGGCATCTGACAGCTGGCTTGTCTGAACTCTTAGCCTGCCAGCTTTTACCATACAAGCTGGTGGAGTCTGAGGCGTTCCAAAAATTTGTAGCTATTGGGATACCGCAGTGGAAGGTACCCGGACGAAATTTCTTTGCACAAAAGGCAATCCCCAACCTGTACTCGATTGTGCAAAAGAAAGTAATGGCATGTCTGGCACACAGTGTTGGGGCAAGGGTCCATCTGACCACTGATACCTGGTCTGCAAAGCATGGTCAGGGCAGGTATATCACCTACACTGCGCATTGGGTAAACCTGACGACGGCTGCCAAGCATGGAATGCGTGGCTCTGCAGAGGAGTTGGTGACACTGCCACGACTTGCAGGCAGGCCTGCTGCCACCTGCTCTACTCCTCCTACTCCATCCTCTTCCATAACCTCCTCGGCTGAGTCCTCTTCTGCTGCTGCGTCTTGCTCCACATCAACGGCATTCCCCCAGCTCCCCAGGTACTATTCCACATCCCGGATACGGCAGTGTCCCGCCGTCTTGGGGTTGACTTGCCTGAAAGCAGAGAGTCACAGCGGACCAGCACTCCTGTCCGCCCTGAACGCACAGGTGGATCAGTGGCTGACTCCGCACCAACTGGAGATCGGCAAAGTGGTTTGTGACAATGGAAGAAATTTTGGGCGGCATTGAATTTGGGAAAGTTGACACATGTGCCGTGCATGGCACATGTGTGTAATCTGATCGTACAACGCTTTGTGCATAAGTACCCAGGCTTACAGGACGTCCTGAAGCAGGCCAGGAAGGTGTTCGACCGCCTGCTCCAACAAGAAAAAGCCGTTAACGACTATTTGTATGACCCGGGTGCTAGGACAGCCTCTGCGGAGCTGGGAATTTTTTTGCCACGTTACTGGATGCTCATGCGCAATGCCTGTAGGCTCATGCGTCCTTTTGAGGAGGTGACAAACCTAGTCAGTCGCACCGAAGGCACCATCAGCGACATCATACCATTTGTTTTCTTCCTGGAGCGTGCCCTGCGAAGAGTGCTGGATCAGGCCGTAGATGAGCGTCAAGAGGAAGAGGAAGAGTTGTGGTCACCATCACAACCAGAAACAGCCTTATCAGCATCGCTTGCTGGACCTGCGGCAACGCTGGAAGAGGATTGTGAGGAAGAGGAGTCAGAGGAGGAATGTGGCTTTGAGGAGGAGGAGGAAGACCAACCACAACAAGCATCCCAGGGTGCTCGTTGTCACCTATCTGGTACCCGTGGTGTTGTACGTGGATGGGGAGAAGAACATACCTTCAGTGAGATCACTGAGGACGAAGAACGGGACATGAGTTGCTCGGCATCCAACCTTGTGCAAATGGGGAGTTTGCGGTTGTGCAAATGGACTGTTTGCGGTTGTTTGCGGTGTGTTATACGGGGAGTTTGGTCTGTCACTGTGAAGCGGGCGTAACCCTTACACTACCTGATCGATACAACATCATACCTGATGTTTTAAAGCACGTTATTCCAAACAATTTAGGAATGTTAGGTGATTTATGCCCTTTATGGATTAAACTCTGCATCAACTATGTAATTTTCCATGGGAGTTTTGCCATGGATCCCCCTCCGGCATGCCACAGTCCAGGTGTTAGTCCCCTTGAAAAACTTTTCCATCACTATTGTGGCCAGAAAGAGTCCCTGTGGGTTTTAAAATTCGCCTGCCTATTGAAGTCTATGGCGGTTCGCCCGGTTCCCCGTTCGCGAAAATTTGCGGAAATTCATGTTCGTAGTTCGCGAACGGAAAATTTTATGTTTGCGACATCTCTATTTGCCAATAGAGGCAGTATAAAGAGAAAATAGAAGGGGACCAATGACAAAGCCTTGATGAGCTCCAACCGAGATAGGACGAGGATCCAACACAGAATGGCACGGCAGGAGAGTGGGACTAACGGGACGTATGCAAAGTGCAATAGAAGTGTACCCAGCATGCAGGGCCGGTGCTAGCATTTTTGGTGCCCTAGGTGAAAACAAATTTGCCGCCCCATTTGCTTCACCCAATCATGCAGACTAACACACGCTTACTCAAGTAGACACACACTGACCATGCAAACTGACATACACGCACTAACCCATGTAGACAAACTCATATATACACACACTGATCAATACAGACACACACATGTAGACACACTGACCCATGCAGACACACACACATACAGACAGACACACTGACGATTGAATACACACATATATAGACACACTGACCCATGCAAACTGACAACACACGCACTAATCCATGTAGACTGACACACACTGACCCAATGGACACACTGATCCATACAGACACACATACAGACACACTGATCAATGCAGACACACACACACTGACCCATGCAGGCACACACATTGACTCATGCAGACAGACACACTG